>NW_026902383.1:300000-600000 GCF_027409185.1 Cynocephalus volans
AATCCGGTTTTATCCAGTTTAAACCGGTTCTATCCGGTTGAAACCAGTTTAAACCGGTTCAATCCGGTTTTATCCGGTTTAAACCGGTTTTATCCGGTTTAAACCGGTTTTATCCGGTTTAGACCAGTTTAAACCAGTTCAATCCGGTTTTAATCAGCTTAAACCGGATCAATCTGGTTTTATCCAGTTTAAACCGCTTTAAAACGGTTTTATCCGGTTTTATCCGGTTTAAACCAGTTTGAACCGGTTCAATCCGGTTTTATCCGGTTTAAACCAGTTCAATCCGGTTTAAACCGGTTTAAGCCGGTTGTATCCAGTTTAAACCGGTTCTATCCGGTTCTATCTGGTTGAAACCAGTTTAAACCGGTTCAATCCGGTTTTATCCGGTTTAAACCGGTTCAATCCGGTTTTATCCGGTTTAAACCGGTTCATTCCGGTTTTATCCTGTTAAAACCGGTATGAAACGGTTCGATCCGGTTTTATCCAGTTTAAACTGGTTCAGTCCGATTTTATCCGGTTTAAACCAGTTCATTCCGGTTTTATCCGGTTTAAACTGGTTTGAACCGGTTCAATCCGGTTTTATCCGGTTTAAACCAGTTCACTCCGGTTTTATCCGGTTTAAACCGGTTTGTACTGGTTCAATCCGGTTTTATCCGGTTTAAACCAGTTTAAGCTGGTTCAATCCGGTTTTATCCAGTTTAAACCGGTTCTATCCGGTTCTATCTGGTTGAAACCGGTTTAAACCAGTTCAATCCGGTTTTCTCAGGTTAAAACCGGTTCAATCTGGTTTTATCCGGTTTAAACCAGTTTAAACCGGTTCAATCGGTTTTATCCAGTTTAAACCAGTTCTATCCGGTTTAAACCAGTTTAATCCAGTTCAATCCGTTTTTATCCAGTTTAAACCGGTCCTATCAGGTTTAAACAGGTTTAGGCCGGTTCATTCTGGTTTTATCAGTTTTAAACCGGTTTAAACTGCTTCAATCCGTTTATATCCGGTTTAAACCGGTTACAACCGGTTCAATCCGGTTTTCTCCGGTTTAAACCGGTTTAAGACGGTTCCACCCGATTTTCTCCGGTTTTAACCGGCTTTAACCGGTTCAATCCGCTTTTATCCAGTTTAAACCGGTTCTATCTGGTTCTATCCGGTTGAAACCGGTTTAAACCGGTTCAATCCGGTTTTATACGGTTTAAACCGGATCATTCCAGTTTCATCCAGTTTGAACCGTTTTAAACCGGTTTAAACCAGTTCAATCCGGTTTTAAACGGTTTAAACCGGTTCTATCCGGTTCAATCTGGTTTAAACCGGTTTAAACCGGTTCTATCCGTTTTTATCCGGTTTAAACCGGTACAATCTGGTTTTATCCAGTTTAAACCGGTTTTAACCGATTCAATCCGTTTTATCCAGTATAAACTGGTTTAATCCGGTTCAATCCGGTTTTATCCGCTTTAAACCGGTTTAAACCGGTTCAATCGGTTTTTATCTGGTTTAAACCGGATTAAACCGGTTCTATCCGGTTTTATCCATTTTAAACCGGTTCAGTCCGTTTTTTCCGGTTTAAACCGGTTTCAACCAGTTCATTCCGGTTTTATCCGGTTTAAGCCGGATCAATCCGGTTTAAACCATTTCAATCTGATTTTATCCGGTTTTAACCGGTTTAAACCGCTTCAATCCGGTTTTATCCGGTTTAAACCGGTTCTATCCAGTTCTATCCGGTTGAAACCGGTTTAAACCGGTTCAATCCGGTTTTATCCGGTTTATACCAGTTCAATCCGGTTTTATCCGGTTTAAACCGGTTTAAACCGGTTCAATCCGGTTTTATCCGGTTTAAACCGGTTCTATCCGGTTCTATCCGGTTTGAACCGGTTCAATCCGGTTTTATCCGGTTTAAACCGGTTTAAGCCGGTTCAATCCAGTTTTATCCAATTTAAACCGGTTATATCCGGTTGAAACCAGTTTAAACCGCTTCAATCCGGTTTTATCCGGTTTAAACCGGTTCAATCCGATTTTATCCGGTTTAAACCGGTTCATTCCGGTTTTATCCGGTTAAAACCGGTTTGAAACGTTTCAATCCGGTTTTATCCGGTTTAAAACGGTTCATTCCGGTTTTATCCGTTTAAAACCGGTTTGAAACGGTTCAACCCGGTTTTATCTGGTTTAAACCAGTTCGATCCGTTTTTATCCGGTTTAAACCAGTTCACTCCAGTTTTATCCGGTTTAAACCGGTTCAATCAGGTTTTATCCGGTTAAAACCGTTTTAAGCCCGTTCAATCCGGTTTTATCCAGTTTAAACCGGTTCTATCCGGTTCTATCCGGTTGAAACCATTTTAAACCGGTTCAATCTGGTTTTATCCGATTTAAACCGGTTTAAGCTGGTTCAATCGGGTTTTATCCGGTTTAAACCGGTTCTATCCGGTTCTATCCGGTTGAAAACGGTTTAATCCGGTTCAATCCTGTTTGATCCGGTTTAAACCGGTTCAATCTGGTTTTATCCGGTTTAAACCGGTTTTAACCGATTCAATCCGGTTTATCCAGTATAAACTGGTTTAATCCGTTTCAATCCAGTTTTATCCGGTTTAAACCGATTTAAACCGGTTCAGTCCGGTTTTATCCAGTTTAAACCGGTTATATCCGGTTTAAACCGGTATAAACCAGTTCAATCCGGTTTTATCCTGTTTAAACCGGTTTAAAACGGTTTTATCTGGTTTTATCCGGTTTAAACCAGTTTGAACCGGTTCAATCCGGTTTTATCCGGTTTAAACCGGATTCGGTTCAATCCGGTTTAAACCGGTTTAAGCCGGTTCAATCCGGTTTTATCCAGTTTAAACCGGTTCTATCTGGTTCTATCTGGTTGAAACCAGTTTAAACCGGTTCAATCCGGTTTTATCCGGTTTAAACCGGTTCAATCCGGTTTTATCCGGTTTAAACCGGTTCATTCCGGTTTTATCCGGTTAAAACCGGTTTGAAACGGTTCGATCCGGTTTTATCCGGTTTAAACTGGTTCAGTCCGATTTTATCCGGTTTAAACCAGTTCATTCCGGTTTTATCCGGTTTAAACTGGTTTGAACCGGTTCAATCCGGTTTTATCCGGTTTAAACCAGTTCACTCCGGTTTTATCCGGTTAAAACCCATTTGTACCGGTTCAATCCGGTTTTATCCGGTTTAAACCAGTTTAAGCTGGATCAATCCGGTTTTATCCAGTTTAAACCGGTTCTATCCGGTTCTATCTGGTTGAAACCGGTTTAAACCAGTTCAAGCCGGTTTTCTCAGGTTAAAACCGGTTCAATCTGGTTTTATCCGATTTAAACCGGTTTAAACTAGTTCAATCGATTTTATCCAGTTTAAACCAGTTCTATCCGGTTTAAACCAGTTTAATCCAGTTCAATCCGGTTTTATCCGCTTTAAACCGGTTCTATGCTGTTTATACCAGTTTAAGCCTGTTCAATCGGGTTTTATCCGGTTTAGACCTGTTTAAGCTGGTTCATTCCGGTTTTATCCAGTTTAAACCGGTTCTATCCGGTTCTACCCGGTTGAAACCAGTTTAAACCGGTTCAATCCGGTTTTATCCAGTTTAAACCGGTTTGAACCGGTTCAATCCGGTTTTATCTGGTTTAAACCGGTTTAAGCCGGCTCAATCTGGTTTTATCCAGTTTAAACCGGTTCAATCTGTTTTTATCCGGTTTAAACCGGTTTAAGCCGGTTCAATCCGGTTTTATCCAGTTTAAACCGGTTCTATCTGGTTCTATCCGGTTGAAACCAGTTTAAACCGGTTCAATGCAGTTTTATCCGGTTTAAACCGGTTTAAGCTGGTTCAATCCGGTTTTATCCGGTTTAAACCGGTTCAATCTTGTTTTATCCGGTTTAAACCGGTTGAAACCAGTTCAATCCGGTTTTATCTGGTTTAGACCAGTTCAAACCGGTTCAATCCGGTTTTATCCAGTTTAAACCGGTTCTATCCGGTTCTATCCGGTTGAAACCAGTTTAAACCGGTTCAATTCGGTTTTATCCGGTTAAAACCGGTTTTATCTGTTTGAGACCAGTTTAAACCAGTTCAATCCGGTTTTAATCAGCTTAAACCGGTTCAATCTGGTTTTATCCAGTTTAAACCGCTTTAAAACGGTTTTATCCGGTTTTATCCGGTTTAAACCAGTTTGATCCGGTTCAATCCGGTTTTATCCGGTTTAAACCGGTTCAATCTGGTTTAAGCCGGTTCAATCCTGTTTTATCCAGTTTAAACCGGTTCTATCTGGTTCTATCCGGTTGAAACCAGTTTAAACCGGTTCAATGCAGTTTTATCCGGTTTAAACCGGTTTAAGCTGGTTCAATCCGGTTTTATCCGGTTTAAACCGGTTCAATCTTGTTTTATCCGGTTTAAACCGTTTGAAACCAGTTCAATCCGGTTTTATCTGGTTTAGACCAGTTCAAACCGGTTCAATCTGGTTTTATCCAGTTTAAACCAGTTCTATCCATTTCTATCTGGTTTAAACCGGTTTAAACTGGTTCAATCCGGTTTTATCCGGTTTAAACCGGTTCTATCCGTTTTAAACCGGTTTAAAACAGTACATTCCGGTTTTATCCGGTTTAAACCGGTTTAAGCCGGTTCAAACCGGTTTTATCCGGTTTCAACCGGTTTACACCAGTTCAATCCGGTTTTATCCGGTTTAAACCGTTTCTATCCACTTCTATCCGTTTTAAACCAGTTTAAACCAGTTCATTCCGGTTTTATCCGGTTTAAACCGGTATCAACCGGTTCAATCCGGTTTTATCCGGTTTAAACCGTTTTAATTCTGTTTAAACCGGTTTAAGCTGGTTCAATCCGGTTTAAACCAGTTTGAACCGGTTCAATCCGGTTTTATCCGGTTTAAACCTGTTTAAGCCGGTTCAATCCGGTTTTATCCAGTTTAAACCGGTTCTATCCGGTTGAAACCAGTTTAAACCGGTTCAATCCGGTTTTTTCCGGTTTAAACAGGTTTTATCCGGTTTAGACCAGTTTAAACCAGTTCAATCCGGTTTTAATCAGCTTAAACCGGATCAATCTGGTTTTATCCAGTTTAAACCGCTTTAAAACGGTTTTATCCGGTTTTATCCGGTTTAAACCAGTTTGAACTGGTTCAATCCGGTTTTATCCGGTTTAAACCAGTTCAATCCGGTTTAAACCGGTTTAAGCCGGTTGTATCCAGTTTAAACCGGTTCTATCCGGTTCTATCTGGTTGAAACCAGTTTAAACCGGTTCAATCCGGTTTTATCCGGTTTAAACCGGTTCAATCCGGTTTTATCCGGTTTAAACCGGTTCAATCCGGTTTTATCCGGTTTAAACCGGTTCATTCCGGTTTTATCCTGTTAAAACCGGTATGAAACGGTTCGATCCGGTTTTATCCAGTTTAAACTGGTTCAGTCCGATTTTATCCGGTTTAAACCAGTTCATTCCGGTTTTATCCGGTTTAAACTGGTTTGAACCGGTTCAATCCGGTTTTATCCGGTTTAAACCAGTTCACTCCGGTTTTATCCGGTTTAAACCGGTTTGTACTGGTTCAATCCGGTTTTATCCGGTTTAAACCAGTTTAAGCTGGTTCAATCCGGTTTTATCCAGTTTAAACCGGTTCTATCCGGTTCTATCTGGTTGAAACCGGTTTAAACCAGTTCAATCCGGTTTTCTCAGGTTAAAACCGGTTCAATCTGGTTTTATCCGGTTTAAACCAGTTTAAACCGGTTCAATCGGTTTTATCCAGTTTAAACCAGTTCTATCCGGTTTAAACCAGTTTAATCCAGTTCAATCCGTTTTTATCCAGTTTAAACCGGTCCTATCAGTTTTAAACAGGTTTAGGCCGGTTCATTCCGGTTTTATCAGTTTTAAACCGGTTTAAACTGCTTCAATCCGTTTATATCCGGTTTAAACCGGTTACAACCGGTTCAATCCGGTTTTCTCCGGTTTAAACCGGTTTAAGACGGTTCCACCCGATTTTCTCCGGTTTTAACCGGCTTTAACCGGTTCAATCCGCTTTTATCCAGTTTAAACCGGTTCTATCTGGTTCTATCCGGTTGAAACCGGTTTAAACCGGTTCAATCCGGTTTTATACGGTTTAAACCGGATCATTCCAGTTTCATCCGGTTTGAACCGTTTTAAACCGGTTTAAACCAGTTCAATCCGGTTTTAAACGGTTTAAACCGGTTCTATCCGGTTCAATCTGGTTTAAACCGGTTTAAACCGGTTCTATCCGATTTTATCCGGTTTAAACCGGTACAATCTGGTTTTATCCAGTTTAAACCGGTTTTAACCGATTCAATCCGTTTTATCCAGTATAAACTGGTTTAATCCGGTTCAATCCGGTTTTATCCGCTTTAAACCGGTTTAAACCGGTTCAATCGGTTTTTATCTGGTTTAAACCGGATTAAACCGGTTCTATCCGGTTTTATCCATTTTAAACCGGTTCAGTCCGTTTTTTCCGGTTTAAACCGGTTTCAACCAGTTCATTCCGGTTTTATCCGGTTTAAGCCGGATCAATCCGGTTTAAACCGTTTCAATCTGATTTTATCCGGTTTTAACCGGTTTAAACCGCTTCAATCCGGTTTTATCCGGTTTAAACCGGTTTTATCCGGTTTAGACCAGTTTAAACCAGATCAATCCGGTTTTAATCAGCTTAAACCGGTTCAATCTGGTTTTATCCAGTTTAAACCGCTTTAAAACGGTTTTATCCGGTTTTATCCGGTTTAAACCCGTTTGAACCGGTTCAATCCGGTTTTCTCCGGTTTAAACCGGTTCAATCCGGTTTAAACCGGTTTAAGCCGGTTCAATCCGGTTTTATCCAGTTTAAACCGGTTCTATCTGGTTCTATCTGGTTGAAACCAGTTTAAACCGGTTCAATCCGGTTTTATGCGGTTTAAACCGGTTCAATCCGGTTTTATCCAGTTTAAACCGGTTCATTCCGGTTTTATCCGGTTAAAACCGGTTTGAAACGGTTCGATCCGGTTTTATCCGGTTTAAACTGGTTCAGTCCGATTTTCTCCGGTTTAAACCAGTTCATTCCGGTTTTATCCGGTTTAAACTGGTTTGAACCGGTTCAATCCGGTTTTATCCGGTTTAAACCAGTTCACTCCGGTTTTATCCGGTTTAAACCGGTTTGTACCGGTTCAATCCGGTTTTATCTGGTTTAAACCGGTTTAAGCTGGTTCAATCCGGTTTTATCCAGTTTAAACCGGTTCAATCCGGTTTTATCTGGTTTAAACCGGTTTAAACTGGTTCAATCGGTTTTATCCAGTTTAAACCAGTTCTATCCGGTTTAAACCAGTTTAATCCAGTTCAATCCGGTTTTATCCGGTTTAAACCGGTCCTATCGGGTTTAAACAGGTTTAGTCCGGTTCATTCCGGTTTTATCAGTTTTAAACCGGTTTAAACTGCTTCAATCCGTTTATATTTGGTTTAAACCGGTTACAACCGGTTCAATCCGGTTTTCTCCGGTTTAAACCGGTTTAAGCCGGTTCCACCAGGTTTTCTCCGGTTTTAACCGGCTTTAACCGGTTCAATCCGCTTTTATCCAGTTTAAACCGGTTCTATCTGGTTCTATCCGGTTGAAACCGGTTTAAACCGGTTCAATCCGTTTTTTCCAGTTTAAACCGGTTTCAACCAGTTCATTACGGTTTTATCCGGTTTAAGCCAGATCAATCCGGTTTCAACCGTTTCAATCTGATTTTATCCGGTTTAAACCGGTTTAAACCGCTTCAATCCGGTTTTATCCGGTTAAAACCGGTTTGAAACGTTTCAATCCGGTTTTATCCGGTTTAAAACGGTTCATTCCGGTTTTATCCGTTTAAAACCGGTTTGAAACGGTTCAATCCGGTTTTATCTGGTTTAAACCAGTTCACTCCGGTTTTATCCGGTTTATACCAGTTCAATCCGGTTTTATCCGGTTTAAACCGGTTTAAACCGGTTCAATCCGGTTTTATCCGGTTTAAACCGGTTCTATCCGGTTCTATCGGGTTTGAACCGGTTCAATCCGGTTTTATCCGGTTTTAACCGGTTTAAGCCGGTTCAATCCGGTTTTATCCAGTTTAAACCGGTTCTATCCGGTTGAAACCAGTTTAAACCGGTTCAATCCGGTTTTATCCGGTTTAAACCGGTTCAATCCGATTTTATCCGGTTTAAACCGGTTCATTCCGGTTTTATCCGGTTAAAACCGGTTTGAAACGTTTCAATCCAGTTTTATCCGGTTTAAAACGGTTCATTCCGGTTTTATCCGTTTAAAACCGGTTTGAAACGGTTCAATCCGGTTTTATCTGGTTTAAACCAGTTCGATCCGTTTTTATCCGGTTTAAACCAGTTCACTCCGGTTTTATCCGGTTTAAACCGGTTTGAACCGGTTCAATCCGGTTTTATCTGGTTTAAACCGGTTCAATCTGGTTTTATCCTGTTGAAACCGGTTTTATCCGGTTTAGACCGGTTTAAACCAGTTCAATCCGGTTTTAATCGGCTTAAACTGGTTCAATCTGGTTTTATCCGGTTTAAACCGCTTTAAAAAGGTTTAATCCGGTTTTATCCGGTTTAAACCAGTTTGAACCAGTTCAATCCGGTTTTATCCGGTTTAAACCGGTTTAAACCGGTTCAATCCGGTTTTATCCGGTTTAAACCGGTTTAAACCGGTTCAATCCGGTTTTATGTCGTTTAGACCGGTTCTATCCGGTTCTATCCTTTTTAAATCGGATTAAACTGTTTCTGTCCTGTTCTACCCAGTTTTAACTGGATTAAACCAGTTCAATCCGGTTTTATCCTGTTTAAACCGGTTTAAACCCTTTCAATCCGTTTTTATCCGGTTTCAACCGGTTTACAGCGGTTCAATCCGGTTTTATCCGGTTTATACCGTTTCTATCCGGTTCTATACATTTTAAACCGGTTTAAACCAGTTCATTCCGGTTTTATCCGGTTTAAACCTGTTTGAACCGGTTCAATCCGGTCTTATCCGGTTTAAACCGGTTTAAGCCGGTTCAATCCGGTTTTATTCGGTTTAAACCGGTTTAAGCCGGTTCAATCCGGTTTTATCCGGTTTAAACCGGTTCAATCAGGTTTTATCCGGTTAAAACCGGTTTAAGCCCGTTCAATCCGGTTTTATCCAGTTTAAACCGGTTCTATCTGGTTCTATCCGGTTGAAACCATTTTAAACCGGTTCAATCCGGTTTTATCCGGTTTAAACCGGTTTAAGCTGGTTCAATAGGGTTTTATCCGGTTTAAACTGGTTCTATCCGGTTCTATCCGGTGGAAACCGGTTTAATCCGGTTCAATCCAGTTTGATCCGGTTTAAACCGGTTCAATCTGGTTTTATCCGGTTTAAACCGGTTTTAACCGATTCAATCCGGTTTATCCAGTATAAACTGGTTTAATCCGTTTCAATCCAGTTTTATCCGGTTTAAACCGATTTAAGCCGGTTCAGTCCGGTTTTATCCAGTTTAAACCGGTTATATCCGGTTTAAACCGGTATAAACCAGTTCAATCCCGTTTTATCCTGTTTAAACCGGTTTAAAACGGTTTTATCTGGTTTTATCCGGTTTAAACCAGTTTGAACCGGTTCAATCCGGTTTTATCCGGTTTAAACCGGATTCGGTTCAATCCGGTTTAAACCGGTTTAAGCCGGTTCAATCCGGTTTTATCCAGTTTAAACCGGTTCTATCTGGTTCTATCTGGTTGAAACCAGTTTAAACCAGTTCAATCCGGTTTTATCCGGTTTAAACCGGTTCAATCCGGTTTTATCCAGTTTAAACCGGTTCATTCTGGTTTTATCCGGTTAAAACCGGTTTGAAACGGTTCGATCCGGTTTTATCCGGTTTAAACTGGTTCAGTCCGATTTTATCCGGTTTAAACCAGTTCACTCCGGTTTTATCCGGTTTAAACCGGTTTGTACCGGTTCAATCCGGTTTTATCTGGTTTAAACCGGTTTAAGCTGGTTCAATCGGGTTTTATCCAGTTTAAACCGGTTCTATCCGGTTCTATCTGGTTGAAACCCGTTTAAACCAGTTCAATCCGGTTTTAAACGGTTTAAACCGGTTCTATCCGGTTCAATCTGGTTTAAACCGGTTTAAACCGGTACAATCTGGTTTTATCCAGTTTAAACCGGTTTTAACCGATTCAATCCGTTTTATCCAGTATAAACTGGTTTAATCCGGTTCAATCCGGTTTTATCCGCTTTAAACCGGTTTAAACCGGTTCAATCGGTTTTTATCTGGTTTAAACCGGATCAAACCGGTTCTATCCGGTTTTATCCATTTTAAACCGGTTCAGTCCGTTTTTTCCGGTTTAAACCGGTTTCAACCAGTTCATTCCGGTTTTATCCGGTTTAAGCCGGATCAATCCGGTTTAAACCGTTTCAATCTGATTTTATCCGGTTTTAACCGGTTTAAACCGCTTCAATCCGGTTTTATCCAGTTTAAACCGGTTTTATCCGGTTTAGACCAGTTTAAACCAGATCAATCCGGTTTTAATCAGCTTCAACCGGTTCAATCTGGTTTTATCCAGTTTAAACCGCTTTAAAACGGTTTTATCCGGTTTTATCCGGTTTAAACCCGTTTGAACCGGTTCAATCCGGTTTTCTCCGGTTTAAACCGGTTCAATCCGGTTTAAACCGGTTTAAGCCGGTTCAATCCGGTTTTATCCAGTTTAAACCGGTTCTATCTGGTTCTATCTGGTTGAAACCAGTTTAAACCGGTTCAATCCGGTTTTATGCGGTTTAAACCGGTTCAATCCGGTTTTATCCAGTTTAAACTGGTTCATTCCGGTTTTATCCGGTTAAAACCGGTTTGAAACGGTTCGATCCGGTTTTATCCGGTTTAAACTGGTTCAGTCCGATTTTCTCCGGTTTAAACCAGTTCATTCCGGTTTTATCCGGTTTAAACTGGTTTGAACCGGTTCAATCCGGTTTTATCCGGTTTAAACCAGTTCACTCCGGTTTTATCCGGTTTAAACCGGTTTGTACCGGTTCAATCCGGTTTTATCTGGTTTAAACCGGTTTAAGCTGGTTCAATCCGGTTTTATCCAGTTTAAACCGGTTCAATCCGGTTTTATCTGGTTTAAACCGGTTTAAACTGGTTCAATCGGTTTTATCCAGTTTAAACCAGTTCTATCCGGTTTAAACCAGTTTAATCCAGTTCAATCCGGTTTTATCCGGTTTAAACCGGTCCTATCGGGTTTAAACAGGTTTAGTCCGGTTCATTCCGGTTTTATCAGTTTTAAACCGGTTTAAACTGCTTCAATCCGTTTATATTTGGTTTAAACCGGTTACAACCGGTTCAATCCGGTTTTCTCCGGTTTAAACCGGTTTAAGCCGGTTCCACCAGGTTTTCTCCGGTTTTAACCGGCTTTAACCGGTTCAATCCGCTTTTATCCAGTTTAAACCGGTTCTATCTGGTTCTATCCGGTTGAAACTGGTTTAAACCGGTTCAATCCGTTTTTTCCAGTTTAAACCGGTTTCAACCAGTTCATTACGGTTTTATCCGGTTTAAGCCAGATCAATCCGGTTTCAACCGTTTCAATCTGATTTTATCCGGTTTAAACCGGTTTAAACCGCTTCAATCCGGTTTTATCCGGTTAAAACCGGTTTGAAACGTTTCAATCCGGTTTTATCCGGTTTAAAACGGTTCATTCCGGTTTTATCCGTTTAAAACCGGTTTGAAACGGTTCAATCCGGTTTTATCTGGTTTAAACCAGTTCACTCCGGTTTTATCCGGTTTATACCAGTTCAATCCGGTTTTATCCGGTTTAAACCGGTTTAAACCGGTTCAATCCGGTTTTATCCGGTTTAAACCGGTTCTATCCGGTTCTATCGGGTTTGAACCGGTTCAATCCGGTTTTATCCGGTTTAAACCGGTTTAAGCCGGTTCAATCCGGTTTTATCCAGTTTAAACCGGTTCTATCCGGTTGAAACCAGTTTAAACCGGTTCAATCCGGTTTTATCCGGTTTAAACCGGTTCAATCCGATTTTATCCGGTTTAAACCGGTTCATTCCGGTTTTATCCGGTTAAAACCGGTTTGAAACGTTTCAATCCGGTTTTATCCGGTTTAAAACGGTTCATTCCGGTTTTATCCGTTTAAAACCGGTTTGAAACGGTTCAATCCGGTTTTATCTGGTTTAAACCAGTTCGATCCGTTTTTATCCGGTTTAAACCAGTTCACTCCGGTTTTATCCGGTTTAAACCGGTTTGAACCGGTTCAATCCGGTTTTATCTGGTTTAAACCGGTTCAATCTGGTTTTATCCTGTTGAAACCGGTTTTATCCGGTTTAGACCGGTTTAAACCAGTTCAATCCGGTTTTAATCGGCTTAAACTGGTTCAATCTGGTTTTATCCGGTTTAAACCGCTTTAAAAAGGTTTAATCCGGTTTTATCCGGTTTAAACCAGTTTGAACCAGTTGAATCCGGTTTTATCCGGTTTAAACCGGTTTAAACCGGTTCAATCCGGTTTTATCCGGTTTAAACCGGTTTAAACCGGTTCAATCCGGTTTTATGTCGTTTAGACCGGTTCTATCCGGTTCTATCCTTTTTAAATCGGATTAAACTGTTTCTGTCCTGTTCTACCCTGTTTTAACTGGATTAAACCAGTTCAATCCGGTTTTATCCTGTTTAAACCGGTTTAAACCCTTTCAATCCGTTTTTATCCGGTTTCAACCGGTTTACAGCGGTTCAATCCGGTTTTATCCGGTTTATACCGTTTCTATCCGGTTCTATACATTTTAAACCGGTTTAAACCAGTTCATTCCGGTCTTATCCGGTTTAAACCTGTTTGAACCGGTTCAATCCGGTCTTATCCGGTTTAAACCGGTTTAAGCCGGTTCAATCCGGTTTTATCCGGTTTAAACCGGTTTAAGCCGGTTCAATCCGGTTTTATCCGGTTTAAACCGGTTCAATCAGGTTTTATCCGGTTAAAACCGGTTTAAGCCCGTTCAATCCGGTTTTATCCAGTTTAAACCGGTTCTATCCGGTTCTATCCGGTTGAAACCATTTTAAACCGGTTCAATCCGGTTTTATCCAGTTTAAACCGGTTTAAGCTGGTTCAATAGGGTTTTATCCGGTTTAAACTGGTTCTATCCGGTTCTATCCGGTGGAAACCGGTTTAATCCGGTTCAATCCAGTTTGATCCGGTTTGAACCGGTTCAATCTGGTTTTATCCGGTTTAAACCGGTTTTAACCGATTAAATCCGGTTTATCCAGTATAAACTGGTTTAATCCGTTTCAATCCAGTTTTATCCGGTTTAAACCGATTTAAGCCGGTTCAGTCCGGTTTTATCCAGTTTAAACCGGTTATATCCGGTTTAAACCGGTATAAACCAGTTCAATCCCGTTTTATCCTGTTTAAACCGGTTTAAAACGGTTTTATCTGGTTTTATCCGGTTTAAACCAGTTTGAAACGGTTCAATCCGGTTTTATCCGGTTTAAACCGGATTCGGTTCAATCCGGTTTAAACCGGTTTAAGCCGGTTCAATCCGGTTTTATCCAGTTTAAACCGGTTCTATCTGGTTTTATCCGGTTAAAACCGGTTTGAAACGGTTCGATCCGGTTTTATCCGGTTTAAACTGGTTCAGTCCGATTTTATCCGGTTTAAACCAGTTCACTCCGGTTTTATCCGGTTTAAACCGGTTTGTACCGGTTCAATCCGGTTTTATCTGGTTTAAACCGGTTTAAGCTGGTTCAATCGGGTTTTATCCAGTTTAAACCGGTTCTATCCTGTTCTATCTGGTTGAAACCCGTTTAAACCAGTTCAATCCGGTTTTCTCAGGTTAAAACCGGTTCAATCTGGTTTTATCCGGTTTAAACCGGTTTAAACTGGTTCAATCGGTTTTATCCAGTTTAAACCAGTTCTATCCGGTTTAAACCAGTTTAATCCAGTTCAATCCGGTTTTATCCGGTTTAAACCGGTCCTATCGGGTTTAAACAGGTTTAGTCCGGTTCATTCCGGTTTTATCAGTTTTAAACCGGTTTAAACTGCTTCAATCCGTTTATATTTGGTTTAAACCGGTTACAACCGGTTCAATCCGGTTTTCTCCGGTTTAAACCGGTTTAAGCCCGTTCCACCCGGTTTTCTCCGGTTTTAACCGGCTTTAACCGGTTCAATCCGCTTTTATCCAGTTTAAACCGGTTCTATCGGGTTCTATCCGGTTGAAACCGGTTTAAACCGGTTCAATCCGTTTTTTCCAGTTTAAACCGGTTTCAACCAGTTCATTCCGGTTTTATCCGGTTTAAGCCAGATCAATCCGGTTTAAACCGTTTCAATCTGATTTTATCCGGTTTAAACCGGTTTAAACCGCTTCAATCCGGTTTTATCCGGTTTAAACCCGTTCTATCCAGTTCTATCCGGTTGAAACCGGTTTAAACCGGTTCAATCCGGTTTTATCCGGTTTATACCAGTTCAATCCGGTTTTATCCGGTTTAAACCGGTTTAAACCGGTTCAATCCGGTTTTATCCGGTTTAAACCGGTTCTATCCGGTTCTATCCGGTTTGAACCGGTTCAATCCGGTTTTATCCGGTTTAAACCGGTTTTAGCCGGTTCAATCCGGTTTTATCCAGTTTAAACCGGTTCTATCCGGTTGAAACCAGTATAAACCGGTTCAATCCGGTTTTATCCGGTTTAAACCGGTTCAATCCGATTTTATCCGGTTTAAACCGGTTCATTCCGGTTTTATCCGGTTAAAACCGGTTTGAAACGTTTCAATCCGGTTTTATCCGGTTTAAAACGGTTCATTCCGGTTTTATCAGTTTAAAACCGGTTTGAAACGGTTCAATCCGGTTTTATCTGGTTTAAACCAGTTCGATCCGTTTTTATCCGGTTTAAACCAGTTCACTCCGGTTTTATCCGGTTTAAACCGGTTTGAACCGGTTCAATCCGGTTTTATCTGGTTTAAACCGGTTTAAGCCGGTTCAATCCGGTTTTATCCAGTTTAAACCGGTTCTATCCGGTTCTATCCAGTTGAAAGCAGTTTAAACCGGTTCAATCCGGTTTTATCCGGTTTAAACCGGTTCAATCCGATTTTATTCAGTTTAAACCGGTTCAATCTGGTTTTATCCTGTTGAAACCGGTTTTAAACGGTTTAGACCGGTTTAAACCAGTTCAATCCAGTTTTAATCGGCTTAAACTGGTTCTATCTGGTTTTATCCGATTTAAACCGCTTTAAAACGGTTTAATCCGGTTTTATCCGGTTTAAACCAGTTTGAACCGGTTCAATCCGATTTTATCCGGTTTAAACCGGTTTAAACCGGTTCAATCCGGTTTTATCCGGTTTAAACTGTTTCTATTCGTTTCCATCTGGTTTAAAAGGGTTTAAGCCGGTTCATTCCGGTTTTATACGTTTTAAACCAGTTCAATCTGATTTTATCCGGTTTAAACTGGTTCAATTTGGTTTTATCCGGTTTCAACCGGTTTGAACCGGTTCAATCCTGTTTTATCCGGTTTAAACCGGTTTAAAACGGTTTAATCCGGTTTTATCCGGTTTAAACCAGTTTGAACCGGATCAATCCGGTTTTATCCGGTTTAAACCGGTTTAAACCGGTTCAATCCAGTTTTATCTCGTTTAGACTGGTTCTATCCGGTTCTATCCTTTTTAAAACGGATTATACTGTTTCTGTCCTGTTCTATCCTGTTTTAACTGTATTAAACCAGTTCAATCCGGTTTTATCCTTTTTAAACCGGTTTAAACCCTTTCAATCCGTTTTTATCCGGTTTCAACCGGTTTACAGCGGTTCAATCCGGTTTTATCCGGTTTATACCGTTTCTATCCGGTGCTATCCGTTTTAAACCGGTTTAAACCAGTTCATTCCGGTTTTATCCGGTTTAAACCGTTTGAAACCAGTTCAATCCGGTTTTATCTGGTTTAGACTAATTCAAACCGGTTCAATCCGGTTTTATCCTGTTTAAACCAGTTCTATCCATTTCTATCTGGTTTAAACCGGTTTAAACTGGTTCAATCCGGTTTTATCCGGTTTAAACCGGTTCTATCCATTTTAAACCGGTTTAAAACAGTACATTCCGGTTTTATCCGGTTTAAACCGGTTTAAGCCGGTTCAAACCGGTTTTATCCGGTTTCAACCGGTTTACACCAGTTCAATCCGGTTTTATCCGGTTTAAACCGTTTCTATCCACTTCTATCCGTTTTAAACCGGTTTAAACCAGTTCATTCCGGTTTTATCCGGTTTAAACCGGTTTCAACCGGTTCAATCCGGTTTTATCCGGTTTAAACCGGTTTAATTCTGTTTAAACCGGTTTAAGCTGGTTCAATCCGGTTTAAACCAGGTTGAAACGGTTCAATCCGGTTTTATCCGGTTAAAACCGGTTTAAGCCGGTTCAATCCGGTTTTATCCAGTTTAAACCGGTTCTATCAGGTTCTATCCGGTTGAAACCAGTTTAAACCGGTTCAATCCGGTTTTATCCGGTTTAAACCGGTTTTATCCGGTTTAGACCAGTTTAAACCAGTTCAATCCGGTTTTAATCAGCTTAAACCGGATCAATCTGGTTTTATCCAGTTTAAACCGCTTTAAAACGGTTTTATCCGGTTTTATCCGGTTTAAACCAGTTTGAACCGGTTCAATCCGGTTTTATCCGGTTTAAACCAGTTCAATCCGGTTTAAACCGGTTTAAGCCGGTTGTATCCAGTTTAAACCGGTTCTATCCGGTTCTATCTGGTTGAAACCAGTTTAAACCGGTTCAATCCGGTTTTATCCGGTTTAAACCGGTTCAATCCGGTTTTATCCGGTTTAAACCGGTTCATTCCGGTTTTATCCTGTTAAAACCGGTATGAAACGGTTCGATCCGGTTTTATCCAGTTTAAACTGGTTCAGTCCGATTTTATCCGGTTTAAACCAGTTCATTCCGGTTTTATCCGGTTTAAACTGGTTTGAACCGGTTCAATCCGATTTTATCCAGTTTAAACCAGTTCTATCCGGTTTAAACCAGTTTAATCCAGTTCAATCCGGTTTTATCCGGTTTAAACCGGTCCTATCGGGTTTAAACAGGTTTAGGCCGGTTCATTCCGGTTTTATCAGTTTTAAACCGGTTTAAACTGCTTCAATCCGTTTATATTCGGTTTAAACCGGTTACAACCGGTTCAATCCGGTTTTCTCCGGTTTAAACAGGTTTAAGCCGGTTCCACCCGGTTTTCTCCGGTTTTAACCGGCTTTAACCGGTTCAATCCGCTTTTATCCAGTTTAAACCGGTTCTATCTGGTTCTATCCGGTTGAAACCGGTTTAAACCGGTTCAATCCATTTTTTCCAGTTTAAACCGGTTTCAACCAGTTCATTCCGGTTTTATCCGGTTTAAGCCGGATCAATCCGGTTTAAACCGTTTCAATCTGATTTTATCCGGTTTAAACCGGTTTAAACCGCTTCAATCCGGTTTTATCCGGTTTAAACCGGTTCTATCCAGTTCTATCTGGTTGAAACCGGTTTAAACCGGTTCAATCCGGTTTTATCCGGTTTAAACCGTTTCAATCTGGTTTTATCCGGTTTGAACCGGTTTAAAGCGCTTCAATCCGTTTTTATCCGGTTTAAACCGGTTCTATCCGGTTGAAACCGGTTTAAACCGGTTCAATCTGGTTTTATCCAGTTTAAACCGGTTTTAACCGATTCAATCCGGTTTATCCAGTATAAACTGGTTTAATCCGGTTCAATCCGGTTTTATCCGCTTTAAACCGGTTTAAACCGGTTCAATCGGTTTTTATCTGGTTTAAACCGGATTAAAACGGTTCTATCCGGTTTTATCCATTTTAAACCGGTTCAGTCCGTTTTTTCCGGTTTAAACCGGTTTCAACCAGTTCATTCCGGTTTTATCCGGTTTAAGCCGGATCAATCCGGTTTAAACTGTTTCAATCTGATTTTATCCGGTTTTAACCGGTTTAAACCGCTTCAATCCGGTTTTATCCGGTTTTAACCGGTTTAAACCGCTTCAATCCGGTTTTATCCGGTTTAACCCGGTTTTATCCGGTTTAGACCAGTTTAAACCAGTTCAATCCGGTTTTAATCAGCTTAAACCGGTTCAATCTGGTTTTATCCAGTTTAAACCGCTTTAAAACGGTTTTATCCGTTTTTATCCGGTTTAAACCAGTTTGAACCGGTCAATCCGGTTTTATTCGGTTTAAACCGGTTCAATCCGGTTTAAACCGGTTTAAGCCGGTTCAATCCGGTTTTATCCAGTTTAAACCGGTTCTATCCGGTTCTAGCTGGTTGAAACCAGTTTAAACCGGTTCAATCCGGTTTTATCCGATTTAAAACGGTTCAATCCGGTTTTATCCGGTTTAAACCAGTTCATTCCGGTTTTATCCGGTTTAAACTGGTTTGAACCGGTTCAATCCGGTTTTATCCGGTTTAAACCAGTTCACTCCGGTTTTATCCGGTTTAAACCGGTTCTATCCGGTTCTATCTGGTTGAAACCGGTTTAAACCAGTTCAATCCGGTTTTCTCAGGTTAAAACCGGTTCAATCTGGTTTTATCCGGTTTAAACTGGTTTTAACCGGTTCAATCAGTTTTATCCAGTTTAAACCAGTTCTATCCGGTTTAAACCAGTTTAATCCAGTTCAATCCGGTTTTATCCGGTTTATACCGGTCCTATCGGGTTTAAACAGGTTTAGGCCGGTTCATTCCGGTTTTATCAGTTTTAAACCGGTTTAAAATGCTTCAATCCATTTATATTCGGTTTAAACTGGTTACAACCGGTTCAATCCGGTTTTCTCCGGTTTAAACCGGTTTAAGCCGGTTCCACCCGGTTTTCTCCGGTTTTAACCGGCTTTAACCGGTTCAATCCGCTTTTATCCAGTTTAAACCGGTTCTATCTGGTTCTATCCCGTTGAAACCGGTTTAAACCGGTTCAATCCGGTTTTATACGGTTTAAACCGATTCATTCCGGTTTCATCCGGTTTGAACCGGTTTGAACCGGTTTAAACCGGTTCAATCCGGTTTTAAACGGTTTAAATCGGTTCTATCCGGTTCAATCTGGTTTAAACCGGTTTAAACCGGTTCTATCCGTTTTTATCCGGTTTAAACCGGTACAATCTGGTTTTATCCGGTTTAAACCGGTTTAAACCGGTTCAATCGGTTTTATCCAGTTTAAACCGGTTCAATCCGTTTTTTCCGGTTTAAACCGGTTTAAACCAGTTCATTCCGGTTTTATCCGGTTTAAACCGGTTCAATCCGGTTTAAACCGGTTCAATCTGGTTTTATCTGGTTTGAACCGGTTTAAACCGCTTCAATCCGTTTTTATCCGGTTTAAACCGGTTCTATCCGGTTCTATCCGGTTGAAACCGGTTTAAACCAGTTCAATCTGGTTTTATCCAGTTTAAACCGGTTTTAACCGATTCAATCCGGTTTATCCAGTATAAACTGGTTTAATCCGGTTCAATCCGGTTTTATCCGCTTTAAACCGGTTTAAACCGGTTCAATCGGTTTTTATCTGGTTTAAACCGGATTAAACCGGTTCTATCCGGTTTTATCCATTTTAAACCGGTTCAATCCGTTTTTTCCGGTTTAAACCGGTTTTAACCAGTTCATTCCGGTTTTATCCGGTTTAAGCCGGATCAATCCGGTTTAAACCGTTTCAATCTGATTTTATCCGGTTTAAACCGGTTTAAACCGCTTCAATCCGGTTTTATCTGGTTTAAACCGGTTCTATCCAGTTCTATCCGGTTGAAACCGGTTTAAACCGGTTCAATCCGGTTTTATCCGGTTTAAACCAGTTCAATCCGGTTTTATCCGGTTTAAACCGGTTTAAACCGGTTCAATCCGGTTTTATCCGCTTTAAACCGGTTCTATCCGGTTCTATCCGGTTTAGACCAGTTCTATCCGGTTCTATCTGGTTTAATCCGGTTTAAAGCGGTTCAATCCGGTTTTATCCGGTTTAAACCGGATCAATCCGGTTTTATCCGGTTTAAACCGGTTTTATCCGTTTTAAACCGTTTTAATCCAGTTCAATCCGGTTTTATCCGGTTTAAACCGTTTCTATCCGGTTCTATCCGTTTTAAACCGGTTTAAACCAGTTCATTCCGGTTTTATCAGGTTTAAACCGGTTTGAACCGGTTTGAACCGGTTCAATCCGGTTTAAACCAGTTTAAGCCGGTTCAATCCTGTTTTATCTGGTTTAAACCAGTTCAATATGATTTTATGCGGTTTAAACCAGTTTGAACCGGTTCAATCCGGTTTAATCCGGTTAAAAACGGTTTAAGCCAGTTCAATCCAGTTTTATCCAGTTTAAACCGGTTCTATCCGGTTCTATCCGGTTGAAACCAGTTTAAACCAGTTCAATCCGGTTTTATCCGGTTTAAACCAGTTCAATCCTGTTTTATCCGGTTTAAACCGTTTCTATCCGGTTCTATACAGTTGAAACCGATTTAAACCGGTTCAATCCGGTTTTATCCGGTTTAAACCGGTTCTATGCTGTTTATACCAGTTTAAGCCTGTTCAATCGGGTTTTATCCGGTTTAGACCTGTTTAAGCTGGTTCATTCCGGTTTTATCCAGTTTAAACCGGTTCTATCCGGTTCTACCCGGTTGAAACCAGTTTAAACCGGTTCAATCCGGTTTTATCCAGTTTAAACCTGTTTGAACCGGTTCAATCCGGTTTTATCCGGTTTAAACCGGTTTAAGCCGGCTCAATCTGGTTTTATCCAGTTTAAACCGGTTCAATCTGGTTTTATCCGGTTTAAACCGGTTTAAGCCGGTTCAATCCGGTTTTATCCAGTTTAAACCGGTTCTATCCGGTTCTATCCGGTTGAAACCAGTTTAAACCAGTTCAATCCAGTTTTATCCGGTTTAAACCGGTTTAAGCTGGTTCAATACGGTTTTATCCGGTTTAAACCGGTTCAATCTTGTTTTATCCGGTTTAAACCGGTTGAAACCAGTTCAATCTAGTTTTATCTGGTTTAGACCAGTTCACACCGGTTCAATCCGGTTTTATCCAGTTTAAACCGGTTCTATCCGGTTCTATCCGGGTGAAACCAGTTTAAACCGGTTCAATCCGGTTTTATCCGGTTTAAACCAGTTTTATCCGGTTTAGACCAGTTTAAACCAGTTCAATCCGGTTTTAATCAGCTTAAACCGGTTCAATCTGGTTTTATCCAGTTTAAACCGCTTTAAAACGGTTTTATCCGGTTTTATCCGGTTTAATCCAGTTTGAACCGGTACAACCTGGTTTTATCCGGTTTAAACCAGTTTAAACCGGTTCAATCGGTTTTATCCAGTTTAAACTGGTTCAATCCGTTTTTACCGGTTTAAACCGGTTTAAACCAGTTCATTCCGGTTTTATCCGGTTTAAACCGGTTCAATCCGGTTTAAACCGTTTCAATCTGGTTTTATCCGGTTTGAACCGGTTTAAAGCGCTTCAATCCGTTTTTATCCGGTTTAAACCGGTTCTATCCGGTTCTATCCGGTTGAAACCGGTTTAAACCGGTTCAATCTGGTTTTATCCAGTTTAAACCGGTTTTAACCGATTCAATCCGGTTTATCCAGTATAAACTGGTTTAATCCGGTTCAATCCGGTTTTATCCGCTTTAAACCGGTTTAAACCGGATCAATCGGTTTTTATCTGGTTTAAACCGGATTAATCCGGTTCTATCCGGTTTTATCCATTTTAAACCGGTTCAGTCCGTTTTTTCCGGTTTAAACCGGTTTCAACCAGTTCATTCCGGTTTTATCCGGTTTAAGCCGGATCAATCCGGTTTAAACTGTTTCAATCTGATTTTATCCGGTTTTAACCGGTTTAAACCACTTCAATCCGGTTTTATCCGGTTTTAACCGGTTTAAACCGCTTCAATCCGGTTTTATCCGGTTTAAACCGGTTTTATCCGGTTTAGACCAGTTTAAACCAGTTCAATCCGATTTTAATCAGCTTAAACCGGTTCAATCTGGTTTTATCCAGTTTAAACCGCTTTAAAACGGTTTTATCCGGTTTTATCCGGTTTAAACCAGTTTGAACCGGTTCAATCCGGTTTTATCCGGTTTAAACCAGTTCAATCCGGTTTAAACCGGTTTAAGCCGGTTGTATCCAGTTTAAACCGGTTCTATCCGGTTCTATCTGGTTGAAACCAGTTTAAACCGGTTCAATCCGGTTTTATCCGGTTTAAACCGGTTCAATCCGGTTTTATCCGGTTTAAACCGGTTCATTCCGGTTTTATCCTGTTAAAACCGGTATGAAACGGTTCGATCCGGTTTTATCCAGTTTAAACTGGTTCAGTCCGATTTTATCCGGTTTAAACCAGTTCATTCCGGTTTTATCCGGTTTAAACTGGTTTGAACCGGTTCAATCCGGTTTTATCCGGTTTAAACCAGTTCACTCCGGTTTTATCCGGTTTAAACCGGTTTGTACTGGTTCAATCTGGTTTTATCCGGTTTAAACCAGTTTAAGCTGGTTCAATCCGGTTTTATCCAGTTTAAACCGGTTCTATCCGGTTCTATCTGGTTGAAACCGGTTTAAACCAGTTCAATCCGGTTTTCTCAGGTTAAAACCGGTTCAATCTGGTTTTATCCGGTTTAAACCAGTTTAAACCGGTTCAATCGGTTTTATCCAGTTTAAACCAGTTCTATCCGGTTTAAACCAGTTTAATCCAGTTCAATCCGTTTTTATCCAGTTTAAACCGGTCCTATCAGGTTTAAACAGGTTTAGGCCGGTTCATTCCGGTTTTATCAGTTTTAAACCGGTTTAAACTGCTTCAATCCGTTTATATCCGGTTTAAACCGGTTACAACCGGTTCAATCCGGTTTTAACTCGTTTAGACCGGTTCTATCCGGTTCTATCCTTTTTAAATCGGATTAAACTGTTTCTGTCCTGTTCTATCCTGTTTTAACTGGATTAAACCAGTTCAATCTGGTTTTATCCTGTTTAAACCGGTTTAAACCCTTTCAATCCGTTTTTATCCGGTTTCAACCGGTTTACAGCGGTTCAATCCGGTTTTATCCGGTTTATACCGTTTCTATCCGGTTCTATCCGTTTTAAACCGGTTTAAACCAGTTCATTCCGGTTTTATCCGGTTTAAACCTGTTTGAACCGGTTCAATCCGGTCTTATCCGGTTTAAACCAGTTTAAGCAGGTTCAATCTGGTTTTATCCGGTTTAAACCGGTTCAATCTTGTTTTATCCGGTTTAAACCGTTTGAAACCAGTTCAATCCGGTTTTATCTGGTTTAGACCAGTTCAAACCGGTTCAATCCGGTTTTATCCAGTTTAAACCAGTTCTATCCATTTCTATCTGGTTTAAACCGGTTTAAACTGGTTCAATCCGGTTTTATCCGGTTTAAACCGGTTCTATCCATTTTAAACCGGTTTAAAACAGTTCATTCCGGTTTTATCCGGTTTAAACCGGTTTAAGCCGGTTCAATCCGGTTTTATCTGGTTTAAACCGGTTTAAGCCGGTTCAATCCGGTTTTATCCGGTTTAAACTGGTTCTATTCGTTTCCATCTGGTTTAAAAGGGTTTAAGCCGGTTCAATCCGGTTTTATACGTTTTAAACCAGTTCAGTCTGATTTTATCCGGTTTAAACTGGTTCAATTTGGTTTTATCCGGTTTCAACCGGTTTGAACCGGTTCAATCCGGTTTTATCCGGTTTAAACCGGTTTAAAAAGGTTTAATCCGGTTTTATCCGGTTTAAACCAGTTTGAACCGGTTCAATCCGGTTTTATCCGGTTTAAACCGGTTTAAACCGGTTCAATCCGGTTTTATCTCGTTTAGACCGGTTCTATCTGGTTCTATCCTTTTTAAATCGGATTAAACTGTTTCTGTCCTGTTCTATCCTGTTTTAACCTCATTAAACCAGTTCAATCCGGTTTTATCCTGTTTAAACCGGTTTAAACCCTTTCAATCCGTTTTTATCCGGTTTCAACCGGTTTACAGCGGTTCAATCCGGTTTTATCCGGTTTATACCGTTTCTATCCGGTGCTATCCGTTTTAAACCGGTTTAAACCAGTTCATTCCGGTTTTATCCGGTTTAAACCTGTTTGAACCGGTGCAATCGGTCTTATCCGGTTTAAACCGGTTTAAGCCGGTTCAATCCGGTTTTATTAGGTTTAAACCGGTTCAATCAGGTTTTATCCGGTTTAAACCGGTTTAAGCCGGTTCAATCCGGTTTTATCCAGTTTAAACCGGTTCTATCCGGTTCTATCCGGTTGAAACCATTTTAAACCGGTTCAATCAGGTTTTATCCGGTTTAAACCGGTTTAAGCTGGTTCAATCTGGTTTTATCCGGTTTAAACCGGTTCAATCTTGTTTTATCCGGTTTAAACCGTTTGAAACCAGTTCAATCCGGTTTTATCTGGTTTAGACCAGTTCAAACCGGTTCAATCTGGTTTTATCCAGTTTAAACCAGTTCTATCCATTTCTATCTGGTTTAAACCGGTTTAAACTGGTTCAATCCGGTTTTATCCGGTTTAAACCGGTTCTATCCGTTTTAAACCGGTTTAAAACAGTACATTCCGGTTTTATCCGGTTTAAACCGGTTTAAGCCGGTTCAAACCGGTTTTATCCGGTTTCAACCGGTTTACACCAGTTCAATCCGGTTTTATCCGGTTTAAACCGTTTCTATCCACTTCTATCCGTTTTAAACCAGTTTAAACCAGTTCATTCCGGTTTTATCCGGTTTAAACCGGTATCAACCGGTTCAATCCGGTTTTATCCGGTTTAAACCGTTTTAATTCTTTTTAAACCGGTTTAAGCTGGTTCAATCCGGTTTAAACCAGTTTGAACCGGTTCAATCCGGTTTTATCCGGTTTAAACCTGTTTAAGCCGGTTCAATCCGGTTTTATCCAGTTTAAACCGGTTCTATCCGGTTGAAACCAGTTTAAACCGGTTCAATCCGGTTTTTTCCGGTTTAAACCGGTTTTATCCGGTTTAGACCAGTTTAAACCAGTTCAATCCGGTTTTAATCAGCTTAAACCGGATCAATCTGGTTTTATCCAGTTTAAACCGCTTTAAAACGGTTTTATCCGGTTTTATCCGGTTTAAACCAGTTTGAACCGGTTCAATCCGGTTTTATCCGGTTTAAACCAGTTCAATCCGGTTTAAACCGGTTTAAGCCGGTTGTATCCAGTTTAAACCGGTTCTATCCGGTTCTATCTGGTTGAAACCAGTTTAAACCGGTTCAATCCGGTTTTATCCGGTTTAAACCGGTTCAATCCGGTTTTATCCGGTTTAAACCGGTTCAATCCGGTTTTATCCGGTTTAAACCGGTTCATTCCGGTTTTATCCTGTTAAAACCGGTATGAAACGGTTCGATCCGGTTTTATCCAGTTTAAACTGGTTCAGTCCGATTTTATCCGGTTTAAACCAGTTCATTCCGGTTTTATCCGGTTTAAACTGGTTTGAACCGGTTCAATCCGGTTTTATCCGGTTTAAACCAGTTCACTCCGGTTTTATCCGGTTTAAACCGGTTTGTACTGGTTCAATCCGGTTTTATCCGGTTTAAACCAGTTTAAGCTGGTTCAATCCGGTTTTATCCAGTTTAAACCGGTTCTATCCGGTTCTATCTGGTTGAAACCGGTTTAAACCAGTTCAATCCGGTTTTCTCAGGTTAAAACCGGTTCAATCTGGTTTTATCCGGTTTAAACCAGTTTAAACCGGTTCAATCGGTTTTATCCAGTTTAAACCAGTTCTATCCGGTTTAAACCAGTTTAATCCAGTTCAATCCGTTTTTATCCAGTTTAAACCGGTCCTATCAGTTTTAAACAGGTTTAGGCCGGTTCATTCCGGTTTTATCAGTTTTAAACCGGTTTAAACTGCTTCAATCCGTTTATATCCGGTTTAAACCGGTTACAACCGGTTCAATCCGGTTTTCTCCGGTTTAAACCGGTTTAAGACGGTTCCACCCGATTTTCTCCGGTTTTAACCGGCTTTAACCGGTTCAATCCGCTTTTATCCAGTTTAAACCGGTTCTATCTGGTTCTATCCGGTTGAAACCGGTTTAAACCGGTTCAATCCGGTTTTATACGGTTTAAACCGGATCATTCCAGTTTCATCCGGTTTGAACCGTTTTAAACCGGTTTAAACCAGTTCAATCCGGTTTTAAACGGTTTAAACCGGTTCTATCCGGTTCAATCTGGTTTAAACCGGTTTAAACCGGTTCTATCCGTTTTTATCCGGTTTAAACCGGTACAATCTGGTTTTATCCAGTTTAAACCGGTTTTAACCGATTCAATCCGTTTTATCCAGTATAAACTGGTTTAATCCGGTTCAATCCGGTTTTATCCGCTTTAAACCGGTTTAAACCGGTTCAATCGGTTTTTATCTGGTTTAAACCGGATTAAACCGGTTCTATCCGGTTTTATCCATTTTAAACCGGTTCAGTCCGTTTTTTCCGGTTTAAACCGGTTTCAACCAGTTCATTCCGGTTTTATCCGGTTTAAGCCGGATCAATCCGGTTTAAACCGTTTCAATCTGATTTTATCCGGTTTTAACCGGTTTAAACCGCTTCAATCCGGTTTTATCCGGTTTAAACCGGTTTTATCCGGTTTAGACCAGTTTAAACCAGATCAATCCGGTTTTAATCAGCTTAAACCGGTTCAATCTGGTTTTATCCAGTTTAAACCGCTTTAAAACGGTTTTATCCGGTTTTATCCGGTTTAAACCCGTTTGAACCGGTTCAATCCGGTTTTCTCCGGTTTAAACCGGTTCAATCCGGTTTAAACCGGTTTAAGCCGGTTCAATCCGGTTTTATCCAGTTTAAACCGGTTCTATCTGGTTCTATCTGGTTGAAACCAGTTTAAACCGGTTCAATCCGGTTTTATGCGGTTTAAACCGGTTCAATCCGGTTTTATCCAGTTTAAACCGGTTCATTCCGGTTTTATCCGGTTAAAACCGGTTTGAAACGGTTCGATCCGGTTTTATCCGGTTTAAACTGGTTCAGTCCGATTTTCTCCGGTTTAAACCAGTTCATTCCGGTTTTATCCGGTTTAAACTGGTTTGAACCGGTTCAATCCGGTTTTATCCGGTTTAAACCAGTTCACTCCGGTTTTATCCGGTTTAAACCGGTTTGTACCGGTTCAATCCGGTTTTATCTGGTTTAAACCGGTTTAAGCTGGTTCAATCCGGTTTTATCCAGTTTAAACCGGTTCAATCCGGTTTTATCTGGTTTAAACCGGTTTAAACTGGTTCAATCGGTTTTATCCAGTTTAAACCAGTTCTATCCGGTTTAAACCAGTTTAATCCAGTTCAATCCGGTTTTATCCGGTTTAAACCGGTCCTATCGGGTTTAAACAGGTTTAGTCCGGTTCATTCCGGTTTTATCAGTTTTAAACCGGTTTAAACTGCTTCAATCCGTTTATATTTGGTTTAAACCGGTTACAACCGGTTCAATCCGGTTTTCTCCGGTTTAAACCGGTTTAAGCCGGTTCCACCAGGTTTTCTCCGGTTTTAACCGGCTTTAACCGGTTCAATCCGCTTTTATCCAGTTTAAACCGGTTCTATCTGGTTCTATCCGGTTGAAACCGGTTTAAACCGGTTCAATCCGTTTTTTCCAGTTTAAACCGGTTTCAACCAGTTCATTACGGTTTTATCCGGTTTAAGCCAGATCAATCCGGTTTCAACCGTTTCAATCTGATTTTATCCGGTTTAAACCGGTTTAAACCGCTTCAATCCGGTTTTATCCGGTTAAAACCGGTTTGAAACGTTTCAATCCGGTTTTATCCGGTTTAAAACGGTTCATTCCGGTTTTATCCGTTTAAAACCGGTTTGAAACGGTTCAATCCGGTTTTATCTGGTTTAAACCAGTTCACTCCGGTTTTATCCGGTTTATACCAGTTCAATCCGGTTTTATCCGGTTTAAACCGGTTTAAACCGGTTCAATCCGGTTTTATCCGGTTTAAACCGGTTCTATCCGGTTCTATCGGGTTTGAACCGGTTCAATCCGGTTTTATCCGGTTTTAACCGGTTTAAGCCGGTTCAATCCGGTTTTATCCAGTTTAAACCGGTTCTATCCGGTTGAAACCAGTTTAAACCGGTTCAATCCGGTTTTATCCGGTTTAAACCGGTTCAATCCGATTTTATCCGGTTTAAACCGGTTCATTCCGGTTTTATCCGGTTAAAACCGGTTTGAAACGTTTCAATCCGGTTTTATCCGGTTTAAAACGGTTCATTCCGGTTTTATCCGTTTAAAACCGGTTTGAAACGGTTCAATCCGGTTTTATCTGGTTTAAACCAGTTCGATCCGTTTTTATCCGGTTTAAACCAGTTCACTCCGGTTTTATCCGGTTTAAACCGGTTTGAACCGGTTCAATCCGGTTTTATCTGGTTTAAACCGGTTCAATCTGGTTTTATCCTGTTGAAACCGGTTTTATCCGGTTTAGACCGGTTTAAACCAGTTCAATCCGGTTTTAATCGGCTTAAACTGGTTCAATCTGGTTTTATCCGGTTTAAACCGCTTTAAAAAGGTTTAATCCGGTTTTATCCGGTTTAAACCAGTTTGAACCGGTTCAATCCGGTTTTATCCGGTTTAAACCGGTTTAAACCGGTTCAATCCGGTTTTATCCGGTTTAAACCGGTTTAAACCGGTTCAATCCGGTTTTATGTCGTTTAGACCGGTTCTATCCGGTTCTATCCTTTTTAAATCGGATTAAACTGTTTCTGTCCTGTTCTACCCAGTTTTAACTGGATTAAACCAGTTCAATCCGGTTTTATCCTGTTTAAACCGGTTTAAACCCTTTCAATCCGTTTTTATCCGGTTTCAACCGGTTTACAGCGGTTCAATCCGGTTTTATCCGGTTTATACCGTTTCTATCCGGTTCTATACATTTTAAACCGGTTTAAACCAGTTCATTCCGGTTTTATCCGGTTTAAACCTGTTTGAACCGGTTCAATCCGGTCTTATCCGGTTTAAACCGGTTTAAGCCGGTTCAATCCGGTTTTATTCGGTTTAAACCGGTTTAAGCCGGTTCAATCCGGTTTTATCCGGTTTAAACCGGTTCAATCAGGTTTTATCCGGTTAAAACCGGTTTAAGCCCGTTCAATCCGGTTTTATCCAGTTTAAACCGGTTCTATCTGGTTCTATCCGGTTGAAACCATTTTAAACCGGTTCAATCCGGTTTTATCCGGTTTAAACCGGTTTAAGCTGGTTCAATAGGGTTTTATCCGGTTTAAACTGGTTCTATCCGGTTCTATCCGGTGGAAACCGGTTTAATCCGGTTCAATCCAGTTTGATCCGGTTTAAACCGGTTCAATCTGGTTTTATCCGGTTTAAACCGGTTTTAACCGATTCAATCCGGTTTATCCAGTATAAACTGGTTTAATCCGTTTCAATCCAGTTTTATCCGGTTTAAACCGATTTAAGCCGGTTCAGTCCGGTTTTATCCAGTTTAAACCGGTTATATCCGGTTTAAACCGGTATAAACCAGTTCAATCCCGTTTTATCCTGTTTAAACCGGTTTAAAACGGTTTTATCTGGTTTTATCCGGTTTAAACCAGTTTGAACCGGTTCAATCCGGTTTTATCCGGTTTAAACCGGATTCGGTTCAATCCGGTTTAAACCGGTTTAAGCCGGTTCAATCCGGTTTTATCCAGTTTAAACCGGTTCTATCTGGTTCTATCTGGTTGAAACCAGTTTAAACCAGTTCAATCCGGTTTTATCCGGTTTAAACCGGTTCATTCTGGTTTTATCCGGTTAAAACCGGTTTGAAACGGTTCGATCCGGTTTTATCCGGTTTAAACTGGTTCAGTCCGATTTTATCCGGTTTAAACCAGTTCACTCCGGTTTTATCCGGTTTAAACCGGTTTGTACCGGTTCAATCCGGTTTTATCTGGTTTAAACCGGTTTAAGCCGGTTCAATCCGGTTTTATCCAGTTTAAACCGGTTCATTCTGGTTTTATCCGGTTAAAACCGGTTTGAAACGGTTCGATCCGGTTTTATCCGGTTTAAACTGGTTCAGTCCGATTTTATCCGGTTTAAACCAGTTCACTCCGGTTTTATCCGGTTTAAACCGGTTTGTACCGGTTCAATCCGGTTTTATCTGGTTTAAACCGGTTTAAGCTGGTTCAATCGGGTTTTATCCAGTTTAAACCGGTTCTATCCGGTTCTATCTGGTTGAAACCCGTTTAAACCAGTTCAATCCGGTTTTAAACGGTTTAAACCGGTTCTATCCGGTTCAATCTGGTTTAAACCGGTTTAAACCGGTACAATCTGGTTTTATCCAGTTTAAACCGGTTTTAACCGATTCAATCCGTTTTATCCAGTATAAACTGGTTTAATCCGGTTCAATCCGGTTTTATCCGCTTTAAACCGGTTTAAACCGGTTCAATCGGTTTTTATCTGGTTTAAACCGGATTAAACCGGTTCTATCCGGTTTTATCCATTTTAAACCGGTTCAGTCCGTTTTTTCCGGTTTAAACCGGTTTCAACCAGTTCATTCCGGTTTTATCCGGTTTAAGCCGGATCAATCCGGTTTAAACCGTTTCAATCTGATTTTATCCGGTTTTAACCGGTTTAAACCGCTTCAATCCGGTTTTATCCGGTTTAAACCGGTTTTATCCGGTTTAGACCAGTTTAAACCAGATCAATCCGGTTTTAATCAGCTTAAACCGGTTCAATCTGGTTTTATCCAGTTTAAACCGCTTTAAAACGGTTTTATCCGGTTTTATCCGGTTTAAACCCGTTTGAACCGGTTCAATCCGGTTTTCTCCGGTTTAAACCGGTTCAATCCGGTTTAAACCGGTTTAAGCCGGTTCAATCCGGTTTTATCCAGTTTAAACCGGTTCTATCTGGTTCTATCTGGTTGAAACCAGTTTAAACCGGTTCAATCCGGTTTTATGCGGTTTAAACCGGTTCAATCCGGTTTTATCCAGTTTAAACCGGTTCATTCCGGTTTTATCCGGTTAAAACCGGTTTGAAACGGTTCGATCCGGTTTTATCCGGTTTAAACTGGTTCAGTCCGATTTTCTCCGGTTTAAACCAGTTCATTCCGGTTTTATCCGGTTTAAACTGGTTTGAACCGGTTCAATCCGGTTTTATCCGGTTTAAACCAGTTCACTCCGGTTTTATCCGGTTTAAACCGGTTTGTACCGGTTCAATCCGGTTTTATCTGGTTTAAACCGGTTTAAGCTGGTTCAATCCGGTTTTATCCAGTTTAAACCGGTTCAATCCGGTTTTATCTGGTTTAAACCGGTTTAAACTGGTTCAATCGGTTTTATCCAGTTTAAACCAGTTCTATCCGGTTTAAACCAGTTTAATCCAGTTCAATCCGGTTTTATCCGGTTTAAACCGGTCCTATCGGGTTTAAACAGGTTTAGTCCGGTTCATTCCGGTTTTATCAGTTTTAAACCGGTTTAAACTGCTTCAATCCGTTTATATTTGGTTTAAACCGGTTACAACCGGTTCAATCCGGTTTTCTCCGGTTTAAACCGGTTTAAGCCGGTTCCACCAGGTTTTCTCCGGTTTTAACCGGCTTTAACCGGTTCAATCCGCTTTTATCCAGTTTAAACCGGTTCTATCTGGTTCTATCCGGTTGAAACCGGTTTAAACCGGTTCAATCCGTTTTTTCCAGTTTAAACCGGTTTCAACCAGTTCATTACGGTTTTATCCTGTTTAAGCCAGATCAATCCGGTTTCAACCGTTTCAATCTGATTTTATCCGGTTTAAACCGGTTTAAACCGCTTCAATCCGGTTTTATCCGGTTAAAACCGGTTTGAAACGTTTCAATCCGGTTTTATCTGGTTTAAAACGGTTCATTCCGGTTTTATCCGTTTAAAACCGGTTTGAAACGGTTCAATCCGGTTTTATCTGGTTTAAACCAGTTCACTCCGGTTTTATCCGGTTTATACCAGTTCAATCCGGTTTTATCCGGTTTAAACCGGTTTAAACCGGTTCAATCCGGTTTTATCCGGTTTAAACCGGTTCTATCCGGTTCTATCGGGTTTGAACCGGTTCAATCCGGTTTTATCCGGTTTAAACCGGTTTAAGCCGGTTCAATCCGGTTTTATCCAGTTTAAACCGGTTCTATCCGGTTGAAACCAGTTTAAACCGGTTCAATCCGGTTTTATCCGGTTTAAACCGGTTCAATCCGATTTTATCCGGTTTAAACCGGTTCATTCCGGTTTTATCCGGTTAAAACCGGTTTGAAACGTTTCAATCCGGTTTTATCCGGTTTAAAACGGTTCATTCCGGTTTTATCCGTTTAAAACCGGTTTGAAACGGTTCAATCCGGTTTTATCTGGTTTAAACCAGTTCGATCCGTTTTTATCCGGTTTAAACCAGTTCACTCCGGTTTTATCCGGTTTAAACCGGTTTGAACCGGTTCAATCCGGTTTTATCTGGTTTAAACCGGTTCAATCTGGTTTTATCCTGTTGAAACCGGTTTTATCCGGTTTAGACCGGTTTAAACCAGTTCAATCCGGTTTTAATCGGCTTAAACTGGTTCAATCTGGTTTTATCCGGTTTAAACCGCTTTAAAAAGGTTTAATCCGGTTTTATCCGGTTTAAACCAGTTTGAACCAGTTGAATCCGGTTTTATCCGGTTTAAACCGGTTTAAACCGGTTCAATCCGGTTTTATCCGGTTTAAACCGGTTTAAACCGGTTCAATCCGGTTTTATGTCGTTTAGACCGGTTCTATCCGGTTCTATCCTTTTTAAATCGGATTAAACTGTTTCTGTCCTGTTCTACCCTGTTTTAACTGGATTAAACCAGTTCAATCCGGTTTTATCCTGTTTAAACCGGTTTAAACCCTTTCAATCCGTTTTTATCCGGTTTCAACCGGTTTACAGCGGTTCAATCCGGTTTTATCCGGTTTATACCGTTTCTATCCGGTTCTATACATTTTAAACCGGTTTAAACCAGTTCATTCCGGTCTTATCCGGTTTAAACCTGTTTGACCCGGTTCAATCCGGTCTTATCCGGTTTAAACCGGTTTAAGCCGGTTCAATCCGGTTTTATCCGGTTTAAACCGGTTTAAGCCGGTTCAATCCGGTTTTATCCGGTTTAAACCGGTTCAATCAGGTTTTATCCGGTTAAAACCGGTTTAAGCCCGTTCAATCCGGTTTTATCCAGTTTAAACCGGTTCTATCCGGTTCTATCCGGTTGAAACCATTTTAAACCGGTTCAATCCGGTTTTATCCGGTTTAAACCGGTTTAAGCTGGTTCAATAGGGTTTTATCCGGTTTAAACTGGTTCTATCCGGTTCTATCCGGTGGAAACCGGTTTAATCCGGTTCAATCCAGTTTGATCCGGTTTGAACCGGTTCAATCTGGTTTTATCCGGTTTAAACCGGTTTTAACCGATTCAATCCGGTTTATCCAGTATAAACTGGTTTAATCCGTTTCAATCCAGTTTTATCCGGTTTAAACCGATTTAAGCCGGTTCAGTCCGGTTTTATCCAGTTTAAACCGGTTATATCCGGTTTAAACCGGTATAAACCAGTTCAATCCCGTTTTATCCTGTTTAAACCGGTTTAAAACGGTTTTATCTGGTTTTATCCGGTTTAAACCAGTTTGAAACGGTTCAATCCGGTTTTATCCGGTTTAAACCGGATTCGGTTCAATCCGGTTTAAACCGGTTTAAGCCGGTTCAATCCGGTTTTATCCAGTTTAAACCGGTTCTATCTGGTTTTATCCGGTTAAAACCGGTTTGAAACGGTTCGATCCGGTTTTATCCGGTTTAAACTGGTTCAGTCCGATTTTATCCGGTTTAAACCAGTTCACTCCGGTTTTATCCGGTTTAAACCGGTTTGTACCGGTTCAATCCGGTTTTATCTGGTTTAAACCGGTTTAAGCTGGTTCAATCGGGTTTTATCCAGTTTAAACCGGTTCTATCCTGTTCTATCTGGTTGAAACCCGTTTAAACCAGTTCAATCCGGTTTTCTCAGGTTAAAACCGGTTCAATCTGGTTTTATCCGGTTTAAACCGGTTTAAACTGGTTCAATCGGTTTTATCCAGTTTAAACCAGTTCTATCCGGTTTAAACCAGTTTAATCCAGTTCAATCCGGTTTTATCCGGTTTAAACCGGTCCTATCGGGTTTAAACAGGTTTAGTCCGGTTCATTCCGGTTTTATCAGTTTTAAACCGGTTTAAACTGCTTCAATCCGTTTATATTTGGTTTAAACCGGTTACAACCGGTTCAATCCGGTTTTCTCCGGTTTAAACCGGTTTAAGCCGGTTCCACCCGGTTTTCTCCGGTTTTAACCGGCTTTAACCGGTTCAATCCGCTTTTATCCAGTTTAAACCGGTTCTATCGGGTTCTATCCGGTTGAAACCGGTTTAAACCGGTTCAATCCGTTTTTTCCAGTTTAAACCGGTTTCAACCAGGTCATTCCGGTTTTATCCGGTTTAAGCCAGATCAATCCGGTTTAAACTGTTTCAATCTGATTTTATCCAGTTTAAACCGGTTTAAACCGCTTCAATCCGGTTTTATCCGGTTTAAACCCGTTCTATCCAGTTTTATCCGGTTGAAACCGGTTTAAACCGGTTCAATCCGGTTTTATCCGGTTTATACCAGTTCAATCCGGTTTTATCCGGTTTAAACCGGTTTAAACCGGTTCAATCCGGTTTTATCCGGTTTAAACCGGTTCTATCCGGTTCTATCCGGTTTGAACCGGTTCAATCCGGTTTTATCCGGTTTAAACCGGTTTTAGCCGGTTCAATCCGGTTTTATCCAGTTTAAACCGGTTCTATCCGGTTGAAACCAGTATAAACCGGTTCAATCCGGTTTTATCCGGTTTAAACCGGTTCAATCCGATTTTATCCGGTTTAAACCGGTTCATTCCGGTTTTATCCGGTTAAAACCGGTTTGAAACGTTTCAATCCGGTTTTATCCGGTTTAAAACGGTTCATACCGGTTTTATCAGTTTAAAACCGGTTTGAAACGGTTCAATCCGGTTTTATCTGGTTTAAACCAGTTCGATCCGTTTTTATCCGGTTTAAACCAGTTCACTCCGGTTTTATCCGGTTTAAACCGGTTTGAACCGGTTCAATCCGGTTTTATCTGGTTTAAACCGGTTTAAGCCGGTTCAATCCGGTTTTATCCAGTTTAAACCGGTTCTATCCGGTTCTATCCAGTTGAAAGCAGTTTAAACCGGTTCAATCCGGTTTTATCCGGTTTAAACCGGTTCAATCCGATTTTATCCAGTTTAAACCGGTTCAATCTGGTTTTATCCTGTTGAAACCGGTTTTATCCGGTTTAGACCGGTTTAAACCAGTTCAATCCAGTTTTAATCGGCTTAAACTGGTTCAATCTGGTTTTATCCGATTTAAACCGCTTTAAAACGGTTTAATCCGGTTTTATCCGGTTTAAACCAGTTTGAACCGGTTCAATCCGATTTTATCCGGTTTAAACCGGTTTAAACCGGTTCAATCCGGTTTTATCCGGTTTAAACTGTTTCTATTCGTTTCCATCTGGTTTAAAAGGGTTTAAGCCGGTTCATTCCGGTTTTATACGTTTTAAACCAGTTCAATCTGATTTTATCCGGTTTAAACTGGTTCAATTTGGTTTTATCCGGTTTCAACCGGTTTGAACCGGTTCAATCCTGTTTTATCCGGTTTAAACCGGTTTAAAACGGTTTAATCCGGTTTTATCCGGTTTAAACCAGTTTGAACCGGATCAATCCGGTTTTATCCGGTTTAAACCGGTTTAAACCGGTTCAATCCAGTTTTATCTCGTTTAGACTGGTTCTATCCGGTTCTATCCTTTTTAAAACGGATTATACTGTTTCTGTCCTGTTCTATCCTGTTTTAACTGTATTAAACCAGTTCAATCCGGTTTTATCCTTTTTAAACCGGTTTAAACCCTTTCAATCCGTTTTTATCCGGTTTCAACCGGTTTACAGCGGTTCAATCCGGTTTTATCCGGTTTATACCGTTTCTATCCGGTGCTATCCGTTTTAAACCGGTTTAAACCAGTTCATTCCGGTTTTATCCGGTTTAAACCGTTTGAAACCAGTTCAATCCGGTTTTATCTGGTTTAGACTAATTCAAACCGGTTCAATCCGGTTTCATCCTGTTTAAACCAGTTCTATCCATTTCTATCTGGTTTAAACCGGTTTAAACTGGTTCAATCCGGTTTTATCCGGTTTAAACCGGTTCTATCCATTTTAAACCGGTTTAAAACAGTACATTCCGGTTTTATCCGGTTTAAACCGGTTTAAGCCGGTTCAAACCGGTTTTATCCGGTTTCAACGGGTTTACACCAGTTCAATCCGGTTTTATCCGGTTTAAACCGTTTCTATCCACTTCTATCCGTTTTAAACCGGTTTAAACCAGTTCATTCCGGTTTTATCCGGTTTAAACCGGTTTCAACCGGTTCAATCCGGTTTTATCCGGTTTAAACCGGTTTAATTCTGTTTAAACCGGTTTAAGCTGGTTCAATCCGGTTTAAACCAGGTTGAAACGGTTCAATCCGGTTTTATCCGGTTAAAACCGGTTTAAGCCGGTTCAATCCGGTTTTATCCAGTTTAAACCGGTTCTATCAGGTTCTATCCGGTTGAAACCAGTTTAAACCGGTTCAATCCGGTTTTATCCGGTTTAAACCGGTTTTATCCGGTTTAGACCAGTTTAAACCAGTTCAATCCGGTTTTAATCAGCTTAAACCGGATCAATCTGGTTTTATCCAGTTTAAACCGCTTTAAAACGGTTTTATCCGGTTTTATCCGGTTTAAACCAGTTTGAACCGGTTCAATCCGGTTTTATCCGGTTTAAACCAGTTCAATCCGGTTTAAACCGGTTTAAGCCGGTTGTATCCAGTTTAAACCGGTTCTATCCGGTTCTATCTGGTTGAAACCAGTTTAAACCGGTTCAATCCGGTTTTATCCGGTTTAAACCGGTTCAATCCGGTTTTATCCGGTTTAAACCGGTTCATTCCGGTTTTATCCTGTTAAAACCGGTATGAAACGGTTCGATCCGGTTTTATCCAGTTTAAACTGGTTCAGTCCGATTTTATCCGGTTTAAACCAGTTCATTCCGGTTTTATCCGGTTTAAACTGGTTTGAACCGGTTCAATCCGATTTTATCCAGTTTAAACCAGTTCTATCCGGTTTAAACCAGTTTAATCCAGTTCAATCCGGTTTTATCCGGTTTAAACCGGTCCTATCGGGTTTAAACAGGTTTAGGCCGGTTCATTCCGGTTTTATCAGTTTTAAACCGGTTTAAACTGCTTCAATCCGTTTATATTCGGTTTAAACCGGTTACAACCGGTTCAATCCGGTTTTCTCCGGTTTAAACAGGTTTAAGCCGGTTCCACCCGGTTTTCTCCGGTTTTAACCGGCTTTAACCGGTTCAATCCGCTTTTATCCAGTTTAAACCGGTTCTATCTGGTTCTATCCGGTTGAAACCGGTTTAAACCGGTTCAATCCGTTTTTTCCAGTTTAAACCGGTTTCAACCAGTTCATTCCGGTTTTATCCGGTTTAAGCCGGATCAATCCGGTTTAAACCGTTTCAATCTGATTTTATCCGGTTTAAACCGGTTTAAACCGCTTCAATCCGGTTTTATCCGGTTTAAACCGGTTCTATCCAGTTCTATCTGGTTGAAACCGGTTTAAACCGGTTCAATCCGGTTTTATCCGGTTTAAACTGTTTCAATCTGATTTTATCCGGTTTTAACCGGTTTAAACCGCTTCAATCCGGTTTTATCCGGTTTTAACCGGTTTAAACCGCTTCAATCCGGTTTTATCCGGTTTAAACCGGTTTTATCCGGTTTAGACCAGTTTAAACCAGTTCAATCCGGTTTTAATCAGCTTAAGCCGGTTCAATCCGGTTTTATCCAGTTTAAACCGGTTCTATCCGGTTCTAGCTGGTTGAAACCAGTTTAAACCGGTTCAATCCGGTTTTATCCGATTTAAACCGGTTCAATCCGGTTTTATCCGGTTTAAACCAGTTCATTCCGGTTTTATCCGGTTTAAACTGGTTTGAACCGGTTCAATCCGGTTTTATCCGGTTTAAACCAGTTCACTCCGGTTTTATCCGGTTTAAACCGGTTCTATCCGGTTCTATCTGGTTGAAACCGGTTTAAACCAGTTCAATCCGGTTTTCTCAGGTTAAAACCGGTTCAATCTGGTTTTATCCGGTTTAAACTGGTTTTAACCGGTTCAATCAGTTTTATCCAGTTTAAACCAGTTCTATCCGGTTTAAACCAGTTTAATCCAGTTCAATCCGGTTTTATCCGGTTTATACCGGTCCTATCGGGTTTAAACAGGTTTAGGCCGTTTCATTCCGGTTTTATCAGTTTTAAACCGGTTTAAAATGCTTCAATCCATTTATATTCGGTTTAAACCGGTTACAACCGGTTCAATCCGGTTTTCTCCGGTTTAAACCGGTTTAAGCCGGTTCCACCCGGTTTTCTCCGGTTTTAACCGGCTTTAACCGGTTCAATCCGCTTTTATCCAGTTTAAACCGGTTCTATCTGGTTCTATCCCGTTGAAACCGGTTTAAACCGGTTCAATCCGGTTTTATACGGTTTAAACCGATTCATTCCGGTTTCATCCGGTTTGAACCGGTTTGAACCGGTTTAAACCGGTTCAATCCGGTTTTAAACGGTTTAAATCGGTTCTATCCGGTTCAATCTGGTTTAAACCGGTTTAAACCGGTTCTATCCGTTTTTATCCGGTTTAAACCGGTACAATCTGGTTTTATCCGGTTTAAACCGGTTTAAACCGGTTCAATCGGTTTTATCCAGTTTAAACCGGTTCAATCCGTTTTTTCCGGTTTAAACCGGTTTAAACCAGTTCATTCCGGTTTTATCCGGTTTAAACCGGTTCAATCCGGTTTAAACCGGTTCAATCTGGTTTTATCTGGTTTGAACCGGTTTAAACCGCTTCAATCCGTTTTTATCCGGTTTAAACCGGTTCTATCCGGTTCTATCCGGTTGAAACCGGTTTAAACCAGTTCAATCTGGTTTTATCCAGTTTAAACCGGTTTTAACCGATTCAATCCGGTTTATCCAGTATAAACTGGTTTAATCCGGTTCAATCCGGTTTTATCCGCTTTAAACCGGTTTAAACCGGTTCAATCGGTTTTTATCTGGTTTAAACCGGATTAAACCGGTTCTATCCGGTTTTATCCCTTTTAAACCGGTTCAATCCGCTTTTATCCAGTTTAAACCGGTTCTATCGGGTTCTATCCGGTTGAAACCGGTTTAAACCGGTTCAATCCGTTTTTTCCAGTTTAAACCGGTTTCAACCAGGTCATTCCGGTTTTATCCGGTTTAAGCCAGATCAATCCGGTTTAAACTGTTTCAATCTGATTTTATCCAGTTTAAACCGGTTTAAACCGCTTCAATCCGGTTTTATCCGGTTTAAACCCGTTCTATCCAGTTTTATCCGGTTGAAACCGGTTTAAACCGGTTCAATCCGGTTTTATCCGGTTTATACCAGTTCAATCCGGTTTTATCCGGTTTAAACCGGTTTAAACCGGTTCAATCCGGTTTTATCCGGTTTAAACCGGTTCTATCCGGTTCTATCCGGTTTGAACCGGTTCAATCCGGTTTTATCCGGTTTAAACCGGTTTTAGCCGGTTCAATCCGGTTTTATCCAGTTTAAACCGGTTCTATCCGGTTGAAACCAGTATAAACCGGTTCAATCCGGTTTTATCCGGTTTAAACCGGTTCAATCCGATTTTATCCGGTTTAAACCGGTTCATTCCGGTTTTATCCGGTTAAAACCGGTTTGAAACGTTTCAATCCGGTTTTATCCGGTTTAAAACGGTTCATACCGGTTTTATCAGTTTAAAACCGGTTTGAAACGGTTCAATCCGGTTTTATCTGGTTTAAACCAGTTCGATCCGTTTTTATCCGGTTTAAACCAGTTCACTCCGGTTTTATCCGGTTTAAACCGGTTTGAACCGGTTCAATCCGGTTTTATCTGGTTTAAACCAGTTTAAGCCGGTTCAATCCGGTTTTATCCAGTTTAAACCGGTTCTATCCGGTTCTATCCAGTTGAAAGCAGTTTAAACCGGTTCAATCCGGTTTTATCCGGTTTAAACCGGTTCAATCCGATTTTATCCAGTTTAAACCGGTTCAATCTGGTTTTATCCTGTTGAAACCGGTTTTATCCGGTTTAGACCGGTTTAAACCAGTTCAATCCAGTTTTAATCGGCTTAAACTGGTTCAATCTGGTTTTATCCGATTTAAACCGCTTTAAAACGGTTTAATCCGGTTTTATCCGGTTTAAACCAGTTTGAACCGGTTCAATCCGATTTTATCCGGTTTAAACCGGTTTAAACCGGTTCAATCCGGTTTTATCCGGTTTAAACTGTTTCTATTCGTTTCCATCTGGTTTAAAAGGGTTTAAGCCGGTTCATTCCGGTTTTATACGTTTTAAACCAGTTCAATCTGATTTTATCCGGTTTAAACTGGTTCAATTTGGTTTTATCCGGTTTCAACCGGTTTGAACCGGTTCAATCCTGTTTTATCCGGTTTAAACCGGTTTAAAACGGTTTAATCCGGTTTTATCCGGTTTAAACCAGTTTGAACCGGATCAATCCGGTTTTATCCGGTTTAAACCGGTTTAAACCGGTTCAATCCAGTTTTATCTCGTTTAGACTGGTTCTATCCGGTTCTATCCTTTTTAAAACGGATTATACTGTTTCTGTCCTGTTCTATCCTGTTTTAACTGTATTAAACCAGTTCAATCCGGTTTTATCCTTTTTAAACCGGTTTAAACCCTTTCAATCCGTTTTTATCCGGTTTCAACCGGTTTACAGCGGTTCAATCCGGTTTTATCCGGTTTATACCGTTTCTATCCGGTGCTATCCGTTTTAAACCGGTTTAAACCAGTTCATTCCGGTTTTATCCGGTTTAAACCGTTTGAAACCAGTTCAATCCGGTTTTATCTGGTTTAGACTAATTCAAACCGGTTCAATCCGGTTTCATCCTGTTTAAACCAGTTCTATCCATTTCTATCTGGTTTAAACCGGTTTAAACTGGTTCAATCCGGTTTTATCCGGTTTAAACCGGTTCTATCCATTTTAAACCGGTTTAAAACAGTACATTCCGGTTTTATCCGGTTTAAACCGGTTTAAGCCGGTTCAAACCGGTTTTATCCGGTTTCAACCGGTTTACACCAGTTCAATCCGGTTTTATCCGGTTTAAACCGTTTCTATCCACTTCTATCCGTTTTAAACCGGTTTAAACCAGTTCATTCCGGTTTTATCCGGTTTAAACCGGTTTCAACCGGTTCAATCCGGTTTTATCCGGTTTAAACCGGTTTAATTCTGTTTAAACCGGTTTAAGCTGGTTCAATCCGGTTTAAACCAGGTTGAAACGGTTCAATCCGGTTTTATCCGGTTAAAACCGGTTTAAGCCGGTTCAATCCGGTTTTATCCAGTTTAAACCGGTTCTATCAGGTTCTATCCGGTTGAAACCAGTTTAAACCGGTTCAATCCGGTTTTATCCGGTTTAAACCGGTTTTATCCGGTTTAGACCAGTTTAAACCAGTTCAATCCGGTTTTAATCAGCTTAAACCGGATCAATCTGGTTTTATCCAGTTTAAACCGCTTTAAAACGGTTTTATCCGGTTTTATCCGGTTTAAACCAGTTTGAACCGGTTCAATCCGGTTTTATCCGGTTTAAACCAGTTCAATCCGGTTTAAACCGGTTTAAGCCGGTTGTATCCAGTTTAAACCGGTTCTATCCGGTTCTATCTGGTTGAAACCAGTTTAAACCGGTTCAATCCGGTTTTATCCGGTTTAAACCGGTTCAATCCGGTTTTATCCGGTTTAAACCGGTTCATTCCGGTTTTATCCTGTTAAAACCGGTATGAAACGGTTCGATCCGGTTTTATCCAGTTTAAACTGGTTCAGTCCGATTTTATCCGGTTTAAACCAGTTCATTCCGGTTTTATCCGGTTTAAACTGGTTTGAACCGGTTCAATCCGATTTTATCCAGTTTAAACCAGTTCTATCCGGTTTAAACCAGTTTAATCCAGTTCAATCCGGTTTTATCCGGTTTAAACCGGTCCTATCGGGTTTAAACAGGTTTAGGCCGGTTCATTCCGGTTTTATCAGTTTTAAACCGGTTTAAACTGCTTCAATCCGTTTATATTCGGTTTAAACCGGTTACAACCGGTTCAATCCGGTTTTCTCCGGTTTAAACAGGTTTAAGCCGGTTCCACCCGGTTTTCTCCGGTTTTAACCGGCTTTAACCGGTTCAATCCGCTTTTATCCAGTTTAAACCGGTTCTATCTGGTTCTATCCGGTTGAAACCGGTTTAAACCGGTTCAATCCGTTTTTTCCAGTTTAAACCGGTTTCAACCAGTTCATTCCGGTTTTATCCGGTTTAAGCCGGATCAATCCGGTTTAAACCGTTTCAATCTGATTTTATCCGGTTTAAACCGGTTTAAACCGCTTCAATCCGGTTTTATCCGGTTTAAACCGGTTCTATCCAGTTCTATCTGGTTGAAACCGGTTTAAACCGGTTCAATCCGGTTTTATCCGGTTTAAACTGTTTCAATCTGATTTTATCCGGTTTTAACCGGTTTAAACCGCTTCAATCCGGTTTTATCCGGTTTTAACCGGTTTAAACCGCTTCAATCCGGTTTTATCCGGTTTAAACCGGTTTTATCCGGTTTAGACCAGTTTAAACCAGTTCAATCCGGTTTTAATCAGCTTAAGCCGGTTCAATCCGGTTTTATCCAGTTTAAACCGGTTCTATCCGGTTCTAGCTGGTTGAAACCAGTTTAAACCGGTTCAATCCGGTTTTATCCGATTTAAACCGGTTCAATCCGGTTTTATCCGGTTTAAACCAGTTCATTCCGGTTTTATCCGGTTTAAACTGGTTTGAACCGGTTCAATCCGGTTTTATCCGGTTTAAACCAGTTCACTCCGGTTTTATCCGGTTTAAACCGGTTCTATCCGGTTCTATCTGGTTGAAACCGGTTTAAACCAGTTCAATCCGGTTTTCTCAGGTTAAAACCGGTTCAATCTGGTTTTATCCGGTTTAAACTGGTTTTAACCGGTTCAATCAGTTTTATCCAGTTTAAACCAGTTCTATCCGGTTTAAACCAGTTTAATCCAGTTCAATCCGGTTTTATCCGGTTTATACCGGTCCTATCGGGTTTAAACAGGTTTAGGCCGTTTCATTCCGGTTTTATCAGTTTTAAACCGGTTTAAAATGCTTCAATCCATTTATATTCGGTTTAAACCGGTTACAACCGGTTCAATCCGGTTTTCTCCGGTTTAAACCGGTTTAAGCCGGTTCCACCCGGTTTTCTCCGGTTTTAACCGGCTTTAACCGGTTCAATCCGCTTTTATCCAGTTTAAACCGGTTCTATCTGGTTCTATCCCGTTGAAACCGGTTTAAACCGGTTCAATCCGGTTTTATACGGTTTAAACCGATTCATTCCGGTTTCATCCGGTTTGAACCGGTTTGAACCGGTTTAAACCGGTTCAATCCGGTTTTAAACGGTTTAAATCGGTTCTATCCGGTTCAATCTGGTTTAAACCGGTTTAAACCGGTTCTATCCGTTTTTATCCGGTTTAAACCGGTACAATCTGGTTTTATCCGGTTTAAACCGGTTTAAACCGGTTCAATCGGTTTTATCCAGTTTAAACCGGTTCAATCCGTTTTTTCCGGTTTAAACCGGTTTAAACCAGTTCATTCCGGTTTTATCCGGTTTAAACCGGTTCAATCCGGTTTAAACCGGTTCAATCTGGTTTTATCTGGTTTGAACCGGTTTAAACCGCTTCAATCCGTTTTTATCCGGTTTAAACCGGTTCTATCCGGTTCTATCCGGTTGAAACCGGTTTAAACCAGTTCAATCTGGTTTTATCCAGTTTAAACCGGTTTTAACCGATTCAATCCGGTTTATCCAGTATAAACTGGTTTAATCCGGTTCAATCCGGTTTTATCCGCTTTAAACCGGTTTAAACCGGTTCAATCGGTTTTTATCTGGTTTAAACCGGATTAAACCGGTTCTATCCGGTTTTATCCCTTTTAAACCGGTTCAATCCGTTTTTTCCGGTTTAAACCGGTTTTAACCAGTTCATTCCGGTTTTATCCGGTTTAAGCCGGATCAATCCGGTTTAAACCGTTTCAATCTGATTTTATCCGGTTTAAACCGGTTTAAACCGCTTCAATCCGGTTTTATCTGGTTTAAACCGGTTCTATCCAGTTCTATCCGGTTGAAACCGGTTTAAACCGGTTCAATCCGGTTTTATCCGGTTTAAACCAGTTCAATCCGGTTTTATCCGGTTTAAACCGGTTTAAACCGGTTCAATCCGGTTTTATCCGCTTTAAACCGGTTCTATCCGGTTCTATCCGGTTTAGACCAGTTCTATCCGGTTCTATCTGGTTTAATCCGGTTTAAAGCGGTTCAATCCGGTTTTATCCGGTTTAAACCGGATCAATCCGGTTTTATCCGGTTTAAACCGGTTTTATCCGTTTTAAACCGTTTTAATCCAGTTCAATCCGGTTTTATCCGGTTTAAACCGTTTCTATCCGGTTCTATCCGTTTTAAACCGGTTTAAACCAGTTCATTCCGGTTTTATCAGGTTTAAACCGGTTTGAACCGGTTTGAACCGGTTCAATCCGGTTTAAACCAGTTTAAGCCGGTTCAATCCTGTTTTATCTGGTTTAAACCAGTTCAATATGATTTTATGCGGTTTAAACCAGTTTGAACCGGTTCAATCCGGTTTAATCCGGTTAAAAACGGTTTAAGCCAGTTCAATCCAGTTTTATCCAGTTTAAACCGGTTCTATCCGGTTCTATCCGGTTGAAACCAGTTTAAACCAGTTCAATCCGGTTTTATCCGGTTTAAACCAGTTCAATCCTGTTTTATCCGGTTTAAACCGTTTCTATCCGGTTCTATACAGTTGAAACCGGTTTAAACCGGTTCAATCCGGTTTTATCCGGTTTAAACCGGTTCTATGCTGTTTATACCAGTTTAAGCCTGTTCAATCGGGTTTTATCCGGTTTAGACCTGTTTAAGCTGGTTCATTCCGGTTTTATCCAGTTTAAACCGGTTCTATCCGGTTCTACCCGGTTGAAACCAGTTTAAACCGGTTCAATCCGGTTTTATCCAGTTTAAACCTGTTTGAACCGGTTCAATCCGGTTTTATCCGGTTTAAACCGGTTTAAGCCGGTTCAATCCGGTTTTATCCAGTTTAAACCGGTTCTATCCGGTTCTATCCGGTTGAAACCAGTTTAAACCAGTTCAATCCAGTTTTATCCGGTTTAAACCGGTTTAAGCTGGTTCAATACGGTTTTATCCGGTTTAAACCGGTTCAATCTTGTTTTATCCGGTTTAAACCGGTTGAAACCAGTTCAATCTAGTTTTATCTGGTTTAGACCAGTTCACACCGGTTCAATCCGGTTTTATCCAGTTTAAACCGGTTCTATCCGGTTCTATCCGGGTGAAACCAGTTTAAACCGGTTCAATCCGGTTTTATCCGGTTTAAACCAGTTTTATCCGGTTTAGACCAGTTTAAACCAGTTCAATCCGGTTTTAATCAGCTTAAACCGGTTCAATCTGGTTTTATCCAGTTTAAACCGCTTTAAAACGGTTTTATCCGGTTTTATCCGGTTTAATCCAGTTTGAACCGGTACAACCTGGTTTTATCCGGTTTAAACCAGTTTAAACCGGTTCAATCGGTTTTATCCAGTTTAAACTGGTTCAATCCGTTTTTACCGGTTTAAACCGGTTTAAACCAGTTCATTCCGGTTTTATCCGGTTTAAACCGGTTCAATCCGGTTTAAACCGTTTCAATCTGGTTTTATCCGGTTTGAACCGGTTTAAAGCGCTTCAATCCGTTTTTATCCGGTTTAAACCGGTTCTATCCGGTTCTATCCGGTTGAAACCGGTTTAAACCGGTTCAATCTGGTTTTATCCAGTTTAAACCGGTTTTAACCGATTCAATCCGGTTTATCCAGTATAAACTGGTTTAATCCGGTTCAATCCGGTTTTATCCGCTTTAAACCGGTTTAAACCGGATCAATCGGTTTTTATCTGGTTTAAACCGGATTAATCCGGTTCTATCCGGTTTTATCCATTTTAAACCGGTTCAGTCCGTTTTTTCCGGTTTAAACCGGTTTCAACCAGTTCATTCCGGTTTTATCCGGTTTAAGCCGGATCAATCCGGTTTAAACTGTTTCAATGTGATTTTATCCGGTTTTAACCGGATTAAACCACTTCAATCCGGTTTTATCCGGTTTTAACCGGTTTAAACCGCTTCAATCCGGTTTTATCCGGTTTAAACCGGTTTTATCCGGTTTAGACCAGTTTAAACCAGTTCAATCCGATTTTAATCAGCTTAAACCGGTTCAATCTGGTTTTATCCAGTTTAAACCGCTTTAAAACGGTTTTATCCGGTTTTATCCGGTTTAAACCAGTTTGAACCGGTTCAATCCGGTTTTATCCGGTTTAAACCAGTTCAATCCGGTTTAAACCGGTTTAAGCCGGTTGTATCCAGTTTAAACCGGTTCTATCCGGTTCTATCTGGTTGAAACCAGTTTAAACCGGTTCAATCCGGTTTTATCCGGTTTAAACCGGTTCAATCCGGTTTTATCCGGTTTAAACCGGTTCATTCCGGTTTTATCCTGTTAAAACCGGTATGAAACGGTTCGATCCGGTTTTATCCAGTTTAAACTGGTTCAGTCCGATTTTATCCGGTTTAAACCAGTTCATTCCGGTTTTATCCGGTTTAAACTGGTTTGAACCGGTTCAATCCGGTTTTATCCGGTTTAAACCAGTTCACTCCGGTTTTATCCGGTTTAAACCGGTTTGTACTGGTTCAATCTGGTTTTATCCGGTTTAAACCAGTTTAAGCTGGTTCAATCCGGTTTTATCCAGTTTAAACCGGTTCTATCCGGTTCTATCTGGTTGAAACCGGTTTAAACCAGTTCAATCCGGTTTTCTCAGGTTAAAACCGGTTCAATCTGGTTTTATCCGGTTTAAACCAGTTTAAACCGGTTCAATCGGTTTTATCCAGTTTAAACCAGTTCTATCCGGTTTAAACCAGTTTAATCCAGTTCAATCCGTTTTTATCCAGTTTAAACCGGTCCTATCAGGTTTAAACAGGTTTAGGCCGGTTCATTCCGGTTTTATCAGTTTTAAACCGGTTTAAACTGCTTCAATCCGTTTATATCCGGTTTAAACCGGTTACAACCGGTTCAATCCGGTTTTCTCCGGTTTAAACCGGTTTAAGACGGTTCCACCCGATTTTCTCCGGTTTTAACCGGCTTTAACCGGTTCAATCCGCTTTTATCCAGTTTAAACCGGTTCTATCTGGTTCTATCCGGTTGAAACCGGTTTAAACCGGTTCAATCCGGTTTTATACGGTTTAAACCGGTTCATTCCAGTTTCATCCGGTTTGAACCGTTTTAAACCGGTTTAAACCAGTTCAATCCGGTTTTAAACGGTTTAAACCGGTTCTATCCGGTTCAATCTGGTTTAAACCGGTTTAAACCGGTTCTATCCGTTTTTATCCGGTTTAAACCGGTACAATCTGGTTTTATCCAGTTTAAACCGGTTTTACCCGATTCAATCCGTTTTATCCAGTATAAACTGGTTTAATCCGGTTCAATCCGGTTTTATCCGCTTTAAACCGGTTTAAACCGGTTCAATCGGTTTTTATCTGGTTTAAACCGGATTAAACCGGTTCTATCCGGTTTTATCCATTTTAAACCGGTTCAGTCCGTTTTTTCCGGTTTAAACCGGTTTCAACCAGTTCATTCCGGTTTTATCCGGTTTAAGCCGGATCAATCCGGTTTAAACCGTTTCAATCTGATTTTATCCGGTTTTAACCGGTTTAAACCGCTTCAATCCGGTTTTATCCGGTTTAAACCGGTTTTATCCGGTTTAGACCAGTTTAAACCAGATCAATCCGGTTTTAATCAGCTTAAACCGGTTCAATCTGGTTTTATCCAGTTTAAACCGCTTTAAAACGGTTTTATCCGGTTTTATCCGGTTTAAACCCGTTTGAACCGGTTCAATCCGGTTTTCTCCGGTTTAAACCGGTTCAATCCGGTTTAAACCGGTTTAAGCCGGTTCAATCCGGTTTTATCCAGTTTAAACCGGTTCTATCTGGTTCTATCTGGTTGAAACCAGTTTAAACCGGTTCAATCCGGTTTTATGCGGTTTAAACCGGTTCAATCCGGTTTTATCCAGTTTAAACCGGTTCATTCCGGTTTTATCCGGTTAAAACCGGTTTGAAACGGTTCGATCCGGTTTTATCCGGTTTAAACTGGTTCAGTCCGATTTTCTCCGGTTTAAACCAGTTCATTCCGGTTTTATCCGGTTTAAACCGGTTTAAGCTGGTTCAATCCGGTTTTATCCAGTTTAAACCGGTTCAATCCCGTTTTATCTGGTTTAAACCGGTTTAAACTGGTTCAATCGGTTTTATCCAGTTTAAACCAGTTCTATCCGGTTTAAACCAGTTTAATCCAGTTCAATCCGGTTTTATCCGGTTTAAACCGGTCCTATCGGGTTTAAACAGGTTTAGTCCGGTTCATTCCGGTTTTATCAGTTTTAAACCGGTTTAAACTGCTTCAATCCGTTTATATTTGGTTTAAACCGGTTACAACCGGTTCAATCCGGTTTTCTCCGGTTTAAACCGGTTTAAGCCGGTTCCACCAGGTTTTCTCCGGTTTTAACCGGCTTTAACCGGTTCAATCCGCTTTTATCCAGTTTAAACCGGTTCTATCTGGTTCTATCCGGTTGAAACCGGTTTAAACCGGTTCAATCCGTTTTTTCCAGTTTAAACCGGTTTCAACCAGTTCATTACGGTTTTATCCGGTTTAAGCCACATCAATCCGGTTTCAACCGTTTCAATCTGATTTTATCCGGTTTAAACCGGTTTAAACCGCTTCAATCCGGTTTTATCCGGTTAAAACCGGTTTGAAACGTTTCAATCCGGTTTTATCCGGTTTAAAACGGTTCATTCCGGTTTTATCCGTTTAAAACCGGTTTGAAACGGTTCAATCCGGTTTTATCTGGTTTAAACCAGTTCACTCCGGTTTTATCCGGTTTATACCAGTTCAATCCGGTTTTATCCGGTTTAAACCGGTTTAAACCGGTTCAATCCGGTTTTATCCGGTTTAAACCGGTTCTATCCGGTTCTATCGGGTTTGAACCGGTTCAATCCGGTTTTATCCGGTTTTAACCGGTTTAAGCCGGTTCAATCCGGTTTTATCCAGTTTAAACCGGTTCTATCCGGTTGAAACCAGTTTAAACCGGTTCAATCCGGTTTTATCCGGTTTAAACCGGTTCAATCCGATTTTATCCGGTTTAAACCGGTTCATTCCGGTTTTATCCGGTTAAAACCGGTTTGAAACGTTTCAATCCGGTTTTATCCGGTTTAAAACGGTTCATTCCGGTTTTATCCGTTTAAAACCGGTTTGAAACGGTTCAATCCGGTTTTATCTGGTTTAAACAAGTTCGATCCGTTTTTATCCGGTTTAAACCAGTTCACTCCGGTTTTATCCGGTTTAAACCGGTTTGAACCGGTTCAATCCGGTTTTCTCTGGTTTAAACCGGTTCAATCTGGTTTTATCCTGTTGAAACCGGTTTTATCCGGTTTAGACCGGTTTAAACCAGTTCAATCCGGTTTTAATCGGCTTAAACTGGTTCAATCTGGTTTTATCCGGTTTAAACCGCTTTAAAAAGGTTTAATCCGGTTTTATCCGGTTTAAACCAGTTTGAACCAGTTCAATCCGGTTTTATCCGGTTTAAACCGGTTTAAACCGGTTCAATCCGGTTTTATCCGGTTTAAACCGGTTTAAACCGGTTCAATCCGGTTTTATCTCGTTTAGACCGGTTCTATCCGGTTCTATCCTTTTTAAATCGGATTAAACTGTTTCTGTCCTGTTCTACCCTGTTTTAACTGGATTAAACCAGTTCAATCCGGTTTTATCCTGTTTAAACCGGTTTAAACCCTTTCAATCCGTTTTTATCCGGTTTCAACCGGTTTACAGCGGTTCAATCCGGTTTTATCCGGTTTATACCGTTTCTATCCGGTTCTATACATTTTAAACCGGTTTAAACCAGTTCATTCCGGTTTTATCCGGTTTAAACCTGTTTGAACCGGTTCAATCCGGTCTTATCCGGTTTAAAACGGTTCAATCAGGTTTTATCCGGTTAAAACCGGTTTAAGCCCGTTCAATCCGGTTTTATCCAGTTTAAACCGGTTCTATCCGGTTCTATCCGGTTGAAACCATTTTAAACCGGTTCAATCCCGTTTTATCCGGTTTAAACCGGTTTAAGCTGGTTCAATAGGGTTTTATCCGGTTTAAACTGGTTCTATCCGGTTCTATCCGGTGGAAACCGGTTTAATCCGGTTCAATCCAGTTTGATCCGGTTTAAACCGGTTCAATCTGGTTTTATCCGGTTTAAACCGGTTTTAACCGATTCAATCCGGTTTATCCAGTATAAACTGGTTTAATCCGTTTCAATCCAGTTTTATCCGGTTTAAACCGATTTAAGCCGGTTCAGTCCGGTTTTATCCAGTTTAAACCGGTTATATCCGGTTTAAACCGGTATAAACCAGTTCAATCCCGTTTTATCCTGTTTAAACCGGTTTAAAACGGTTTTATCTGGTTTTATCCGGTTTAAACCAGTTTGAACCGGTTCAATCCGGTTTTATCCGGTTTAAACCGGATTCGGTTCAATCCGGTTTAAACCGGTTTAAGCCGGTTCAATCCGGTTTTATCCAGTTTAAACCGGTTCTATCTGGTTCTATCTGGTTGAAACCAGTTTAAACCGGTTCAATCCGGTTTTATCCGGTTTAAACCGGTTCAATCCGGTTTTATCCAGTTTAAACCGGTTCATTCTGGTTTTATCCGGTTAAAACCGGTTTGAAACGGTTCGATCCGGTTTTATCCGGTTTAAACTGGTTCAGTCCGATTTTATCCGGTTTAAACCAGTTCACTCCGGTTTTATCCGGTTTAAACCGGTTTGTACCGGTTCAATCCGGTTTTATCTGTTTTAAACCGGTTTAAGCTGGTTCAATCGGGTTTTATCCAGTTTAAACCGGTTCTATCCGGTTCTATCTGGTTGAAACCCGTTTAAACCAGTTCAATCCGGTTTTCTCAGGTTAAAACCGGTTCAATCTGGTTTTATCCGGTTTAAACCGGTTTAAACTGGTTCAATCGGTTTTATCCAGTTTAAACCAGTTCTATCCGGTTTAAACCAGTTTAATCCAGTTCAATCCGGTTTTATCCGGTTTAAACCGGTCCTATCGGGTTTAAACAGGTTTAGTCCGGTTCATTCCGGTTTTATCAGTTTTAAACCGGTTTAAACTGCTTCAATCCGTTTATATTTGGTTTAAACCGGTTACAACCGGTTCAATCCGGTTTTCTCTGGTTTAAACCGGTTTAAGCCGGTTCCACCCGGTTTTCTCCGGTTTTAACCGGCTTTAACCGGTTCAATCCGCTTTTATCCAGTTTAAACCGGTTCTATCGGGTTCTATCCGGTTGAAACCGGTTTAAACCGGTTCAATCCGTTTTTTCCAGTTTAAACCGGTTTCAACCAGTTCATTCCGGTTTTATCCGGTTTAAGCCAGATCAATCCGGTTTAAACCGTTTCAATCTGATTTTATCCGGCTTAAACCGGTTTAAACCGCTTCAATCCGGTTTTATCCGGTTTAAACCGGTTCTATCCAGTTCTATCCGGTTGAAACCGGTTTAAACCGGTTCAATCCGGTTTTATCCGGTTTATACCAGTTCAATCCGGTTTTATCCGGTTTAAACCGGTTTAAACCGGTTCAATCCGGTTTTATCCGGTTTAAACCGGTTCTATCCGGTTCTATCCGGTTTGAACCGGTTCAATCCGGTTTTATCCGGTTTAAACCGGTTTAAGCCGGTTCAATCCGGTTTTATCCAGTTTAAACCGGTTCTATCCGGTTGAAACCAGTATAAACCGGTTCAATCCGGTTTTATCCGGTTTAAACCGGTTCATTCCGATTTTATCCGGTTTAAACCGGTTCATTCCGGTTTTATCCGGTTAAAACCGGTTTGAAACGTTTCAATCCGGTTTTATCCGGTTTAAAACGGTTCATTCCGGTTTTATCAGTTTAAAACCGGTTTGAAACGGTTCAATCCGGTTTTATCTGGTTTAAACCAGTTCGATCCGTTTTTATCCGGTTTAAACCAGTTCACTCCGGTTTTATCCGGTTTAAACCGGTTTGAACCGGTTCAATCCGGTTTTATCTGGTTTAAACCGGTTTAAGCCGGTTCAATCCGGTTTTATCCAGTTTAAACCGGTTCTATCCGGTTCTATCCAGTTGAAAGCAGTTTAAACCGGTTCAATCCTGTTTTATCCGGTTTAAACCGGTTCAATCCGATTTTATCCAGTTTAAACCGGTTCAACCTGGTTTTATCCTGTTGAAACCGGTTTTATCCGGTTTAGACCGGTTTAAACCAGTTCAATCCGGTTTTAATCGGCTTAAACTGGTTCAATCTGGTTTTATCCGATTTAAACCGCTTTAAAACGGTTTAATCCGGTTTTATCCAGTTTAAACCAGTTTGAACCGGATCAATCCGGTTTTATCCGATTTAAACCGGTTTAAACCGGTTCAATCCGGTTTTATCCGGTTTAAACTGTTTCTATTCGTTACCATCTGGTTTAAAAGGGTTTAAGCCGGTTCAATCCGGTTTTATACGTTTTAAACCAGTTCAATCTGATTTTATCCGGTTTAAACTGGTTCAATTTGGTTTTATCCGGTTTCAACCGGTTTGAACCGGTTCAATCCTGTTTTATCCGGTTTAAACCGGTTTAAAACGGTTTAATCCGGTTTTATCCGGTTTAAACCAGTTTGAACCGGATCAATCCGGTTTTATCCGGTTTAAACCGGTTTAAACCGGTTCAATCCGGTTTTATCTCGTTTAGACTGGTTCTATCCGGTTCTATCCTTTTTAAAACGGATTAAACTGTTTCTGTCCTGTTCTATCCTGTTTTAACTGGATTAAACCAGTTCAATCCGGTTTTATCCTTTTTAAACCGGTTTAAACCCTTTCAATCCGTTTTTATCCGGTTTCAACCGGTTTACAGCGGTTCAATCCGGTTTTATCCGGTTTATACCGTTTCTATCCGGTGCTATCCGTTTTAAACCGGTTTAAACCAGTTCATTCCGGTTTTATCCGGTTTAAACCTGTTTGAACCGGTTCAATCGGTCTTATCCGGTTTAAACCGGTTTAAGCCGGTTCAATCCGGTTTTATCCGGTTTAAACCGGTTCAATCAGGTTTTATCCGGTTTAAACCGGTTTAAGCCGGTTCAATCCGGTTTTATCCAGTTTAAACCGGTTCTATCCGGTTCTATCCGTTTGAAACCATTTTAAACCGGTTCAATCCGGTTTTATCCGGTTTAAACCGGTTTAAGCTGGTTCAATCTGGTTTTATCCGGTTTAAACCGGTTCAATCTTGTTTTATCCGGTTTAAACCGTTTGAAACCAGTTCAATCCGGTTTTATCCTGTTTAAACCAGTTCTATCCATTTCTATCTGGTTTAAACCGGTTTAAACTGGTTCAATACGGTTTTATCCGGTTTAAACCGGTTCTATCCATTTTAAACCGGTTTAAAACAGTACATTCCGGTTTTATCCGGTTTAAACCGGTTTAAGCCGGTTCAAACCGGTTTTATCCGGTTTCAACCGGTTTACACCAGTTCAATCCGGTTTTATCCGGTTTAAACCGTTTCTATCCACTTCTATCCGTTTTAAACCGGTTTAAACCAGTTCATTCCGGTTTTATCCGGTTTAAACCGGTTTCAACCGGTTCAATCCGGTTTTATCCGGTTTAAACCGGTTTCAACCGGTTCAATCCGGTTTTATCCGGTTTAAACCGGTTTAATTCTGTTTAAACCGGTTTAAGCTGGTTCAATCCGGTTTAAACCAGGTTGAAATGGTTCAATCCGGTTTTATCCGGTTAAAACCGGTTTAAGCCGGTTCAATCCGGTTTTATCCAGTTTAAACCGGTTCTATCAGGTTCTATCCGGTTGAAACCAGTTTAAACCGGTTCAATCCGGTTTTATCCGGTTTAAACCGGTTTTATCCGGTTTAGACCAGTTTAAACCAGTTCAATCCGGTTTTAATCAGCTTAAACCGGATCAATCTGGTTTTATCCAGTTTAAACCGCTTTAAAACGGTTTTATCCGGTTTTATCCGGTTTAAACCAGTTTGAACCGGTTCAATCCGGTTTTATCCGGTTTAAACCAGTTCAATCCGGTTTAAACCGGTTTAAGCCGGTTGTATCCAGTTTAAACCGGTTCTATCCGGTTCTATCTGGTTGAAACCAGTTTAAACCGGTTCAATCCGGTTTTATCCGGTTTAAACCGGTTCAATCCGGTTTTATCCGGTTTAAACCGGTTCATTCCGGTTTTATCCTGTTAAAACCGGTATGAAACGGTTCGATCCGGTTTTATCCAGTTTAAACTGGTTCAGTCCGATTTTATCCGGTTTAAACCAGTTCATTCCGGTTTTATCCGGTTTAAACTGGTTTGAACCGGTTCAATCCGATTTTATCCAGTTTAAACCAGTTCTATCCGGTTTAAACCAGTTTAATCCAGTTCAATCCGGTTTTATCCGGTTTAAACCGGTCCTATCGGGTTTAAACAGGTTTAGGCCGGTTCATTCCGGTTTTATCAGTTTTAAACCGGTTTAAACTGCTTCAATCCGTTTATATTCGGTTTAAACCGGTTACAACCGGTTCAATCCGGTTTTCTCCGGTTTAAACAGGTTTAAGCCGGTTCCACCCGGTTTTCTCCGGTTTTAACCGGCTTTAACCGGTTCAATCCGCTTTTATCCAGTTTAAACCGGTTCTATCTGGTTCTATCCGGTTGAAACCGGTTTAAACTGGTTCAATCCGTTTTTTCCGGTTTAAACCGGTTTCAACCAGTTCATTCCGGTTTTATCCGGTTTAAGCCGGATCAATCCGGTTTAAACCGTTTCAAACTGATTTTATCCGGTTTAAACCGGTTTAAACCGCTTCAATCCGGTTTTATCCGGTTTAAACCGGTTCTATCCAGTTCTATCTGGTTGAAACCGGTTTAAACCGGTTCAATCCGGTTTTATCCGGTTTAAACCGTTTCAATCTGGTTTTATCCGGTTTGAACCGGTTTAAAGCGCTTCAATCCGTTTTTATCCGGTTTAAACCGGTTCTATCCGGTTGAAACCGGTTTAAACCGGTTCAATCTGGTTTTATCCAGTTTAAACCGGTTTTAACCGATTCAATCCGGTTTATACAGTATAAACTGGTTTAATCCGGTTCAATCCGGTTTTATCCGCTTTAAACCGGTTCTATCCGGTTCTATCCGGTTTAGACCAGTTCTATCCGGTTCTATCTGGTTTAATCCGGTTTAAAGCGGTTCAATCCGGTTTTATCCAGTTTAAACCGGATCAATCCGGTTTTATCCGGTTTAAACCGGTTTTATCCGTTTTAAACCGTTTTAATCCAGTTCAATCCTGTTTTATCCGGTTTAAACCGTTTCTATCCGGTTCTATCCATTTTAAACCGGTTTAAACCAGTTCATTCCGGTTTTATCAGGTTTAAACCGGTTTGAACCGGTTTGAACCGGTTCAATCCGGTTTAAACCAGTTTAAGCCAGTTCAATCCTGTTTTATCTGGTTTAAACCAGTTCAATATGATTTTATGCGGTTTAAACCAGTTTGAACCGGTTCAATCCGGTTTAATCCGGTTTAAAACGGTTTAAGCCAGTTCAATCCAGTTTTATCCAGTTTAAACCGGTTCTATCCGGTTCTATCCGGTTGAAACCAGTTTAAACCGGTTCAATCCGGTTTTATCCGGTTTAAACCAGTTCAATCCTGTTTTATCCGGTTTAAACCGTTTCTATCCGGTTCTATACAGTTGAAACCGGTTTAAACCGGTTCAATCCGGTTTTATCCGGTTTAAACCGGTTCTATGCTGTTTATACCATTTTAAGCCTGTTCAATCGGGTTTTATCCGGTTTAGACCTGTTTAAGCTGGTTCATTCCGGTTTTATCCAGTTTAAACCGGTTCTATCCGGTTCTACCCGGTTGAAACCAGTTTAAACCGGTTCAATCCGGTTTTATCCAGTTTAAACCTGTTTGAACCGGTTCAATCCGGTTTTATCCGGTTGAAACCGGTTTAAGCCGGCTCAATCTGGTTTTATCCAGTTTAAACCGGTTCAATCTGGTTTTATCCGGTTTAAACCGGTTTAAGCCGGTTCAATCCGGTTTTATCCAGTTTAAACCGGTTCTATCCGGTTCTATCCGGTTGAAACCAGTTTAAACCAGTTCAATCCAGTTTTATCCGGTTTAAACCGGTTTAAGCTGGTTCAATCCGGTTTTATCCGGTTTAAACCGGATCAATCTTGTTTTATCCGGTTTAAACCGGTTGAAACCAGTTCAATCCGGTTTTATCTGGTTTAGACCAGTTCACACCGGTTCAATCCGGTTTTATCCGGTTTAAACCGGTTCTATGCTGTTTATACCAGTTTAAGCCTGTTCAATCGGGTTTTATCCGGTTTAGACCTGTTTAAGCTGGTTCATTCCGGTTTTATCCAGTTTAAACCGGTTCTATCCGGTTCTACCCGGTTGAAACCAGTTTAAACCGGTTCAATCCGGTTTTATCCAGTTTAAACCTGTTTGAACCGGTTCAATCCGGTTTTATCCGGTTGAAACCGGTTTAAGCCGGCTCAATCTGGTTTTATCCAGTTTAAACCGGTTCAATCTGGTTTTATCCGGTTTAAACCGGTTTAAGCCGGTTCAATCCGGTTTTATCCAGTTTAAACCGGTTCTATCCGGTTCTATCCGGTTGAAACCAGTTTAAACCAGTTCAATCCAGTTTTATCCGGTTTAAACCGGTTTAAGCTGGTTCAATCCGGTTTTATCCGGTTTAAACCGGATCAATCTTGTTTTATCCGGTTTAAACCGGTTGAAACCAGTTCAATCCGGTTTTATCTGGTTTAGACCAGTTCACACCGGTTCAATCCGGTTTTATCCAGTTTAAACCGGTTCTATCCGGTTCTATCAGGGTGAAACCAGTTTAAACCGGTTCAATCCGGTTTTTTCCGGTTTAAACCGGTTTTATCCGGTTTAGACCAGTTTAAACCAGTTCAATCCGGTTTTAATCAGCTTAAACCGGTTCAATCTGGTTTTATCCAGTTTAAACCGCTTTAAAACGGTTTTATCCGGTTTTATCCGGTTTAATCCAGTTTGAACCGGTACAATCTGGTTTTATCCGGTTTAAACCAGTTTAAACCGGTTCAATCGGTTTTATCCAGTTTAAACCGGTTCAATCCGTTTTTAACCGGTTTAAACCGGCTTAAACCAGTTCATTCCGGTTTTATCCGGTTTAAACCGGTTCAATCCGGTTTAAACCGTTTCAATCTGGTTTTATCTGGTTTGAACCGGTTTAAAGCGCTTCAATCCGTTTTTATCCGGTTTAAACCGGTTCTATCCGGTTCTATCCGGTTGAAACCGGTTTAAACCGGTTCAATCTGGTTTTATCCAGTTTAAACCGGTTTTAACCGATTCAATCCGGTTTATCCAGTATAAACTGGTTTAATCCGGTTCAATCCGGTTTTATCCGCTTTAAACCGGTTTAAACCGGTTCAATCGGTTTTTATCTGGTTTAAACCGGATTAAACCGGTTATATCCGGTTTTATCCATTTTAAACCGGTTCAGTCCGTTTTTTCCGGTTTAAACCGGTTTCAACCAGTTCATTCCGGTTTTATCCGGTTTAAGCCGGATCAATCCGGTTTAAACTGTTTCAATCTGATTTTATCCGGTTTTAACCGGTTTAAACCACTTCAATCCGGTTTTATCCGGTTTTAACCGGTTTAAACCGCTTCAATCCGGCTTTATCCGGTTTAAACCGGTTCAATCCGGATCTATCTGGTTGAAACCGGTTTAAGCCAGTTCAATCCAGTTTTATCCAGTTTAAACCGGTTCTATCCGGTTCTATCCGGTTTAGACCAGTTTAAACCAGTTCAATCCGATTTTAATCAGCTTAAACCGGTTCAATCTGGTTTTATCCAGTTTAAACCGCTTTAAAACGGTTTTATCCGTTTTTATCCGGTTTAAACCAGTTTGAACCGGTTCAATCCGGTTTTATTCGGTATAAACCGGTTCAATCCGGTTTAAACCGGTTTAAGCCGGTTCAATCCGGTTTTATCCAGTTTAAACCGGTTCTATCCGGTTCTATCTGGTTGAAACCAGTTTAAACCGGTTCAATCCGGTTTTATCCGGTTTAAACCGGTTCAATCCGGTTTTATCCGGTTTAAACCGGTTCATTCCGGTTTTATCCGGTTAAAACAGGTTTGAAACGGTTCGATCCGGTTTTATCCGGTTTAAACTGGTTCAGTCCGATTTTATCCGGTTTAAACCGGTTCATTCCGGTTTTATCCGGTTTAAACTGGTTTGAACCGGTTCAATCCGGTTTTATCCGGTTTAAACCAGTTCACTCCGGTTTTATCCGATTTAAGCCGGTTTGTACCGGTTCAATCCGGTTTTATCCGGTTTAAACCGGTTTAAGCTGGTTCAATCCGGTTTTATCCAGTTTAAACCGGTTCTATCCGGTTCTATCCGGTTGAAACCAGTTTAAACCAGTTCAATCCGGTTTTATCCGCTTTAAACCAGTTCTATCCGGTTCTATCCGGTTTAAACCAGTTCTATCCTGTTCTATCTGGTTTAATCCGGTTTAAAGCGGTTCAATCCGGTTTTATCCGGTTTAAACCGGTTCAATCCGGTTTTATCCTGTTTAAACCGGTTCAGTCTGGTTTTATCCGGTTTAAACCGGTTTAAAACGGTTCAATCCGGTTTTATCCGGTTTAAACCGGTTCTATGCTGTTTATACCAGTTTAAACCTGTTCAATCGGGTTTTATCCGGTTTAGACCTGTTTAAGCTGGTTCATTCCGGTTTTATCTAGTTTAAACCGGTTCTATCCGGTTCTACCCGGTTGAAACCAGTTTAAACCGGTTCAATCCGGTTTTATCCAGTTTAAACCGGTTTGAACCGGTTCAATCCGGTTTTATCCAGTTTAAACCGGTTCTATCCGGTTCTATCCGGTTGAAACCAGTTTAAACCAGTTCAATCCGGTTTTATCCGGTTTAAACCAGTTCAATCCTGTTTTATCCGGTTTAAACCGTTTCTATCCGGTTCTATACAGTTGAAACCGGTTTAAACCGGTTCAATCCGGTTTTATCCTGTTTAAACCGGTTCAGTCTGGTTTTATCCGGTTTAAACCGGTTTAAAACGGTTCAATCCGGTTTTATCCGGTTTAAACCGGTTCTATGCTGTTTATACCAGTTTAAGCCTGTTCAATCGGGTTTTATCCGGTTTAGACCTGTTTAAGCTGGTTCATTCCGGTTTTATCCAGTTTAAACCGGTTCTATCCGGTTCTACCCGGTTGAAACCAGTTTAAACCGGTTCAATCCAGTTTTATCCGGTTTAAACCGGTTTAAGCTGGTTCAATCCGGTTTTATCCGGTTTAAACCGGTTCAATCTTGTTTTATCCGGTTTAAACCGGTTGAAACCAGTTCAATCCGGTTTTATCTGGTTTAGACCAGTTCAAACCGGTTCAATCCGTTTTTATCCAGTTTAAACCGGTTCTATCCGGTTTTATCCGGTTTAAACCAGTTTGAACCGGTTCAATCCGGTTTTATCCGGTTTAAACCGGTTCAATCTGGTTTAAACCGGTTTAAGCCGGTTCAATCCTGTTTTATCCAGTTTAAACCGGTTCTATCCGGTTCTATCTGGTTGAAACCAGTTTAAACCAGTTCAATCCGGTTTTATCCGGTTTAAACCGGTTCAATCCGGTTTTATCCGGTTTAAACCGGTTCAATCCGGTTTTATCCGGTTTAAACCGGTTCATTCCGGTTTTATCCGGTTAAAACCGGTTTGAAACGGTTCGATCCGGTTTTATCCGGTTTAAACTGGTTCAGTCCGATTTTATCCGGTTTAAACCAGTTCATTCCGGTTTTATCCGGTTTAAACTGTTCTGAACCGGTTCAATCCGGTTTTATCCGGTTTAAACCGGTTTAAGCTGGTTCAATCCGGTTTTATCCAGTTTAAACCGGTTCTATCCGGTTCTATCTGGTTGAAACCGGTTTAAACCAGTTCAATCCGGTTTTCTCAGGTTAAAACCGGTTCAATCTGGTTTTATCCGGTTTAAACCGGTTTAAACCGGTTCAATCGGTTTTATCCAGTTTAAACCAGTTCTATCCGGTTTAAACCAGTTTAATCCAGTTCAATCCGGTTTTATCCGGTTTAAACCGGTCCTATCGGGTTTAAACAGGTTTAGGCCGGTTCATTCCGGTTTTATCAGATTTAAACCGGTTTAAACTGCTTCAATCCGTTTTTTATTCAGTTTAAACCGGTTACAACCGGTTCAATCCGCTTTTCTCCGGTTTAAACCGGTTTAAGCCGGTTCCAACCGGTTTTCTCCGGTTTTAACCGGCTTTAACCGGTTCAATCCGCTTTTATCCAGTTTAAACCGGTTCTATCTGGTTCTATCTGGTTGAAACCGGTTTAAACCGGTTCAATCCGGTTTTATACGGTTTAAACTGGTTCATTCCGGTTTCATCCGGTTTGAACCGGTTTAAACCAGTTCAATCCGGTTTTAAACGGTTTAAACCGGTTCTATCCGGTTCAATCTGGTTTCAACCGGTTTAAACCGGTTCTATCCATTTTTATCCGGTTTCAACCGGTACAATCTGGTTTTAACCGGTTTAAACCGGTTTAAACCGGTTCAATCGGTTTTATCCAGTTTAAACCGGTTCAATCCGTTTTTTCCAGTTTAAACCGGTTTAAACCAGTTCATTCTGGTTTTATCCGGTTTAAACCGGTTCAATCCGATTTTATCCGGTTTAAACCGATTCATTCCGGTTTTATCCGGTTAAAACCGGTTTGAAACGTTTCAATCCGGTTTTATCCGGTTTAAACCGGTTTAAACCGGTTCAATCCGGTTTTATCTCGTTTAAACCGGTTCTATCCGGTTCTATCCTGTTTAAATCAGTTTAAACCGGTTCTATCCTGTTCTATCCTGTTTTAACCGGTTAAACCAGTTCAATCCGGTTTTATCCAGTTTAAACCAGTTCTATTCGTTTCCATCTGGTGTAAAAGGGTTTAAACTGGTTCAATCCGGTTTTATCCGGTTTCAACCTCTTCAATCCGGTTGTCTCCAGTTTAAACCAGTTTATACCAGTTCAATCCGGTTTTATCCGCTTTAAACCGGTTCTATCCGGTTCTATCCGGTTTAAACCAGTTCTATCCGGTTCTATCTGGTTTAATCCGGTTTAAACCGGATCAATCCGGTTTTATCCGGTTTAAACCGGTTTTATCCGTTTTAAACCGTTTTAATCCAGTTCAATCCGGTTTTATCCGGTTTAAACCGTTTCTATCCGGTTCTATCCGTTTTAAACCGGTTTAAACCAGTTCATTCCGGTTTTATCAGGTTTAAACCGGTTTGAACCGGTTTGAACCGGTTCAATCCGGTTTAAACCAGTTTAAGCCGGTTCAATCCTGTTTTATCTGGTTTAAACCGGTTCAATATGATTTTATGCGGTTTAAACCAGTTTGAACCGGTTCAATCCTGTTTAATCCGGTTTAAACCGGTTTAAGCCAGTTCAATCCAGTTTTATCCAGTTTAAACCGGTTCTATCCGGTTCTATCCGGTTGAAACCAGTTTAAACCAGTTCAATCCGGTTTTATCCGGTTTAAACCAGTTCAATCCTGTTTTATCCGGTTTAAACCGTTTCTTTCCGGTTCTATACAGTTGAAACCGGTTTAAACCGGTTCAATCCGTTTTTATCCTGTTTAAACCGGTTCAGTCTGGTTTTATCCGGTTTAAACCTGTTTGAACCGGTTCAATCCGGTTTTATCCGGTTTAAACCGGTTCTATGCTGTTTATACCAGTTTAAGCCTGTTCAATCGGGTTTTATCCGGTTTAGACCTGTTTAAGCTGGTTCATTCCGGTTTTATCCAGTTTAAACCGGTTCTATCTGGTTCTATCCCGTTGAAACCGGTTTAAACCGGTTCAATCCAGTTTTATACGGTTTAAACCGATTCATTCCGGTTTCATCCGGTTTGAACCGGTTTAAACCGGTTTAAACCGGTTCAATCCGGTTTTAAACGGTTTAAATCGGTTCTATCCGGTTCAATCTGGTTTAAACCGGTTTAAACCGGTTCTATCCGTTTTTATCCGGTTTAAACCGGTACAATCTGGTTTTATCCGGTTTAAACCGGTTTAAACCGGTTCAATCGGTTTTATCCAGTTTAAACCGGTTCAATCCGTTTTTTCCGGTTTAAACCGGTTTAAACCAGTTCATTCCGGTTTTATCCGGTTTAAACCGGTTCAATCCGGTTTAAACCGGTTCAATCTGGTTTTATCCGGTTTGAACCGGTTTAAACCGCTCCAATCCGTTTTTATCCGGTTTAAACTGGTTCTATCCGGTTCTATCCGGTTGAAACCGGTTTAAACCAGTTCAATCTGGTTTTATCCAGTTTAAACCGGTTTTAACCGATTCAATCCGGTTTATCCAGTATAAACTGGTTTAATCCGGTTCAATCCGGTTTTATCCGCTTTAAACCGGTTTAAACAGGTTCAATCGGTTTTTATCTGGTTTAAACCGGATTAAACCGGTTCTATCCGGTTTTATCCATTTTAAACCGGATCAATCCGTTTTTTCCGGTTTAAACCGGTTTCAACCAGTTCATTCCGGTTTTATCCGGTTTAAGCCGGATCAATCCGGTTTAAACCGTTTCAATCTGATTTTATCCGGTTTAAACCGGTTTAAACCGCTTCAATCCGGTTTTATCTGGTTTAAACCGGTTCTATCCAGTTCTATCCGGTTGAAACCGGTTTAAACTGGTTCAATCCGGTTTTATCCGGTTTAAACCAGTTCAATCCGGTTTTATCCGGTTTAAACCGGTTTAAACCGGTTCAATCCGGTTTTATCCGCTTTAAACCAGTTCTATCCGGTTCTATCCGGTTTAAACCAGTTCTATCCGGTTCTATCTGGTTTAATCCGGTTTAAAGCGGTTCAATCCGGTTTTATCCGGTTTAAACCGGATCAATCCGGTTTTATCCGGTTTAAACCGGTTTTATCCGTTTTAAACCGGTTTAATCCAGTTCAATCCGGTTTTATCCGGTTTAAACCGTTTCTATCCGGTTCTATCCGTTTTAAACCGGTTTAAACCAGTTCATTCCGGTTTTATCAGGTTTAAACCGGTTTGAACCGGTTTGAACCGGTTCAATCCGGTTTAAACCAGTTTAAGCCGGTTCAATCCTGTTTTATCTGGTTTAAACCGGTTCAATATGATTTTATGCGGTTTAAACCAGTTTGAACCGGTTCAATCCTGTTTAATCCGGTTTAAACCGGTTTAAGCCAGTTCAATCCAGTTTTATCCAGTTTAAACCGGTTCTATCCGGTTCTATCCGGTTGAAACCAGTTTAAACCAGTTCAATCCGGTTTTATCCGGTTTAAACCAGTTCAATCCTGTTTTATCCGGTTTAAACCGTTTCTATCCGGTTCTATACAGTTGAAACCGGTTTAAACCGGTTCAATCCGGTTTTATCCTGTTTAAACCGGTTCAGTCTGGTTTTATCCGGTTTAAACCGGTTTAAAACGGTTCAATCCGGTTTTATCCGGTTTAAACCGGTTCTATGCTGTTTATACCAGTTTAAGCCTGTTCAATCGGGTTTTATCCGGTTTAGACCTGTTTAAGCTGGTTCATTCCGGTTTTATCCAGTTTAAACCAGTTCTATCCGGTTCTACCCGGTTGAAACCAGTTTAAACCGGTTCAATCCGGTTTTATCCAGTTTAAACCGGTTTGAACCGGTTCAATCCGGTTTCATCCGGTTTAAACCGGTTTAAGCCGGCTCAATCTGGTTTTATCCAGTTTAAACTGGTTCAATCTGGTTTTATCCGGTTTAAACCGGTTTAAGCCGGTTCAATCCGGTTTTATCCAGTTTAAACCGGTTCCATCCGGTTCTATCCGGTTGAAACCAGTTTAAACCGGTTCAATCCAGTTTTATCCGGTTTAAACCGGTTTAAGCTGGTTCAATCCGGTTTTATCCGGTTTAAACCGGTTCAATCTTGTTTTATCCGGTTTAAACCGGTTGAAACCAGTTCAATCCGGTTTTATCTGGTTTAGACCAGTTCAAACCGGTTCAATCCGTTTTTATCCAGTTTAAACCGGTTCTATCCGGTTTTATCCGGTTTAAACCAGTTTGAACCGGTTCAATCCGGTTTTATCCGGTTTAAACCGGTTCAATCTGGTTTAAACCGGTTTAAGCCGGTTCAATCCTGTTTTATCCAGTTTAAACCGGTTCTATCCGGTTCTATCAGGTTGAAACCAGTTTAAACCAGTTCAATCCGGTTTTATCCGGTTTAAACCGGTTCAATCCGGTTTTATCCGGTTTAAACCGGTTCAATCCGGTTTTATCCGGTTTAAACCGGTTCATTCCGGTTTTATCCGGTTAAAACCGGTTTGAAACGGTTCGATCCGGTTTTATCCGGTTTAAACTGGTTCAGTCCGATTTTATCCGGTTTAAACCAGTTCATTCCGGTTTTATCCGGTTTAAACTGGTTTGAACCGGTTCAATCCGGTTTTATCCGGTTTAAACCGGTTTAAGCTGGTTCAATCCGGTTTTATCCAGTTTAAACCGGTTCTATCCGGTTCTATCTGGTTGAAACCGGTTTAAACCAGTTCAATCCGGTTTTCTCAGGTTAAAACCGGTTCAATCTGGTTTTATCCGGTTTAAACCGGTTTAAACCGGTTCAATCGGTTTTATCCAGTTTAAACCAGTTCTATCCGGTTTAAACCAGTTTAATCCAGTTCAATCCGGTTTTATCCGGTTTAAACCGGTCCTATCGGGTTTAAACAGGTTTAGGCCGGTTCATTCCGGTTTTATCAGATTTAAACCGGTTTAAACTGCTTCAATCCGTTTTTTATTCAGTTTAAACCGGTTACAACCGGTTCAATCCGGTTTTCTCCGGTTTAAACCGGTTTAAGCCGGTTCCAACCGGTTTTCTCCGGTTTTAACCGGCTTTAACCGGTTCAATCCGCTTTTATCCAGTTTAAACCGGTTCTATCTGGTTCTATCTGGTTGAAACCGGTTTAAACCGGTTCAATCCGGTTTTATACGGTTTAAACTGGTTCATTCCGGTTTCATCCGGTTTGAACCGGTTTAAACCAGTTCAATCTGGTTTCAACCGGTTTAAACCGTTTCTATCCATTTTTATCCGGTTTCAACCGGTACAATCTGGTTTTAACCGGTTTAAACCGGTTTAAACCGGTTCAATCGGTTTTATCCAGTTTAAACCGGTTCAATCCGTTTTTTCCAGTTTAAACCGGTTTAAACCAGTTCATTCCGGTTTTATCCGGTTTAAACCGGTTCAATCCGATTTTATCCGGTTTAAACCGATTCATTCCGGTTTTATCCGGTTAAAACCGGTTTGAAACGTTTCAATCCGGTTTTATCCGGTTTAAACCGGTTTAAACCGGTTCAATCCGGTTTTATCTCGTTTAAACCGGTTCTATCCGGTTCTATCCTGTTTAAATCAGTTTAAACCGGTTCTATCCTGTTCTATCCTGTTTTAACCGGTTAAACCAGTTCAATCCGGTTTTATCCAGTTTAAACCAGTTCTATTCGTTTCCATCTGGTGTAAAAGGGTTTAAACTGGTTCAATACGGTTTTATCCGGTTTCAACCTCTTCAATCCGGTTGTCTCCAGTTTAAACCGGTTTATACCAGTTCAATCCGGTTTTATCCGCTTTAAACCGGTTCTATCCGGTTCTATCCGGTTTAAACCAGTTCTATCCGGTTCTATCTGGTTTAATCCGGTTTAAAGCGGTTCAATCCGGTTTTATCCGGTTTAAACCGGATCAATCCGGTTTTATCCGGTTTAAACCGGTTTTATCCGTTTTAAACCGGTTTAATCCAGTTCAATCCGGTTTTATCCGGTTTAAACCGTTTCTATCCGGTTCTATCCGTTTTAAACCGGTTTAAACCAGTTCATTCCGGTTTTATCAGGTTTAAACCGGTTTGAACCGGTTTGAACCGGTTCAATCCGGTTTAAACCAGTTTGAACCGGTTCAATCCTGTTTAATCCGGTTTAAACCGGTTTAAGCCAGTTCAATCCAGTTTTATCCAGTTTAAACCGGTTCTATCCGGTTCTATCCGGTTGAAACCAGTTTAAACCAGTTCAATCCGGTTTTATCCGGTTTAAACCAGTTCAATCCTGTTTTATCCGGTTTAAACCGTTTCTTTCCGGTTCTATACAGTTGAAACCGGTTTAAACCGGTTCAATCCGGTTTTATCCTGTTTAAACCGGTTCAGTCTGGTTTTATCCGGTTTAAACCTGTTTGAACCGGTTCAATCCGGTTTTATCCGGTTTAAACCGGTTCTATGCTGTTTATACCAGTTTAAGCCTGTTCAATCGGGTTTTATCCGGTTTAGACCTATTTAAGCTGGTTCATTCCGGTTTTATCCAGTTTAAACCGGTTCTATCCGGTTCTACCCGGTTGAAACCAGTTTAAACCGGTTCAATCCGGTTTTATCCAGTTTAATCCTGTTTGAACCGGTTCAATCCGGTTTTATCCGGTTTAAACCTGTTTAAGCCGGCTCAATCTGGTTTTATCCAGTTTAAACCGGTTCAATCTGGTTTTATCCAGTTTAAACCGGTTTAAGCCGGTTCAATCCGGTTTTATCCAGTTTAAACCGGTTCTATCCGGTTCTATCCGGTTGAAACCAGTTTAAACCGGTTCAATCCAGTTTTATCCGGTTTAAACCGGTTTAAGCTGGTTCAATCCGGTTTTATCCGGTTTAAACTGGTTCAATCTTGTTTTATCCGGTTTAAACCGGTTGAAACCAGTTCAATCCGGTTTTATCTGGTTTAGACCAGTTCAAACCGGTTCAATCCGGTTTTATCCAGTTTAAACCTGTTTGAACCTGTTCAATCTGGTTTTATCCGGTTTAAACCGGTTTAAGCCGGCTCAATCTGGTTTTATCCGGTTTAAACCGGTTCAATCTGGTTTTATCCGGTTTAAACCGGTTTAAGCCGGTTCAATCCGGTTTTATCCAGTTTAAACCGGTTCTATCCGGTTCTATCCGGTTGAAACCAGTTTAAACCGGTTCTATCCAGTTTTATCCGGTTTAAACAGGTTTAAGCTGGTTCAATCCGGTTTTATCCGGTTTAAACCGGTTCAATCTTGTTTTATCCGGTTTAAACCGGTTTAAACCGGTTCAATCCGGTTTTATCCGCTTTAAACCAGTTCTATCCGGTTCTATCCGGTTTAAACCAGTTCTATCCGGTTCTATCTGGTTTAATCCGGTTTAAAGCGGTTCAATCCGGTTTTATCCGGTTTAAACCGGATCAATCCGGTTTTATCCGGTTTAAACCGGTTTTATCCGTTTTAAACCGGTTTAATCCAGTTCAATCCGGTTTTATCCGGTTTAAACCGTTTCTATCCGGTTCTATCCGTTTTAAACCGGTTTAAACCAGTTCATTCCGGTTTTATCAGGTTTAAACCGGTTTGAACCGGTTTGAACCGGTTCAATCAATCCGGTTTAAACCAGTTTAAGCCGGTTCAATCCTGTTTTATCTGGTTTAAACCGGTTCAATATGATTTTATGCGGTTTAAACCAGTTTGAACCGGTTCAATCCTGTTTAATCCGGTTTAAACCGGTTTAAGCCAGTTCAATCCAGTTTTATCCAGTTTAAACCGGTTCTATCCGGTTCTATCCGGTTGAAACCAGTTTAAACCAGTTCAATCCGGTTTTATCCGGTTTAAACCAGTTCAATCCTGTTTTATCCGGTTTAAACCGTTTCTATCCGGTTCTATACAGTTGAAACCGGTTTAAACCGGTTCAATCCGGTTTTATCCTGTTTAAACCGGTTCAGTCTGGTTTTATCCGGTTTAAACCGGTTTAAAACGGTTCAATCCGGTTTTATCCGGTTTAAACCGGTTCTATGCTGTTTATACCAGTTTAAGCCTGTTCAATCGGGTTTTATCCGGTTTAGACCTGTTTAAGCTGGTTCATTCCGGTTTTATCCAGTTTAAACCGGTTCTATCCGGTTCTACCCGGTTGAAACCAGTTTAAACCGGTTCAATCCGGTTTTATCCAGTTTAAACCGGTTTGAACCGGTTCAATCCGGTTTCATCCGGTTTAAACCGGTTTAAGCCGGCTCAATCTGGTTTTATCCAGTTTAAACTGGTTCAATTTGGTTTTATCCGGTTTAAACCGGTTTAAGCCGGTTCAATCCGGTTTTATCCAGTTTAAACCGGTTCTATCCGGTTCTATCCGGTTGAAACCAGTTTAAACCGGTTCAATCCAGTTTTATCCGGTTTAAACCGGTTTAAGCTGGTTCAATCCGGTTTTATCCGGTTTAAACCGGTTCAATCTTGTTTTATCCGGTTTAAACCGGTTGAAACCAGTTCAATCCGGTTTTATCTGGTTTAGACCAGTTCAAACCGGTTCAATCCGTTTTTATCCAGTTTAAACCGGTTCTATCCGGTTTTATCCGGTTTAAACCAGTTTGAACCGGTTCAATCCGGTTTTATCCGGTTTAAACCGGTTCAATCTGGTTTAAACCGGTTTAAGCCGGTTCAATCCTGTTTTATCCAGTTTAAACCGGTTCTATCCGGTTCTATCAGGTTGAAACCAGTTTAAACCAGTTCAATCCGGTTTTATCCGGTTTAAACCGGTTCAATCCGGTTTTATCCGGTTTAAACCGGTTCAATCCGGTTTTATCCGGTTTAAACCGGTTCATTCCGGTTTTATCCGGTTAAAACCGGTTTGAAACGGTTCGATCCGGTTTTATCCGGTTTAAACTGGTTCAGTCCGATTTTATCCGGTTTAAACCAGTTCATTCCGGTTTTATCCGGTTTAAACTGGTTTGAACCGGTTCAATCCGGTTTTATCCGGTTTAAACCGGTTTAAGCTGGTTCAATCCGGTTTTATCCAGTTTAAACCGGTTCTATCCGGTTCTATCTGGTTGAAACCGGTTTAAACCAGTTCAATCCGGTTTTCTCAGGTTAAAACCGGTTCAATCTGGTTTTATCCGGTTTAAACCGGTTTAAACCGGTTCAATCGGTTTTATCCAGTTTAAACCAGTTCTATCCGGTTTAAACCAGTTTAATCCAGTTCAATCCGGTTTTATCCGGTTTAAACCGGTCCTATCGGGTTTAAACAGGTTTAGGCCGGTTCATTCCGGTTTTATCAGATTTAAACCGGTTTAAACTGCTTCAATCCGTTTTTTATTCAGTTTAAACCGGTTACAACCGGTTCAATCCGGTTTTCTCCGGTTTAAACCGGTTTAAGCCGGTTCCAACCGGTTTTCTCCGGTTTTAACCGGCTTTAACCGGTTCAATCCGCTTTTATCCAGTTTAAACCGGTTCTATCTGGTTCTATCTGGTTGAAACCGGTTTAAACCGGTTCAATCCGGTTTTATACGGTTTAAACTGGTTCATTCCGGTTTCATCCGGTTTGAACCGGTTTAAACCAGTTCAATCCGGTTTTAAACGGTTTAAACCGGTTCTATCCGGTTCAATCTGGTTTCAACCGGTTTAAACCGTTTCTATCCATTTTTATCCGGTTTCAACCGGTACAATCTGGTTTTAACCGGTTTAAACCGGTTTAAACCGGTTCAATCGGTTTTATCCAGTTTAAACCGGTTCAATCCGTTTTTTCCAGTTTAAACCGGTTTAAACCAGTTCATTCCGGTTTTATCCGGTTTAAACCGGTTCAATCCGATTTTATCCGGTTTAAACCGATTCATTCCGGTTTTATCCGGTTAAAACCGGTTTGAAACGTTTCAATCCGGTTTTATCCGGTTTAAACCGGTTTAAACCGGTTCAATCCGGTTTTATCTCGTTTAAACCGGTTCTATCCGGTTCTATCCTGTTTAAATCAGTTTAAACCGGTTCTATCCTGTTCTATCCTGTTTTAACCGGTTAAACCAGTTCAATCCGGTTTTATCCAGTTTAAACCAGTTCTATTCGTTTCCATCTGGTGTAAAAGGGTTTAAACTGGTTCAATCCGGTTTTATCCGGTTTCAACCTCTTCAATCCGGTTGTCTCCAGTTTAAACCGGTTTATACCAGTTTAATCCGGTTTTATCCGCTTTAAACCGGTTCTATCCGGTTCTATCCGGTTTAAACCAGTTCTATCCGGTTCTATCTGGTTTAATCCGGTTTAAAGCAGTTCAATCCGGTTTTATCCGGTTTAAACCGGATCAATCCGGTTTTATCCGGTTTAAACCGGTTTTATCCGTTTTAAACCGGTTTAATCCAGTTCAATCCGGTTTTATCCGGTTTAAACCGTTTCTATCCGGTTCTATCCGTTTTAAACCGGTTTATACCAGTTCATTCCGGTTTTATCAGGTTTAAACCGGTTTGAACCGGTTTGAACCGGTTCAATCCGGTTTAAACCAGTTTGAACCGGTTCAATCCTGTTTAATCCGGTTTAAACCGGTTTAAGCCAGTTCAATCCAGTTTTATCCAGTTTAAACCGGTTCTATCCGGTTCTATCCGGTTGAAACCAGTTTATACCAGTTCAATCCGGTTTTATCCGGTTTAAACCAGTTCAATCCTGTTTTATCCGGTTTAAACCGTTTCTTTCCGGTTCTATACAGTTGAAACCGGTTTAAACCGGTTCAATCCGGTTTTATCCTGTTTAAACCGGTTCAGTCTGGTTTTATCCGGTTTAAACCTGTTTGAACCGGTTCAATCCGTTTTTATCCGGTTTAAACCGGTTCTATGCTGTTTATACCAGTTTAAGCCTGTTCAATCGGGTTTTATCCGGTTTAGACCTGTTTAAGCTGGTTCATTCCGGTTTTATCCAGTTTAAACCGGTTCTATCCGGTTCTACCCGGTTGAAACCAGTTTAAACCGGTTCAATCCGGTTTTATCCAGTTTAATCCTGTTTGAACCGGTTCAATCCGGTTTTATCCGGTTTAAACCTGTTTAAGCCGGCTCAATCTGGTTTTATCCAGTTTAAACCGGTTCAATCTGGTTTTATCCGGTTTAAACCGGTTTAAGCTGGTTCAATCCGGTTTTATCCGGTTTAAACTGGTTCAATCTTGTTTTATCCGGTTTAAACCGGTTGAAACCAGTTCAATCCGGTTTTATCTGGTTTAGACCAGTTCAAACCGGTTCAATACGGTTTTATCCAGTTTAAACCTGTTTGAACCTGTTCAATCTGGTTTTATCCGGTTTAAACCGGTTTAAGCCGGCTCAATCTGGTTTTATCCGGTTTAAACCGGTTCAATCTGGTTTTATCCGGTTTAAACCGGTTTAAGCCGGTTCAATCCGGTTTTATCCAGTTTAAACCGGTTCTATCCGGTTCTATCCGGTTGAAACCAGTTTAAACCGGTTCTATCCAGTTTTATCCGGTTTAAACCGGTTTAAGCTGGTTCAATCCGGTTTTATCCGGTTTAAACCGGTTCAATCTTGTTTTATCCGGTTTAAACCGGTTGAAACCAGTTCAATCCGGTTTTATCTGGTTTAGACCAGTTCAAACCGGTTCAATCCGGTTTTATCCAGTTTAAACCGGTTCTATCCGGTTCTATCCGGTTGAAACCAGTTTATACCGGTTCAATCCGGTTTTATCCGGTTTAAACCGGTTTTATCCGGTTTAGACCAGTTTAAACCAGTTCAATCCGGTTTTAATCAGCTTAAACCGGGTCAATCTGGTTTTATCCAGTTTAAACTGCTTTAAAACGGTTTTATCCGGTTTTATCCGGTTTAAACCAGTTTGAACCGGTTCAATCCGGTTTTATCCGGTTTAAACCGGTTCAATCCGGTTTAAACCGGTTTAAGCCGGTTCAATCCTTTTTTATCCAGTTTAAACCGGTTCTATCTGGTTCTATCTGGTTGAAACCAGTTTAAACCGGTTCAATCCGGTTTTATCCGGTTTAAACCGGTTCAATCCGGTTTTATCTGGTTTAAACCGGTTCAATCCGGTTTTATCCGGTTTAAACCGGTTCATTCCGGTTTTATCCGGTTAAAACCGGTTTGAAACGGTTCGATCCGGTTTTATCCGGTTTAAACTGGTTCAGTCCGATTTTATCCGGTTTAAACCAGTTCATTCCGGTTTTATCCGGTTTAAACTGGTTTGTACCGGTTCAATCCGGTTTTATCCAGTTTAAACCAGTTCACTCCGGTTTTATCTGGTTTAAACCGGTTTGTACCGATTCAATCCGGTTTTATCCGGTTTAAACCGGTTTAAGCCGGTTCAATCCTGTTTTATCCAGTTTAAACCGGTTCTATCTGGTTCTATCTGGTTGAAACCAGTTTAAACCGGTTCAATCCGGGTTTATCCGGTTTAAACCGGTTCAATCCGGTTTTATCCGGTTTAAACCGGTTCAATCCGGTTTTATCCGGTTTAAACCGGTTCATTCCGGTTTTATCCGGTTAAAACCGGTTTGAAACGGTTCGATCCGGTTTTATCCGGTTTAAACTGGTTCAGTCCGATTTTATCCGGTTTAAACCAGTTCATTCCGGTTTTATCCGGTTTAAAGCGGTTTAAGCTGGTTCAATCCGGTTTTATCCAGTTTAAACCAGTTCTATCCGGTTCTATCTGGTTTAATCCGGTTTAAAGCGGTTCAATCCGGTTTTATCCGGTTTAAACCGGATCAATCCGGTTTTATCCAGTTTAAACCGGTTTTATCCGTTTTAAACCGGTTTAATCCAGTTCAATCCGGTTTTATCCGGTTTAAACCGTTTCTATCCGGTTCTATCCGTTTTAAACCGGTTTAAACCAGTTCATTCCGGTTTTATCAGGTTTAAACCGGTTTGAACCGGTTTGAACCGGTTCAATCCGGTTTAAACCAGTTTAAGCCGGTTCAATCCTGTTTTATCTGGTTTAAACCGGTTCAATATGATTTTATGCAGTTTAAACCAGTTTGAACCGGTTCAATCCTGTTTAATCCGGTTTAAACCGGTTTAAGCCAGTTCAATCCAGTTTTATCCAGTTTAAACCGGTTCTATCCAGTTCTATCCGGTTGAAACCAGTTCAATCCTGTTTTATCCGGTTTAAACCGTTTCTATCCGGTTCTATACAGTTGAAACCGGTTTAAACCGGTTCAATCCGGTTTTATCCTGTTTAAACCGGTTCAGTCTGGTTTTATCCGGTTTAAACCTGTTTGAACCGGTTCAATCCGGTTTTATCCGCTTTAAACCGGTTCTATGCTGTTTATACCAGTTTAAGCCTGTTCAATCGGGTTTTATCCGGTTTAGACCTGTTTAAGCTGGTTCATTCCGGTTTTATCCAGTTTAAACCGGTTCTATCCGGTTCTACCCGGTTGAAACCAGTTTAAACCGGTTCAATCCGGTTTTATCCAGTTTAAACCTGTTTGAACCGGTTCAATCCGATTTCATCCGGTTTGAACCGGTTTAAACCGGTTTAAACCGGTTCAATCCGGTTTTAAACGGTTTAAACCGGTTCTATCCGGTTCAATCTGGTTTAAACCGGTTTAAACCGGTTCTATCCGTTTTTATCCGGTTTAAACCGGTACAATCTGGTTTTATCCGGTTTAAACTGGTTTAAACCTGTTCAATCGGTTTTATCCAGTTTAAACCGGTTCAATCCGTTTTTTCCAGTTTAAACCGGTTTAAACCAGTTCATTCCGGTTTTATCCGGTTTAAACCGGTTCAATCCGGTTTAAACCGTTTCAATCTGGTTTTATCCGGTTTGAACCGGTTTAAACCGCTTCAATCTGTTTTTATCCGGTTTAAACCGGTTCTATCCGGTTCTTTCCGGTTGAAACCAGTTTCAACCGGTTCAATCGGTTTTATCCAGTTTAAACCGCTTCAATCCGTTTTTATCCGGTTTAAACCGGTTCTATCCGGTTCTATCCGGTTGAAACCGGTTTAAACAGGTTCAATCTGGTTTTATCCAGTTTAAACCAGTTTTAACCGATTCAATCCGGTTTATCCAGTATAAACTGGTTTAATCCGGTTCAATCCGGTTTCATCCGCTTTAAACCGGTTTAAACCGGTTCAATCGGTTTTTATCTGGTTTAAACTGGAAAAAACCGGTTCTATCCGGTTTTATCCATTTTAAACCGGTTCAATACGTTTTTTCCGGTTTAAACCAGTTTAAACCAGTTCATTCCGGTTTTATCCGGTTTAAGCCGGATCAATCCGGTTTAAACCGTTTCAATCTGATTTTATCCGGTTTTAACCGTTTTCAACCGCTTCAATCCGGTTTTATCCGGTTTAAACCGGTTCTATCCAGTTCTATCCAGTTGAAACCGGTTTAAACCAGTTCAATCCTGTTTTATCCGGTTCAATCCGGTTTTATCCAGTTTAAACCTGTTCTATCCGGTTCTATCCGGTTTAAACCAGTTTAAGCCGGTTCAATCCGGTATTATCAGGTTTAAACCGGTTCAATCTGATTTTATGCGGTTTAAACCAGTTTGAACCGGTTCAATCCGGTTTAATCCGGTTTAAACCGGTTTAAGCCAGTTCAATCCAGTTTTATCCAGTTTAAACCGGTTCTATCCGGTTCTATCCGGTTGAAACCAGTTTAAACCGGTTCAATCCGGTTTTATGCGGTTTAAACCAGTTCAATCTTGTTTTATCCGGTTTAAACCGGTTCTATCCGGTCCTATACAGTTGAAACTGGTTTAAACCGGTTCAATCCGGTTTTATCCGGTTTAAACCGGTTCAGTCTGGTTTTATCCGGTTTAAACCGGTTTAAAACAGTTCAATCCGGTTTTATCCGGTTTAAACCGGTTCTATGCTGTTTATACCAGTTTAAGCCTGTTCAATCGGGTTTTATCCGGTTTAGACCTGTTTAAGTCGGTTCATTCCAGTTTTATCCAGTTTAAACCGGTTCTATCCGGTTCTACCCGGTTGAAACCAGTTTAAACCGGTTCAATCCGGTTTTATCCAGGTTAAACCTGTTTGAACCGGTTCAATCCGGTTTTTTCCGGTTTAAACATGTTTAAGCCGGCTCAATCCGGTTTTATCCAGTTTAAACCGGTTCAATCTGGTTTTATTCGGTTTAAACCGGTTTAAGCCGGTTCAATCCGGTTTTATCCAGTTTAAACCGGTTCTATCCGGTTCTATCCGGTTGAAACCAGTTTAAAACGGTTCAATCCAGTTTTATCCGGTTTAAACCGGTTTAAGCTGGTTCAATCCGGTTTTATCCGGTTTAAACCGGTTCAATCTTGTTTTATCCGGTTTAAACCGGTTGAAACCAGTTCAATCCGGTTTTATCTGGTTTAGACCAGTTCAAACCGGTTCAATCCGGTTTTATCCAGTTTAAACCGATTCAGTCTGGTTTTATCCGGTTTCAACCGGTTTAATCCGGTTCAATCCGGTTTTATCCGGTTGAAACTGGTTCTATGCTGTTTATACCAGTTTAAGCCTGTTCAATCGGGTTTTATCCGGTTTAGACCTGTTTCAGCCGGTTCATTCCAGTTTTATCCAGTTTAAACCAGTTTAAACCCTTTCAATCCGTTTTTATCCGGTTTCAACCGGTTTACACCGGTTCAATCCGGTTTTATCCAGTTAGAACCGTTTCTCTCCACTTCTATCCGTTTTAAACCGGTTTAAACCAGTTCATTCCGGTTTTATCCGGTTTAAACCGGTTTGAACCGGTTCAATCCGGTTTTATCCGGTTTAAACCGGTTTAAGCCGGTTCAATCCGGTTTTATCCGGTTTAAACCGGTTTAATCCCGTTTAAACCGGTTTAAGCTGGTTCAATCCGGTTTTATCCAGTTTAAACCGGTTCTATCCGGTTCTATCCGGTTGAAACCAGTTTATACCGGTTCAATCCGGTTTTATCCGGTTTAAACCGGTTCAATCCGGTTTTATCCGATTGAAACCGTTTCAATCCGGTTTTATCCGGTTTAAACCGTTTCATTCCGGTTTTATCCGGTTAAAACCGGTTTGAAATTCTTCAATCCTGTTTTTTCCGGTTTAAACTGGTTCAGTCCGGTTTTATCCTGTTTAAACCAGTTCATTCCGGTTTTATCCGGTTTAAACCGGTTCAATCCGGTTTTATCCGGTTTAAACCAGTTCACTCTGGTTTTATCCGGTTTAAACCGGTTTGAACCGGTTCAATCCGGTTTTATCCTGTTTAAACCTTTTTAAGCTGGTTCAATCCGGTTTTATCCAGTTTAAACCGGTTCTATCCGGTTCTATCCAGTTGAAACCGGTTTAAACCAGTTCAATCCGGTTTTATCCAATTAAAACCGGTTCAATCCGGTTTTATCCGGTTTAAACCTGTTTAAACCGGTTCAATCGGTTTTATCCAGTTTAAACCGGTTCTATCCGGTTTAAACCCGTTTCAGCCAGTTCAATCCGGTTTTATCCAGTTTAAACCGGTCGAATCCGGTTTAAACCGGTTTAGGCCGGTTCATTCTGGTTTTATCAGTTTTAAACCGGTTTAAAATGCTTCAATCCGTTTATATCCGGTTTCAACCGGTTTCAACCGGTTCAATCCGGTTTTATCCGGTTTAAACCAGTTCATTCCGGTTTTATCCGGTTTAAAACGGTTTGAACCGGTTCAATCCGGTTTTATCTGGTTTAAACCGGTTTTATCCGGTTTAGACCAGTTCATTCCGGTTCTATCCGGTTGAAACCGGTTTGAACCGGTTCAATCCGGTTTTATCTGGTTTAACCCGGTTTTATCCGGTTTAGACCAGTTCATTCCGGTTCTATCCGGTTTAAATCGGTTTGAGCCGGTTCATGCCGGTTTTATCCGGTTTAAACCGGATACCGGTTTAAACCGGCTCTATCCAGTTTAAACAGGTTTAAGCCGGTTCAATCCGGTTTTATCCAGTTTAAACCGGTTCAATCCGTTTTTTCCAGTTTAATCCGGTTTAAACCAGTTCATTCCCGTTTTATCCGGTTTAAGACGGTTCAATCCGGTTTAAACCGTTTCAATCTGGTTTTATCCGGTTTGAACCGGTTTAAGCCGCTTCAATCGGGTTTTATCCGGTTTAAACCGGTTCTATCCGGTTCTATCCGGTTGAAACCGGTTTAATCCGGTTCAATCCGGTTTGATCCGGTTTAAACCGGTTCAATCTGGTTTTATCCGGTTTAAACCGGTTTTAACCGATTCAATCTGGTTTATCCAGTATAAACTGGTTTAATCCGTTTCAATCCGGTTTTATCCGGTTGAAACCGGTTCTATGCTCTTTATACCAGTTTAAGCCTGTTCAATCGGGTTTTATCCGGTTTAGGCCTGTTTAAGTCGGTTCATTCCAGTTTTATCCAGTTTAAACAGGTTTAAACCCTTTCAATCCGTTTTTATCCGGTTTCAACCGGTTTACACCGGTTCAATCCGGTTTTATCTGGTTTAAACCGTTTCTCTCCACTTCTATCCGTTTTAAACCGGTTTAAACCAGTTCATTCCGGTTTTATCCGGTTTAAACCGGTTTCAACCGGTTCAATCCGGTTTTATCCGGTTTAAACCGGTTTAAGCCAGTTCAATCCGGTTTTATCCGGTTTAAACCGGTTTAATTCTGTTTAAACCGGTTTAAGCTGGTTCAATCCGGTTTAAACCAGTTTGAACCGGTTCAATCCGGTTTTATCCGGTTTAAACCGGTTTAGGCCGGTTCATTCGGGTTTTATCAGTTTTAAACCGGTTTAAACTGCTTCAATCCGTTTATATCCGGTTTAAACCGGTTACAACCGGTTCAATCCGGTTTTCTCCGGTTTAAACCGGTTTAAGCCGGTTCCACCCGGTTTTCTCCGGTTTTAACCGGCTTTAACCGGTTCAATCCGCTTTTATCCAGTTTAAACCGGTTCATTCCGGTTTCATCCGGTTTGAACCGGTTTAAACCGGTTTAAACCAGTTCAATCCGGTTTTAAACGGTTTAAACCGGTTCTATCCGGTTCAATCTGGTTTAAACCAGTTTAAACCGGTTCTATCCGTTTTTATCCGGTTTAAACCGGTACAATCTGGTTTTATCAGGTTTAAACCGGTTTCAACCGGATCAATCGGTTTTATCCAGTTTAAACCGGTTCAATCCGTTTTTTCCGGTTTATCAGGTTTAAACCAGTTCATTCCGGTTTTATCCGGTTTAAACCGTTTCAATCTGGTTTTATCCGGTTTGAACCGGTTTAAACCGCTTCAATCCGTTTTTATTCGGTTTAAACCGGTTCTATCCGGTTCTATCCAGTTGAAACCGGTTTAAACCGGTTCAATCTGGTTTTATCCAGTTTAAACCGGTTTTAACCGATTCAATCCGGTTTATCCAGTATAAACTGGTTTAATCCGGTTCAATCCGGTTTCATCCGCTTTAAACCGGTTTTAACCGGTTCAATCGGTTTTTATCTGGTTTAAACCGGATTAAACCGGTTCTATCCGGTTTTATCCATTTTAAACCGGTTCAGTCCGTTTTTTCCGGTTTAAACCGGTTTCAACCAGTTCATTCCGGTTTTATCCGGTTTAAGCCGGATCAATCCGGTTTAAACCGTTTCAATCTGATTTTATCCGGTTTTAACCGGTTTAAACCGCTTCAATCCGGTTTTATCCGGTTTAAACCGCTTTTATCCGGTTTAGACCAGTTTAAACCAGTTCAATCCGGTTTTAATCAGCTTAAACCGGTTCAATCTGGTTTTATCCAGTTTAAACCGCTTTAAAACGGTTTTATCTGGTTTTATCCGGTTTAAACCAGTTTGAACCGGTTCAATCCGGTTTTATCCGGTTTAAACCAGTTCATTCCGGTTTTATCCGGTTAAAACCGGTTTGAAACGGTTCGATCCGGTTTTATCCGGTTTAAACCAGTTTGAACCGGTTCAATCCGGTTTTATCCGGTTTAAACCAGTTCATTCCGGTTTTATCCGGTTTAAACTGGTTTGAACCGGTTCAATCCGGTTTTATCCGGTTTAAACCAGTTCACTCCGGTTTTATCCGGTTTAAACCGGTTTATACCGGTTCAATCCGGTTTTATCCGGTTTAAACCAGTTTAAGCTGGATCAATCCGGTTTTATCCCGTTTAAACCGGTTCTATCCGGTTCTATCTGGTTGAAACCGGTTTAAACCAGTTCAATCCGGTTTTCTCAGGTTAAAAACGGTTCAATCTGGTTTTATCCGGTTTAAACCGGTTTAAACTAGTTCAATCGATTTTATCCAGTTTAAAGCAGTTCTATCCGGTTTAAACCAGTTTAATCCAGTTCAATCCGGTTTTATCCAGTTTAAACCGGTCCTATCGGGTTTAAACAGGTTTAGGCCGGTTCATTCCGGTTTTATCAGTTTTAAACCGGTTTAAACTGCTTCAATCCGTTTATATTCGGTTTAAACCGGTTACAACCGGTTCAATCCGGTTTTCTCCGGTTTAAACTGGTTTAAGCCGGTTCCACCCGGTTTTCTCCGGTTTTAACCGGTTTTAACCGGTTCAATCCGCTTTTATCCAGTTTAAACCGGTTCTATCTGGTTCTATCCGGTTGAAAACGGTTTAAACCGGTTCAATCCGTTTTTTCCGGTTTAAACCGGTTTCAACCAGTTCATTCCGGTTTTATCCGGTTTAAGCCGGATCAATCCGGTTTAAACCGTTTCAATCTGATTTTATCCGGTTTAAACCGGTTTAAACCGCTTCAATCCGGTTTTATCCGGTTTAAACCAGTTCTATCCAGTTCTATCCGGTTAAAACCGGTTTAAACCGGTTCAATCCGGTTTTATCCGGTTTAAACCGGTTCAATCCGGTTTTATCCGGTTTAAACCGGTTTAAACCGGTTCAATCCGGTTTTATCCGGTTTAAACCGGTTCAATCCGGTTTTATCCGTTTTAAACCGGTTTAAACCAGTTCATTCCGGTTTTATCCGGTTTAAACCGGTTTGAACCGGTTCAATCCGGTTTTATCCGGTTTAAACCGGTTTAAGCCGGTTCAATCCGGTTTTATCCGGTTTAAACCGGTTTAATCCCGTTTAAACCGGTTTAAGCTGGTTCAATCCGGTTTTATCCAGTTTAAACCGGTTCTATCCGGTTCTATCCGGTTGAAACCAGTTTATACCGGTTCAATCCGGTTTTATCCGGTTTAAACCGGTTCAATCCGGTTTTATCCGATTGAAACCGTTTCAATCCGGTTTTATCCGGTTTAAACCGTTTCATTCCGGTTTTATCCGGTTAAAACCGGTTTGAAATTCTTCAATCCTGTTTTTTCCGGTTTAAACTGGTTCAGTCCGGTTTTATCCTGTTTAAACCAGTTCATTCCGGTTTTATCCGGTTTAAACCGGTTCAATCCGGTTTTATCCGGTTTAAACCAGTTCACTCTGGTTTTATCCGGTTTAAACCGGTTTGAACCGGTTCAATCCGGTTTTATCCTGTTTAAACCTTTTTAAGCTGGTTCAATCCGGTTTTATCCAGTTTAAACCGGTTCTATCCGGTTCTATCCAGTTGAAACCGGTTTAAACCAGTTCAATCCGGTTTTATCCAATTAAAACCGGTTCAATCCGGTTTTATCCGGTTTAAACCTGTTTAAACCGGTTCAATCGGTTTTATCCAGTTTAAACCGGTTCTATCCGGTTTAAACCCGTTTCAGCCAGTTCAATCCGGTTTTATCCAGTTTAAACCGGTCGAATCCGGTTTAAACCGGTTTAGGCCGGTTCATTCTGGTTTTATCAGTTTTAAACCGGTTTAAAATGCTTCAATCCGTTTATATCCGGTTTCAACCGGTTTCAACCGGTTCAATCCGGTTTTATCCGGTTTAAACCAGTTCATTCCGGTTTTATCCGGTTTAAAACGGTTTGAACCGGTTCAATCCGGTTTTATCTGGTTTAAACCGGTTTTATCCGGTTTAGACCAGTTCATTCCGGTTCTATCCGGTTGAAACCGGTTTGAACCGGTTCAATCCGGTTTTATCTGGTTTAACCCGGTTTTATCCGGTTTAGACCAGTTCATTCCGGTTCTATCCGGTTTAAATCGGTTTGAGCCGGTTCATGCCGGTTTTATCCGGTTTAAACCGGATACCGGTTTAAACCGGCTCTATCCAGTTTAAACAGGTTTAAGCCGGTTCAATCCGGTTTTATCCAGTTTAAACCGGTTCAATCCGTTTTTTCCAGTTTAATCCGGTTTAAACCAGTTCATTCCCGTTTTATCCGGTTTAAGACGGTTCAATCCGGTTTAAACCGTTTCAATCTGGTTTTATCCGGTTTGAACCGGTTTAAGCCGCTTCAATCGGGTTTTATCCGGTTTAAACCGGTTCTATCCGGTTCTATCCGGTTGAAACCGGTTTAATCCGGTTCAATCCGGTTTGATCCGGTTTAAACCGGTTCAATCTGGTTTTATCCGGTTTAAACCGGTTTTAACCGATTCAATCTGGTTTATCCAGTATAAACTGGTTTAATCCGTTTCAATCCGGTTTTATCCGGTTGAAACCGGTTCTATGCTCTTTATACCAGTTTAAGCCTGTTCAATCGGGTTTTATCCGGTTTAGGCCTGTTTAAGTCGGTTCATTCCAGTTTTATCCAGTTTAAACAGGTTTAAACCCTTTCAATCCGTTTTTATCCGGTTTCAACCGGTTTACACCGGTTCAATCCGGTTTTATCTGGTTTAAACCGTTTCTCTCCACTTCTATCCGTTTTAAACCGGTTTAAACCAGTTCATTCCGGTTTTATCCGGTTTAAACCGGTTTCAACCGGTTCAATCCGGTTTTATCCGGTTTAAACCGGTTTAAGCCAGTTCAATCCGGTTTTATCCGGTTTAAACCGGTTTAATTCTGTTTAAACCGGTTTAAGCTGGTTCAATCCGGTTTAAACCAGTTTGAACCGGTTCAATCCGGTTTTATCCGGTTTAAACCGGTTTAGGCCGGTTCATTCGGGTTTTATCAGTTTTAAACCGGTTTAAACTGCTTCAATCCGTTTATATCCGGTTTAAACCGGTTACAACCGGTTCAATCCGGTTTTCTCCGGTTTAAACCGGTTTAAGCCGGTTCCACCCGGTTTTCTCCGGTTTTAACCGGCTTTAACCGGTTCAATCCGCTTTTATCCAGTTTAAACCGGTTCATTCCGGTTTCATCCGGTTTGAACCGGTTTAAACCGGTTTAAACCAGTTCAATCCGGTTTTAAACGGTTTAAACCGGTTCTATCCGGTTCAATCTGGTTTAAACCAGTTTAAACCGGTTCTATCCGTTTTTATCCGGTTTAAACCGGTACAATCTGGTTTTATCAGGTTTAAACCGGTTTCAACCGGATCAATCGGTTTTATCCAGTTTAAACCGGTTCAATCCGTTTTTTCCGGTTTATCAGGTTTAAACCAGTTCATTCCGGTTTTATCCGGTTTAAACCGTTTCAATCTGGTTTTATCCGGTTTGAACCGGTTTAAACCGCTTCAATCCGTTTTTATTCGGTTTAAACCGGTTCTATCCGGTTCTATCCAGTTGAAACCGGTTTAAACCGGTTCAATCTGGTTTTATCCAGTTTAAACCGGTTTTAACCGATTCAATCCGGTTTATCCAGTATAAACTGGTTTAATCCGGTTCAATCCGGTTTCATCCGCTTTAAACCGGTTTTAACCGGTTCAATCGGTTTTTATCTGGTTTAAACCGGATTAAACCGGTTCTATCCGGTTTTATCCATTTTAAACCGGTTCAGTCCGTTTTTTTCCGGTTTAAACCGGTTTCAACCAGTTCATTCCGGTTTTATCCGGTTTAAGCCGGATCAATCCGGTTTAAACCGTTTCAATCTGATTTTATCCGGTTTTAACCGGTTTAAACCGCTTCAATCCGGTTTTATCCGGTTTAAACCGCTTTTATCCGGTTTAGACCAGTTTAAACCAGTTCAATCCGGTTTTAATCAGCTTAAACCGGTTCAATCTGGTTTTATCCAGTTTAAACCGCTTTAAAACGGTTTTATCTGGTTTTATCCGGTTTAAACCAGTTTGAACCGGTTCAATCCGGTTTTATCCGGTTTAAACCAGTTCATTCCGGTTTTATCCGGTTAAAACCGGTTTGAAACGGTTCGATCCGGTTTTATCCGGTTTAAACCAGTTTGAACCGGTTCAATCCGGTTTTATCCGGTTTAAACCAGTTCATTCCGGTTTTATCCGGTTTAAACTGGTTTGAACCGGTTCAATCCGGTTTTATCCGGTTTAAACCAGTTCACTCCGGTTTTATCCGGTTTAAACCGGTTTATACCGGTTCAATCCGGTTTTATCCGGTTTAAACCAGTTTAAGCTGGATCAATCCGGTTTTATCCCGTTTAAAACCGGTTCTATCCGGTTCTATCTGGTTGAAACCGGTTTAAACCAGTTCAATCCGGTTTTCTCAGGTTAAAAACGGTTCAATCTGGTTTTATCCGGTTTAAACCGGTTTAAACTAGTTCAATCGATTTTATCCAGTTTAAAGCAGTTCTATCCGGTTTAAACCAGTTTAATCCAGTTCAATCCGGTTTTATCCAGTTTAAACCGGTCCTATCGGGTTTAAACAGGTTTAGGCCGGTTCATTCCGGTTTTATCAGTTTTAAACCGGTTTAAACTGCTTCAATCCGTTTATATTCGGTTTAAACCGGTTACAACCGGTTCAATCCGGTTTTCTCCGGTTTAAACTGGTTTAAGCCGGTTCCACCCGGTTTTCTCCGGTTTTAACCGGTTTTAACCGGTTCAATCCGCTTTTATCCAGTTTAAACCGGTTCTATCTGGTTCTATCCGGTTGAAAACGGTTTAAACCGGTTCAATCCGTTTTTTCCGGTTTAAACCGGTTTCAACCAGTTCATTCCGGTTTTATCCGGTTTAAGCCGGATCAATCCGGTTTAAACCGTTTCAATCTGATTTTATCCGGTTTAAACCGGTTTAAACCGCTTCAATCCGGTTTTATCCGGTTTAAACCAGTTCTATCCAGTTCTATCCGGTTAAAACCGGTTTAAACCGGTTCAATCCGGTTTTATCCGGTTTAAACCGGTTCAATCCGGTTTTATCCGGTTTAAACCGGTTTAAACCGGTTCAATCCGGTTTTATCCGGTTTAAACCGGTTCTATCCGGTTCTATCCGTTTTGAACCGGTTCAATCCGGTTTTATCCGGTTTAAACCGGTTTAAGCCGGTTTTATCCGGTTTAAACCGGTTTAAGCCGGTTCAATCCGGTTTTATCCAGTTTAAACCGGTTCTATCCGGTTCTATCCGGTTGAAACCAGTTTAAACCGGTTCAATCCGGTTTTTATCCGGTTTAAACTGGTTCAATCCGATTTTATCCGGTTTAAACCGGTTCATTCCGGTTTTATCCGGTTTAAACCAGTTCTATCCAGTTCTATCCGGTTAAAACCGGTTTAAACCGGTTCAATCCGGTTTTATCCGGTTTAAACCGGTTTAAACCGGTTCAATCCGGTTTTATCCGGTTTAAACCGGTTCTATCCGGTTCTGTCCGGTTTGAACCGGTTCAATCCGGTTTTATCCGGTTTAAACCGGCTTAAGCCGGTTCAATCCGGTTTTATCCAGTTTAAACCGGTTCTATCCGGTTCTATCCGGTTGAAACCAGTTTAAACCGGTTCAATCCGGTTTTATCCGGTTTAAACCGGTTCAATCCGATTTTATCCGGTTTAAACCGGTTCATTCCGGTTTTATCCGGTTAAAACCGGTTTGAAACGTTTCATTCCGGTGTTATCCCTTTAAAACCGGTTTGAAACGGTTCAATCCGGTTTTATCCGGTTTAAACCGGTTCGATCCGTTTTTATCCGGTTTAAACAAGTTCACTCCGGTTTTATCCGGTTTAAACCGGTTCAATCTGGTTTTATCCTGTTGAAACCGGTTTTATCCGGTTTAGACCGGTTTAAACCAGTTCAATCCGGTTTTAATCGGCTAAAACTGGTTCAATCTGGTTTTATCCGATTTAAACCGCTTTAAAACGGTTTAATCCGGTTTTATCCGGTTTAAACCAGTTTGAACCGGTTCCATCCGGTTTTATCCGGTTTAAACCGGTTTAAACCGGTTCAATCCGGTTTTATCTCGTTTAGACCGGTTCTATCCGGTTCTATCCTTTTTAAATCGGATTAAACTGTTTCTGTCCTGTTCTATCCTGTTTTAACTGGATTAAACCAGTTCAATCTGGTTTTATCCTGTTTAAACCGGTTTAAACCCTTTCAATCCGTTTTTATCCGGTTTCAACCGGTTTACAGCGGTTCATTCCGGTTTTATCCGGTTTATACCGTTTCTATCCGGTTCTATCCATTTTAAACCGGTTTAAACCAGTTCATTCCGGTTATATCCGGTTTAAACCTGTTTGAACCGGTTCAATCCGGTCTTATCCGGTTTAAACCGGTTTAAGCCGGTTCAATCCGGTTTTATCCGGTTTAAACCGGTTCAATCAGGTTTTATCCGGTTTAAACCGGTTTAAGCCGGTTCAATCCGGTTTTATCCAGTTTAAACCGGTTCTATCCGGTTCTATCCTGTTGAAACCATTTTAAACCGGTTCAATCCGGTTTTATCCGGTTTAAACCGGTTTAAGCTGGTTCAATCTGGTTTTATCCGGTTTAAACCGGTTCAATCTTGTTTTATCCGGTTTAAACCGTTTGAAACCAGTTCAATCCGGTTTTATCTGGTTTAGACCAGTTCAAACCGGTTCAATCCGGTTTTATCCAGTTTAAACCAGTTCTATCCATTTCTATCTGGTTTAAACCGGTTTAAACTGGTTCAATCCGGTTTTATACGGTTTAAACCGGTTCTATCCGTTTTAAACCGGTTTAAAACAGTTCATTCCGGTTTTATCCGGTTTAAACCAGTTTAAGCCGGTTCAATCCGGTTTTATCCGGGTTAAACCGGTTCAATCAGGTTTTATCCGGTTTAAACCGGTTTAAGCCGGTTCAATCCGGTTTTATCCAGTTTAAACCGGTTCTATCCGGTTCTATCCGGTTGAAACCATTTTAAACCGGTTCAATCCGGTTTTATCCGGTTTAAACCGGTTTAAGCTGGTTCAATCTGGTTTTATCCGGTTTAAACCGGTTCAATCTTGTTTTATCCGGTTTAAACCGTTTGAAACCAGTTCAATCCGGTTTTATCTGCTTTAGACCAGTTCAAACCGGTTCAATCCGGTTTTATCCAGTTTAAACCAGTTCTATCCATTTCTATCTGGTTTAAACCGGTTTAAACTGGTTCAATCCGGTTTTATACGGTTTATACCCGTTCTATCCGTTTTAAACCGGTTTAAAACAGTTCATTCCGGTTTTATCCGGTTTAAACCGGTTTAAGCCGGTTCAATCCGGTTTTATCTGGTTTAAACCAGTTTAAGCCGGTTCAATCCGGTTTTATCCGGTTTAAACTGGTTCTATTCGTTTCCATCTGGTTTAAAAGGGTTTAAGCCGGTTCAATCCGGTTTTATACGTTTTAAACCAGTTCAATCTGATTTTATCTGGTTTAAACTGGTTCAATTTGGTTTTATCCGGTTTCAACCGGTTTGAACCGGTTCAATCCGGTTTTATCCGGTTTAAACCGGTTTAAAACGTTTTAATCCGGTTTTATCCGGTTTAAACCAGATTGAACCGGTTCAATCCGGTTTTATCCGGTTTAAACCGGTTTAAACCGGTTCAATCCGGTTTTATCTCGTTTAGACCGGTTCTATCCGGTTCTATCCTTTTTAAATCGGATTAAACTGTTTCTGTCCTGTTCTATCCTGTTTTACCTGGATTAAACCAGTTCATTCCGGTTTTATCCTGTTTAAACCGGTTTAAACCCTTTCAATCCGTTTTTATCCGGTTTCAAACAGTTTACAGCGGTTCAATCCGGTTTTATCTGGTTTATACCGTTTCCTTCCGGTTCTATCCGTTTTAAACCGGTTTAAACCAGTTCATTCCGGTTTTATCCGGTTTAAACCTGTTTGAACCGGTTCAATCCGGTCTTATCTGGTTTAAACCGGTTTAAGCCGGTTCAATCCGGTTTTATCCGGTTTAAACCGGTTCAATCAGGTTTTATCCGGTTTAAACCGGTTTAAGCCGGTTCAATCCGGTTTTCTCAGGTTACAACCGGTTCAATCTGGTTTTATCCGGTTTAAACCGGTTTAAACCGGTTCAATCGGTTTTATCCAGTTTAAACCAGTTCTATCCGGTTTAAACCAGTTTAATCCAGTTCAATCCGGTTTTATCCAGTTTAAACTGGTCCTATCGGGTTTAAACAGGTTTAGGCCGGTTCATTCTGGTTTTATCAGTTTTAAACCGGTTTAAACTGCTTCAATCCGTTTATATCCGGTTTAAACCGGTTACAACCGGTTCAATCCGGTTTTCTCCGGTTTAAACCGGTTTAAGCCGGTTCCACCCGGTTTTCTCCGGTTTGAACCGGCTTTAACCGGTTCAATCCGCTTTTATCCAGTTTAAACCGGTTCTATCTGGTTCTATCCGGTTGAAACCGGTTTAAACCGGTTCAATCCGGTTTTATACGGTTTAAACCGGTTCATTCCGGTTTCATCCAGTTTGAACCGGTTTAAACCGGTTTAAACCAGTTCAATCCGGTTTTAAACGGTTTAAACCGGTTCTATCCGTTTTTATCCGGTTTAAACCAGTACAATCTGGTTTTATCCAGTTTAAACTGGTTTTAACCGATTCAATCCGGTTTATCCAGTATAAACTGGTTTAATCCGGTTCAATCCGGTTTTATCCGCTTTAAACCGGTTTAAACCGGTTCAATCGGTTTTTATCTGGTTTAAACCGGATTAAACCGGTTCTATCCGGTTTTATCCATTTTAAACCGGTTCAGTCCGTTTTTTCCGGTTTAAACCGGTTTCAACCAGTTCATTCCGGTTTTATCCGGTTAAAGCCGGATCAATCCGGTTTAAACCGTTTCAATCTGATTTTATCCGATTTTAACCGGTTTAAACCGCTTCAATCCGGTTTTATCCGATTTAAACCGGTTTTATCCGGTTTAGAGCAGTTTAAACCAGTTCATTCCGGTTTTATCCGGTTTAAACTGGTTTGAACCGGTTCAATCCGGTTTTATCCGGTTTAAACCAGTTCACTCCGGTTTTATCCGGTTTAAACCGGTTTGTACCGGTTCAATCCGGTTTTATCTGGTTTAAACCGGTTTAAGCTGGTTCAATCCGGTTTTATCCAGTTTAAACCGGTTCTATCCGGTTCTATCTGGTTGAAACCGGTTTAAACCAGTTCAATCCGGTTTTCTCAGGTTAAAACTGGTTCAATCTGGTTTTATCCGGTTTAAACCGGTTTAAACTGGTTCAATCGGTTTTATCCAGTTTAAACCAGTTCTATCCGGTTTAAACCAGTTTAATCCAGTTCAATCCGGTTTTATCCGGTTTAAACCGGTCCTATCGGGTTTAAACAGGTTTAGTCCGGTTCATTCCGGTTTTATCAGTTTTAAACCGGTTTAAACTGCTTCAATCCGTTTATATTTGGTTTAAACTGGTTACAACCGGTTCAATCCGGTTTTCTCCGGTTTAAACCGGTTTAAGCCGGTTCCACCCGGTTTTCTCCGGTTTTAACCGGCTTTAACCGGTTCAATCCGCTTTTATCCAGTTTAAACCGGTTCTATCTGGTTCTATCCAGTTGAAACCGGTTTAAACCGGTTCAATCGGTTTTTTCCAGTTTAAACCGGTTTCAACCAGTTCATTCCGGTTTTATCCGGTTTAAGCCGGATCAATCCGGTTTAAACCATTTCAATCTGATTTTATCTGGTTTAAACCGGTTTAAACCGCTTCAATCCGGTTTTATCCGGTTTAAACCGGTTCTATCCAGTTCTATCCGGTTGAAACCGGTTTAAACCGGTTCAATCCGGTTTTATCCGGTTTAAACCAGTTCAATCCGGTTTTATCCGGTTTAAACCGGTTTAAACCGGTTCAATCCGGTTTTATCCGGTTTAAACCGGTTCTAGCCGGTTCTATCCGGTTTGAACCGGTTCAATCCGGTTTTATTCGGTTTAAACCGGTTTAAGCCGGTTCAATCCGGTTTTATCCAGTTTAAACCGGTTCTATCCGGTTCTATCCGGTTGAAACCAGTTTAAACTGGTTCAATCCGGTTTTATCCGGTTTAAACCGGTTCAATCCGATTTTATCCGGTTTAAACCGGTTCATTCCGGTTTTATCTGGTTAAAACCGGTTTGAAACGTTTCAATCCGGTTTTATCCGGTTTAAAACGGTTCATTCCGGTTTTATCCGTTTAAAACCGGTTTGAAACGGTTCAATCCGGTTTTATCCGGTTTAAACCAGTTCGAACCGTTTTTATCCGGTTTAAACCAGTTCAATCTGGTTTTATCCTGTTGAAACCGGTTTTATCCGGTTTAGACCAGTTTAAACCAGTTCAATCCGGTTTTAATCGGCTTAAACTGGTTCAATCTGGTTTTATCCAGTTTAAACCGCTTTAAAAATGTTTAATCCGGTTTTATCCGGTTTAAACCAGTTTGAACCAGTTCAATCCGTTTTTATCTGGTTTAAACCGGTTTAAACTGGTTCAATCCGGTTTTATCTCGTTTAGACCGGTTCTATCCGGTTCTATCCTTTTTAAATCGGATTAAACTGTTTCTGTCCTGTTCTACCCTGTTTTACCTGGATTAAACCAGTTCAATCCGGTTTTATCCTGTTTAAACCGGTTTAAACCCTTTCAATCCGTTTTTATCCGGTTTCAACCGGTTTACAGCGGTTCAATCCGGTTTTATCCGGTTTATACCGTTTCTATCCGGTTCTATCCGTTTTAAACCGGTTTAAACCAGTTCATTCCGGTTTTATCCGGTTAAAACCTGTTTGAACCGGTTCAATCCGGTCTTATCCGGTTTAAACCGGTTTAAGCCGGTTCAATCCGGTTTTATCCGGTTTAAACCGGTTCAATCAGGTTTTATCCGGTTTAAACCGGTTTAAGCCGGTTCAATCCGGTTTTATCCAGTTTAAACCGGTTCTATCTGGTTCTATCTGGTTGAAACCGGTTTAAACCAGTTCAATCCGGTTTTCTCAGGTTAAAACCGGTTCAATCTTGTTTTATCCGGTTTAAACCGGTTTAAACCGGATCAATCTGGTTTTATCCAGTTTAAACCGCTTTAAAACGGTTTTATCCAGTTTTATCCGGTTTAAACCAGTTTGAACCGGTTCAATCCGGTTTTATCCGGTTTAAACCAGTTCAATCCGGTTTAAACCGGTTTAAGCCGGTTGTATCCAGTTTAAACCGGTTCTATCCGGTTCTATCTGGTTGAAACCAGTTTAAACCGGTTCAATCCGGTTTTATCCGGTTTAAACCGTTTCAATCCGGTTTTATCCGGTTTAAACCGGTTCATTCCGGTTTTATCCTGTTAAAACCGGTATGAAACGGTTCGATCCGGTTTTATCCAGTTTAAACTGGTTCAGTCCGATTTTATCCGGTTTAAACCAGTTCATTCCGGTTTTATCCGGTTTAAACTGGTTTGAACCGGTTCAATCCGATTTTATCCAGTTTAAACCAGTTCTATCCGGTTTAAACCAGTTTAATCCAGTTCAATCCGGTTTTATCTGGTTTAAACCGGTCCTATCGGGTTTAAACAGGTTTAGGCCGGTTCATTCCGGTTTTATCAGTTTTAAACCGGTTTAAACTGCTTCAATCCGTTTATATTCGGTTTAAACCGGTTACAACCGGTTCAATCCGGTTTTCTCTGGTTTAAACAGGTTTAAGCCAGTTCCCCCCGGTTTTCTCCGGTTTTAACGGGCTTTAAACGGTTCAATCCGCTTTTATCCAGTTTAAACCGGTTCTATCTGGTTCTATCCGGTTGAAACCGGTTTAAACTGGTTCAATCCGTTTTTTCCGGTTTAAACCGGTTTCAACCAGTTCATTCCGGTTTTATCCGGTTTAAGCCGGATCAATCCGGTTTAAACCGTTTCAATCTGATTTTATCCGGTTTAAACCGGTTTAAACCGCTTCAATCCGGTTTTATCCGGTTTAAACCGGTTCTATCCAGTTCTATCTGGTTGAAACCGGTTTAAACCGGTTCAATCCGGTTTTATCCGGTTTAAACCGTTTCAATCTGGTTTTATCCGGTTTGAACCGGTTTAAAGCGCTTCAATCCGTTTTTATCCGGTTTAAACCGGTTCTATCCGGTTGAAACCGGTTTAAACCGGTTCAATCTGGTTTTATCCAGTTTAAACCGGTTTTAACCGATTCAATCCGGTTTATCCAGTATAAACTGGTTTAATCCGGTTCAATCCGGTTTTATCCGCTTTAAACCGGTTTAAACCGGTTCAATCGGTTTTTATCTGGTTTAAACCGGATTAAACCGGTTCTATCCGGTTTTATCCATTTTAAACCGGTTCAGTCCGTTTTTTCCGGTTTAAACCGGTTTCAACCAGTTCATTCCGGTTTTATCCGGTTTAAGCCGGATCAATCCGGTTTAAACTGTTTCAATCTGATTTTATCCGGTTTTAACCGGTTTAAACCGCTTCAATCCGGTTTTATCCGGTTTTAACCGGTTTAAACCGCTTCAATCCGGTTTTATCCGGTTTAAACCGGTTTTATCCGGTTTAGACCAGTTTAAACCAGTTCAATCCGGTTTTAATCAGCTTAAACCGGTTCAATCTGTTTTTATCCAGTTTAAACCGCTTTAAAACGGTTTTATCCGTTTTTATCCGGTTTAAACCAGTTTGAACCGGTCAATCCGGTTTTATTCGGTTTAAACCGGTTCAATCCGGTTTAAACCGGTTTAAGCCGGTTCAATCCGGTTTTATCCAGTTTAAACCGGTTCTATCCGGTTCTATCTGGTTGAAACCAGTTTAAACCGGTTCAATCCGGTTTTATCCGGTTTAAACCGGTTCAATCCGGTTTTATCCGGTTTAAACCGGTTCATTCCGGTTTTATCTGGTTAAAACAGGTTTGAAACGGTTCGATCCGGTTTTATCCGGTTTAAACTGGTTCAGTCCGATTTTATCCGGTTTAAACCAGTTCATTCCGGTTTTATCCGGTTTAAACTGGTTTGAACCGGTTCAATCCGGTTTTATCCGGTTTAAACCAGTTTACTCCGGTTTTATCCGATTTAACCCGGTTTGTACAGGTTCAATCCGGTTTTATCCGGTTTAAACCGGTTCTATCTGGTTCTATCTGGTTGAAACCGGTTTAAACCAGTTCAATCCGGTTTTCTCAGGTTAAAAACGGTTCAATCTGGTTTTATCCGGTTTAAACTGGTTTTAACCGGTTCAATCGGTTTTATCCAGTTTAACCCGGTTCAATCCGTTTTTTCCGGTTTAAACCGGTTTAAACCGGTTCAATCGGTTTTATCCAGTTTAAACCAGTTCTATCCGGTTTAAACCAGTTTAATCCAGTTCAATCCGGTTTTATCCAGTTTAAACTGGTCCTATCGGGTTTAAACAGGTTTAGGCCGGTTCATTCCGGTTTTATCAGTTTTAAACCGGTTTAAACTGCTTCAATCCGTTTATATCCGGTTTAAACCGGTTACAACCGGTTCAATCCGGTTTTCTCCGGTTTAAACCGGTTTAAGCCGGTTCCACCCGGTTTTCTCCGGTTTGAACCGGCTTTAACCGGTTCAATCCGCTTTTATCCAGTTTAAACCGTTTCTATCTGGTTCTATCCGGTTGAAACCGGTTTAAACCGGTTCAATCCGGTTTTATACGGTTTAAACCGGTTCATTCCGGTTTCATCCAGTTTGAACCGGTTTAAACCGGTTTAAACCAGTTCAATCCGGTTTTAAACGGTTTAAACCGGTTCTATCCGTTTTTATCCGGTTTAAACCAGTACAATCTGGTTTTATCCAGTTTAAACCGGTTTTAACCGATTCAATCCGGTTTATCCAGTATAAACTGGTTTAATCCGGTTCAATCCGGTTTTATCCGCTTTAAACCGGTTTAAACCGGTTCAATCGGTTTTTATCTGGTTTAAACCGGATTAAACCGGTTCTATCCGGTTTTATCCATTTTAAACCGGTTCAGTCCGTTTTTTCCGGTTTAAACCGGTTTCAACCAGTTCATTCCGGTTTTATCCGGTTAAAGCCGGATCAATCCGGTTTAAACCGTTTCAATCTGATTTTATCCGATTTTAACCGGTTTAAACCGCTTCAATCCGGTTTTATCCGATTTAAACCGGTTTTATCCGGTTTAGAGCAGTTTAAACCAGTTCATTCCGGTTTTATCCGGTTTAAACTGGTTTGAACCGGTTCAATCCGGTTTTATCCGGTTTAAACCAGTTCACTCCGGTTTTATCCGGTTTAAACCGGTTTGTACCGGTTCAATCCGGTTTTATCTGGTTTAAACCGGTTTAAGCTGGTTCAATCCGGTTTTATCCAGTTTAAACCGGTTCTATCCGGTTCTATCTGGTTGAAACCGGTTTAAACCAGTTCAATCCGGTTTTCTCAGGTTAAAACTGGTTCAATCTGGTTTTATCCGGTTTAAACCGGTTTAAACTGGTTCAATCGGTTTTATCCAGTTTAAACCAGTTCTATCCGGTTTAAACCAGTTTAATCCAGTTCAATCCGGTTTTATCCGGTTTAAACCGGTCCTATCGGGTTTAAACAGGTTTAGTCCGGTTCATTCCGGTTTTATCAGTTTTAAACCGGTTTAAACTGCTTCAATCCGTTTATATTTGGTTTAAACCGGTTACAACCGGTTCAATCCGGTTTTCTCCGGTTTAAACCGGTTTAAGCCGGTTCCACCCGGTTTTCTCCGGTTTTAACCGGCTTTAACCGGTTCAATCCGCTTTTATCCAGTTTAAACCGGTTCTATCTGGTTCTATCCAGTTGAAACCGGTTTAAACCGGTTCAATCGGTTTTTTCCAGTTTAAACCGGTTTCAACCAGTTCATTCCGGTTTTATCCGGTTTAAGCCGGATCAATCCGGTTTAAACCATTTCAATCTGATTTTATCTGGTTTAAACCGGTTTAAACCGCTTCAATCCGGTTTTATCCGGTTTAAACCGGTTCTATCCAGTTCTATCCGGTTGAAACCGGTTTAAACCGGTTCAATCCGGTTTTATCCGGTTTAAACCAGTTCAATCCGGTTTTATCCGGTTTAATCCGGTTTAAACCGGTTCAATCCGGTTTTATCCGGTTTAAACCGGTTCTAGCCGGTTCTATCCGGTTTGAACCGGTTCAATCCGGTTTTATTCGGTTTAAACCGGTTTAAGCCGGTTCAATCCGGTTTTATCCAGTTTAAACCGGTTCTATCCGGTTCTATCCGGTTGAAACCAGTTTAAACTGGTTCAATCCGGTTTTATCCGGTTTAAACCGGTTCAATCCGATTTTATCCGGTTTAAACCGGTTCATTCCGGTTTTATCTGGTTAAAACCGGTTTGAAACGTTTCAATCCGGTTTTATCCGGTTTAAAACGGTTCATTCCGGTTTTATCCGTTTAAAACCGGTTTGAAACGGTTCAATCCGGTTTTATCCGGTTTAAACCAGTTCGAACCGTTTTTATCCGGTTTAAACCAGTTCACTCCGGTTTTATCCGGTTTAAACCGGTTTGAACCGGTTCAATCCGGTTTTATCTGGTTTAAACCGGTTCAATCTGGTTTTATCCTGTTGAAACCGGTTTTATCCGGTTTAGACCAGTTTAAACCAGTTCAATCCGGTTTTAATCGGCTTAAACTGGTTCAATCTGGTTTTATCCAGTTTAAACCGCTTTAAAAATGTTTAATCCGGTTTTATCCGGTTTAAACCAGTTTGAACCAGTTCAATCCGTTTTTATCTGGTTTAAACCGGTTTAAACTGGTTCAATCCGGTTTTATCTCGTTTAGACCGGTTCTATCCGGTTCTATCCTTTTTAAATCGGATTAAACTGTTTCTGTCCTGTTCTACCCTGTTTTACCTGGATTAAACCAGTTCAATCCGGTTTTATCCTGTTTAAACCGGTTTAAACCCTTTCAATCCGTTTTTATCCGGTTTCAACCGGTTTACAGCGGTTCAATCCGGTTTTATCCGGTTTATACCGTTTCTATCCGGTTCTATCCGTTTTAAACCGGTTTAAACCAGTTCATTCCGGTTTTATCCGGTTTAAACCTGTTTGAACCGGTTCAATCCGGTCTTATCCGGTTTAAACCGGTTTAAGCCGGTTCAATCCGGTTTTATCCGGTTTAAACCGGTTCAATCAGGTTTTATCCGGTTTAAACCGGTTTAAGCCGGTTCAATCCGGTTTTATCCAGTTTAAACCGGTTCTATCTGGTTCTATCTGGTTGAAACCGGTTTAAACCAGTTCAATCCGGTTTTCTCAGGTTAAAACCGGTTCAATCTTGTTTTATCCGGTTTAAACCGGTTTAAACCGGATCAATCTGGTTTTATCCAGTTTAAACCGCTTTAAAACGGTTTTATCCAGTTTTATCCGGTTTAAACCAGTTTGAACCGGTTCAATCCGGTTTTATCCGGTTTAAACCAGTTCAATCCGGTTTAAACCGGTTTAAGCCGGTTGTATCCAGTTTAAACCGGTTCTATCCGGTTCTATCTGGTTGAAACCAGTTTAAACCGGTTCAATCCGGTTTTATCCGGTTTAAACCGTTTCAATCCGGTTTTATCCGGTTTAAACCGGTTCATTCCGGTTTTATCCTGTTAAAACCGGTATGAAACGGTTCGATCCGGTTTTATCCAGTTTAAACTGGTTCAGTCCGATTTTATCCGGTTTAAACCAGTTCATTCCGGTTTTATCCGGTTTAAACTGGTTTGAACCGGTTCAATCCGATTTTATCCAGTTTAAACCAGTTCTATCCGGTTTAAACCAGTTTAATCCAGTTCAATCCGGTTTTATCTGGTTTAAACCGGTCCTATCGGGTTTAAACAGGTTTAGGCCGGTTCATTCCGGTTTTATCAGTTTTAAACCGGTTTAAACTGCTTCAATCCGTTTATATTCGGTTTAAACCGGTTACAACCGGTTCAATCCGGTTTTCTCTGGTTTAAACAGGTTTAAGCCAGTTCCCCCCGGTTTTCTCCGGTTTTAACGGGCTTTAAACGGTTCAATCCGCTTTTATCCAGTTTAAACCGGTTCTATCTGGTTCTATCCGGTTGAAACCGGTTTAAACCGGTTCAATCCGTTTTTTCCGGTTTAAACCGGTTTCAACCAGTTCATTCCGGTTTTATCCGGTTTAAGCCGGATCAATCCGGTTTAAACCGTTTCAATCTGATTTTATCCGGTTTAAACCGGTTTAAACCGCTTCAATCCGGTTTTATCCGGTTTAAACCGGTTCTATCCAGTTCTATCTGGTTGAAACCGGTTTAAACCGGTTCAATCCGGTTTTATCCGGTTTAAACCGTTTCAATCTGGTTTTATCCGGTTTGAACCGGTTTAAAGCGCTTCAATCCGTTTTTATCCGGTTTAAACCGGTTCTATCCGGTTGAAACCGGTTTAAACCGGTTCAATCTGGTTTTATCCAGTTTAAACCGGTTTTAACCGATTCAATCCGGTTTATCCAGTATAAACTGGTTTAATCCGGTTCAATCCGGTTTTATCCGCTTTAAACCGGTTTAAACCGGTTCAATCGGTTTTTATCTGGTTTAAACCGGATTAAACCGGTTCTATCCGGTTTTATCCATTTTAAACCGGTTCAGTCCGTTTTTTCCGGTTTAAACCGGTTTCAACCAGTTCATTCCGGTTTTATCCGGTTTAAGCCGGATCAATCCGGTTTAAACTGTTTCAATCTGATTTTATCCGGTTTTAACCGGTTTAAACCGCTTCAATCCGGTTTTATCCGGTTTTAACCGGTTTAAACCGCTTCAATCCGGTTTTATCCGGTTTAAACCGGTTTTATCCGGTTTAGACCAGTTTAAACCAGTTCAATCCGGTTTTAATCAGCTTAAACCGGTTCAATCTGTTTTTATCCAGTTTAAACCGCTTTAAAACGGTTTTATCCGTTTTTATCCGGTTTAAACCAGTTTGAACCGGTCAATCCGGTTTTATTCGGTTTAAACCGGTTCAATCCGGTTTAAACCGGTTTAAGCCGGTTCAATCCGGTTTTATCCAGTTTAAACCGGTTCTATCCGGTTCTATCTGGTTGAAACCAGTTTAAACCGGTTCAATCCGGTTTTATCCGGTTTAAACCGGTTCAATCCGGTTTTATCCGGTTTAAACCGGTTCATTCCGGTTTTATCTGGTTAAAACAGGTTTGAAACGGTTCGATCCGGTTTTATCCGGTTTAAACTGGTTCAGTCCGATTTTATCCGGTTTAAACCAGTTCATTCCGGTTTTATCCGGTTTAAACTGGTTTGAACCGGTTCAATCCGGTTTTATCCGGTTTAAACCAGTTTACTCCGGTTTTATCCGATTTAACCCGGTTTGTACAGGTTCAATCCGGTTTTATCCGGTTTAAACCGGTTCTATCTGGTTCTATCTGGTTGAAACCGGTTTAAACCAGTTCAATCCGGTTTTCTCAGGTTAAAAACGGTTCAATCTGGTTTTATCCGGTTTAAACTGGTTTTAACCGGTTCAATCGGTTTTATCCAGTTTAAACCAGTTCTATCCGGTTTAAACCAGTTTAATCCAGTTCAATCCGGTTTTATCCGGTTTATACCGGTCCTATCGGGTTTAAACAGGTTTAGGCCGGTTCATTCCGGTTTTATCAGTTTTAAACCGGTTTAAAATGCTTCAATCCATTTATATTCGGTTTAAACCGGTTACAACCGGTTCAATCCGGTTTTCTCCGGTTTAAACCGGTTTAAGCCGGTTCCACCCGGTTTTCTCCGGTTTTAACCGGCTTTAACCGGTTCAATCCGCTTTTATCCAGTTTAAACCGGTTCTATCTGGTTCTATCCCGTTGAAACCGGTTTAAACCGGTTCAATCCGGTTTTATACGGTTTAAACCGATTCATTCCGGTTTCATCCGGTTTGAACCGGTTTGAACCGGTTTAAACCGGTTCAATCCTGTTTTAAACGGTTTAAATCGGTTCTATCCGGTTCAATCTGGTTTAAACCGGTTTAAACCGGTTCTATCCGTTTTTATCCGGTTTAAACCGGTACAATCTGGTTTTATCCGGTTTAAACCGGTTTAAACCGGTTCAATCGGTTTTATCCAGTTTAACCCGGTTCAATCCGTTTTTTCCGGTTTAAACCGGTTTAAACCGGTTCAATCGGTTTTATCCAGTTTAAACCAGTTCTATCCGGTTTAAACCAGTTTAATCCAGTTCAATCCGGTTTTATCCAGTTTAAACTGGTCCTATCGGGTTTAAACAGGTTTAGGCCGGTTCATTCTGGTTTTATCAGTTTTAAACCGGTTTAAACTGCTTCAATCCGTTTATATCCGGTTTAAACCGGTTACAACCGGTTCAATCCGGTTTTCTCCGGTTTAAACCGGTTTAAGCCGGTTCCACCCGGTTTTCTCCGGTTTGAACCGGCTTTAACCGGTTCAATCCGCTTTTATCCAGTTTAAACCGTTTCTATCTGGTTCTATCCGGTTGAAACCGGTTTAAACCGGTTCAATCCGGTTTTATACGGTTTAAACCGGTTCATTCCGGTTTCATCCAGTTTGAACCGGTTTAAACCGGTTTAAACCAGTTCAATCCGGTTTTAAACGGTTTAAACCGGTTCTATCCGTTTTTATCCGGTTTAAACCAGTACAATCTGGTTTTATCCAGTTTAAACCGGTTTTAACCGATTCAATCCGGTTTATCCAGTATAAACTGGTTTAATCCGGTTCAATCCGGTTTTATCCGCTTTAAACCGGTTTAAACCGGTTCAATCGGTTTTTATCTGGTTTAAACCGGATTAAACCGGTTCTATCCGGTTTTATCCATTTTAAACCGGTTCAGTCCGTTTTTTCCGGTTTAAACCGGTTTCAACCAGTTCATTCCGGTTTTATCCGGTTAAAGCCGGATCAATCCGGTTTAAACCGTTTCAATCTGATTTTATCCGATTTTAACCGGTTTAAACCGCTTCAATCCGGTTTTATCCGATTTAAACCGGTTTTATCCGGTTTAGAGCAGTTTAAACCAGTTCATTCCGGTTTTATCCGGTTTAAACTGGTTTGAACCGGTTCAATCCGGTTTTATCCGGTTTAAACCAGTTCACTCCGGTTTTATCCGGTTTAAACCGGTTTGTACCGGTTCAATCCGGTTTTATCTGGTTTAAACCGGTTTAAGCTGGTTCAATCCGGTTTTATCCAGTTTAAACCGGTTCTATCCGGTTCTATCTGGTTGAAACCGGTTTAAACCAGTTCAATCCGGTTTTCTCAGGTTAAAACTGGTTCAATCTGGTTTTATCCGGTTTAAACCGGTTTAAACTGGTTCAATCGGTTTTATCCAGTTTAAACCAGTTCTATCCGGTTTAAACCAGTTTAATCCAGTTCAATCCGGTTTTATCCGGTTTAAACCGGTCCTATCGGGTTTAAACAGGTTTAGTCCGGTTCATTCCGGTTTTATCAGTTTTAAACCGGTTTAAACTGCTTCAATCCGTTTATATTTGGTTTAAACCGGTTACAACCGGTTCAATCCGGTTTTCTCCGGTTTAAACCGGTTTAAGCCGGTTCCACCCGGTTTTCTCCGGTTTTAACCGGCTTTAACCGGTTCAATCCGCTTTTATCCAGTTTAAACCGGTTCTATCTGGTTCTATCCAGTTGAAACCGGTTTAAACCGGTTCAATCGGTTTTTTCCAGTTTAAACCGGTTTCAACCAGTTCATTCCGGTTTTATCCGGTTTAAGCCGGATCAATCCGGTTTAAACCATTTCAATCTGATTTTATCTGGTTTAAACCGGTTTAAACCGCTTCAATCCGGTTTTATCCGGTTTAAACCGGTTCTATCCAGTTCTATCCGGTTGAAACCGGTTTAAACCGGTTCAATCCGGTTTTATCCGGTTTAAACCAGTTCAATCCGGTTTTATCCGGTTTAATCCGGTTTAAACCGGTTCAATCCGGTTTTATCCGGTTTAAACCGGTTCTAGCCGGTTCTATCCGGTTTGAACCGGTTCAATCCGGTTTTATTCGGTTTAAACCGGTTTAAGCCGGTTCAATCCGGTTTTATCCAGTTTAAACCGGTTCTATCCGGTTCTATCCGGTTGAAACCAGTTTAAACTGGTTCAATCCGGTTTTATCCGGTTTAAACCGGTTCAATCCGATTTTATCCGGTTTAAACCGGTTCATTCCGGTTTTATCTGGTTAAAACCGGTTTGAAACGTTTCAATCCGGTTTTATCCGGTTTAAAACGGTTCATTCCGGTTTTATCCGTTTAAAACCGGTTTGAAACGGTTCAATCCGGTTTTATCCGGTTTAAACCAGTTCGAACCGTTTTTATCCGGTTTAAACCAGTTCACTCCGGTTTTATCCGGTTTAAACCGGTTTGAACCGGTTCAATCCGGTTTTATCTGGTTTAAACCGGTTCAATCTGGTTTTATCCTGTTGAAACCGGTTTTATCCGGTTTAGACCAGTTTAAACCAGTTCAATCCGGTTTTAATCGGCTTAAACTGGTTCAATCTGGTTTTATCCAGTTTAAACCGCTTTAAAAATGTTTAATCCGGTTTTATCCGGTTTAAACCAGTTTGAACCAGTTCAATCCGTTTTTATCTGGTTTAAACCGGTTTAAACTGGTTCAATCCGGTTTTATCTCGTTTAGACCGGTTCTATCCGGTTCTATCCTTTTTAAATCGGATTAAACTGTTTCTGTCCTGTTCTACCCTGTTTTACCTGGATTAAACCAGTTCAATCCGGTTTTATCCTGTTTAAACCGGTTTAAACCCTTTCAATCCGTTTTTATCCGGTTTCAACCGGTTTACAGCGGTTCAATCCGGTTTTATCCGGTTTATACCGTTTCTATCCGGTTCTATCCGTTTTAAACCGGTTTAAACCAGTTCATTCCGGTTTTATCCGGTTTAAACCTGTTTGAACCGGTTCAATCCGGTCTTGTCCGGTTTAAACCGGTTTAAGCCGGTTCAATCCGGTTTTATCCGGTTTAAACCGGTTCAATCAGGTTTTATCCGGTTTAAACCGGTTTAAGCCGGTTCAATCCGGTTTTATCCAGTTTAAACCGGTTCTATCTGGTTCTATCTGGTTGAAACCGGTTTAAACCAGTTCAATCCGGTTTTTTCAGGTTAAAACCGGTTCAATCTGGTTTTATCCGGTTTAAACCGGTTTAAACCGGATCAATCTGGTTTTATCCAGTTTAAACCGCTTTAAAACGGTTTTATCCAGTTTTATCCGGTTTAAACCAGTTTGAACCGGTTCAATCCGGTTTTATCCGGTTTAAACCAGTTCAATCCGGTTTAAACCGGTTTAAGCCGGTTGTATCCAGTTTAAACCGGTTCTATCCGGTTCTATCTGGTTGAAACCAGTTTAAACCGGTTCAATCCGGTTTTATCCGGTTTAAACCGTTTCAATCCGGTTTTATCCGGTTTAAACCGGTTCATTCCGGTTTTATCCTGTTAAAACCGGTATGAAACGGTTCGATCCGGTTTTATCCAGTTTAAACTGGTTCAGTCCGATTTTATCCGGTTTAAACCAGTTCATTCCGGTTTTATCCGGTTTAAACTGGTTTGAACCGGTTCAATCCGATTTTATCCAGTTTAAACCAGTTCTATCCGGTTTAAACCAGTTTAATCCAGTTCAATCCGGTTTTATCCGGTTTAAACCGGTCCTATCGGGTTTAAACAGGTTTAGGCCGGTTCATTCCGGTTTTATCAGTTTTAAACCGGTTTAAACTGCTTCAATCCGTTTATATTCGGTTTAAACCGGTTACAACCGGTTCAATCCGGTTTTCTCTGGTTTAAACAGGTTTAAGCCAGTTCCCCCCGGTTTTCTCCGGTTTTCACCGGCTTTAAACGGTTCAATCCACTTTTATCCAGTTTAAACCGGTTCTATCTGGTTCTATCCGGTTGAAACCGGTTTAAACCGGTTCAATCCGTTTTTTCCGGTTTAAACCGGTTTCAACCAGTTCATTCCGGTTTTATCCGGTTTAAGCCGGATCAATCCGGTTTAAACCGTTTCAATCTGATTTTATCCGGTTTAAACCGGTTTAAACCGCTTCAATCCGGTTTTATCCGGTTTAAACCGGTTCTATCCAGTTCTATCTGGTTGAAACCGGTTTAAACCGGTTCAATCCGGTTTTATCCGGTTTAAACCGTTTCAATCTGGTTTTATCCGGTTTGAACCGGTTTAAAGCGCTTCAATCCGTTTTTATCCGGTTTAAACCGGTTCTATCCGGTTGAAACCGGTTTAAACCGGTTCAATCTGGTTTTATCCAGTTTAAACCGGTTTTAACCGATTCAATCCGGTTTATCCAGTATAAACTGGTTTAATCCGGTTCAATCCGGTTTTATCCGCTTTAAACCGGTTTAAACCGGTTCAATCGGTTTTTATCTGGTTTAAACCGGATTAAACCGGTTCTATCCGGTTTTATCCATTTTAAACCGGTTCAGTCCGTTTTTTCCGGTTTAAACCGGTTTCAACCAGTTCATTCCGGTTTTATCCGGTTTAAGCCGGATCAATCCGGTTTAAACTGTTTCAATCTGATTTTATCCGGTTTTAACCGGTTTAAACCGCTTCAATCCGGTTTTATCCGGTTTTAACCGGTTTAAACCGCTTCAATCCGGTTTTATCCGGTTTAAACCGGTTTTATCCGGTTTAGACCAGTTTAAACCAGTTCAATCCGGTTTTAATCAGCTTAAACCGGTTCAATCTGTTTTTATCCAGTTTAAACCGCTTTAAAACGGTTTTATCCGTTTTTATCCGGTTTAAACCAGTTTGAACCGGTCAATCCGGTTTTATTCGGTTTAAACCGGTTCAATCCGGTTTAAACCGGTTTAAGCCGGTTCAATCCGGTTTTATCCAGTTTAAACCGGTTCTATCCGGTTCTATCTGGTTGAAACCAGTTTAAACCGGTTCAATCCGGTTTTATCCGGTTTAAACCGGTTCAATCCGGTTTTATCCGGTTTAAACCGGTTCATTCCGGTTTTATCTGGTTAAAACAGGTTTGAAACGGTTCGATCCGGTTTTATCCGGTTTAAACTGGTTCAGTCCGATTTTATCCGGTTTAAACCAGTTCATTCCGGTTTTATCCGGTTTAAACTGGTTTGAACCGGTTCAATCCGGTTTTATCCGGTTTAAACCAGTTTACTCCGGTTTTATCCGATTTAACCCGGTTTGTACAGGTTCAATCCGGTTTTATCCGGTTTAAACCGGTTCTATCTGGTTCTATCTGGTTGAAACCGGTTTAAACCAGTTCAATCCGGTTTTCTCAGGTTAAAAACGGTTCAATCTGGTTTTATCCGGTTTAAACTGGTTTTAACCGGTTCAATCGGTTTTATCCAGTTTAAACCAGTTCTATCCGGTTTAAACCAGTTTAATCCAGTTCAATCCGGTTTTATCCGGTTTATACCGGTCCTATCGGGTTTAAACAGGTTTAGGCCGGTTCATTCCGGTTTTATCAGTTTTAAACCGGTTTAAAATGCTTCAATCCGTTTATATCCGGTTTAAACCGGTTACAACCGGTTCAATCCGGTTTTCTCCGGTTTAAACCGGTTTAAGCCGGTTCCACCCGGTTTTCTCCGGTTTTAACCGGCTTTAACCGGTTCAATCCGCTTTTATCCAGTTTAAACCGGTTCTATCTGGTTCTATCCCGTTGAAACCGGTTTAAACCGGTTCAATCCGGTTTTATACGGTTTAAACCGATTCATTCCGGTTTCATCCGGTTTGAACCGGTTTCAACCGGTTTAAACCGGTTCAATCCTGTTTTAAACGGTTTAAATCGGTTCTATCCGGTTCAATCTGGTTTAAACCGGTTTAAACCGGTTCTATCCGTTTTTATCCGGTTTAAACCGGTACAATCTGGTTTTATCCGGTTTAAACCGGTTTAAACCGGTTCAATCGGTTTTATCCAGTTTAACCCGGTTCAATCCGTTTTTTCCGGTTTAAACCGGTTTAAACCAGTTCATTCCGGTTTTATCCGGTTTAAACCGGTTCAATCCGGTTTAAACCGGTTCAATCCGGTTTTATCCGGTTTGAACCGGTTTAAACCGCTTCAATCCGTTTTTATCCGGTTTAAACCGGTTCTATCCGGTTCTATCCGGTTGAAACCGGTTTAAACCAGTTCAATCTGGTTTTATCCAGTTTAAACCGGTTTTAACCGATTCAATCCGGTTTATCCAGTATAAACTGGTTTAATCCGGTTCAATCCGGTTTTATCCGCTTTAAACCGGTTTAAACCGGTTCAATCGGTTTTTATCTGGTTTAAACCGGTTCTATCCAGTTCTATCCGGTTGAAACCGGTTTAAACCGGTTCAATCCGGTTTTATCCGGTTTAAACCAGTTCAATCCGGTTTTATCCGGTTTAAACCGGTTTAAACCGGTTCAATCCGGTTTTATCCGCTTTAAACCGGTTCTATCCGGTTCTATCCGGTTTAGACCAGTTCTATCCGGTTCTATCTGGTTTAATCCGGTTTAAAGCGGTTCAATCCGGTTTTATCCGGTTTAAACCGGATCAATCCGGTTTTATCCAGTTTAAACCGGTTTTATCCGTTTTAAACCGTTTTAATCCAGTTCAATCCGGTTTTATCCGGTTTAAACCGTTTCTATCCGGTTCTATCCGTTTTAAACCGGTTTAAACCAGTTCATTCCGGTTTTATCAGGTTTAAACCGGTTTGAACCGGTTTGAACCGGTTCAATCCGGTTTAAACCAGTTTAAGCCGGTTCAATCCTGTTTTATCTGGTTTAAACCAGTTCAATATGATTTTATGCGGTTTAAACCAGTTTGAACCGGTTCAATCCGGTTTAATCCGGTTTAAAACGGTTTAAGCCAGTTCAATCCAGTTTTAGCCAGTTTAAACCGGTTCTATCCGGTTCTATCCGGTTGAAACCAGTTTAAACAAGTTCAATCCGGTTTTATCCGGTTTAAACCAGTTCAATCCTGTTTTATCCGGTTTAAACCGTTTCTATCCGGTTCTATACAGTTGAAACCGGTTTAAACCGGTTCAATCCGGTTTTATCCGGTTTAAACCGGTTCTATGCTGTTTATACCAGTTTAAGCCTGTTCAATCGGGTTTTATCCGGTTTAGACCTCTTTAAGCTGGTTCATTCCGGTTTTATCCAGTTTAAACCGGTTCTATCCGGTTCTACCCGGTTGAAACCAGTTTAAACCGGTTCAATCCGGTTTTATCCAGTTTAAACCTGTTTGAACCGGTTCAATCCGGTTTTATCCGGTTTAAACCGGTTTAAGCCGGCTCAATCTGGTTTTATCCAGTTTAAACCGGTTCAATCTGGTTTTATCCGGTTTAAACCGGTTTAAGCCGGTTCAATCCGGTTTTATCCAGTTTAAACCGGTTCTATCCGGTTCTATCCGGTTGAAACCAGTTTAAACCAGTTCAATCCAGTTTTATCCGGTTTAAACCGGTTTAAGCTGGTTCAATCCGGTTTTATCCGGTTTAAACCGGTTCAATCTTGTTTTATCCGGTTTAAACCGGTTGAAACCAGTTCAATCCGGTTTTATCTGGTTTAGACCAGTTCACACCGGTTCAATCCGGTTTTATCCAGTTTAAACCGGTTCTATCCGGTTCTATCCGGGTGAAACCAGTTTAAACCGGTTCAATCCGGTTTTATCCGGTTTAAACCGGTTTTATCCGGTTTAGACCAGTTTAAACCAGTTCAATCCGGTTTTAATCAGCTTAAACCGGTTCAATCTGGTTTTATCCAGTTTAAACCGCTTTAAAACGGTTTTATCCGGTTTTATCCGGTTTAATCCAGTCTGAACCGGTACAATCTGGTTTTATCCGGTTTAAACCAGTTTAAACCGGTTCAATCGGTTTTATCCAGTTTAAACCGGTTCAATCCGTTTTTACCGGTTTAAACCGGCTTAAACCAGTTCATTCCGGTTTTATCCGGTTTAAACCGGTTCAATCCGGTTTAAACCGTTTCAATCTGGTTTTATCCGGTTTGAACCGGTTTAAAGCGCTTCAATCCGTTTTTATCCGGTTTAAACCGGTTCTATCCGGTTCTATCCGGTTGAAACCGGTTTAAACCGGTTCAATCTGGTTTTATCCAGTTTAAACCGGTTTTAACCGATTCAATCCGGTGTATCCAGTATAAACTGGTTTAATCCGGTTCAATCCGGTTTTATCCGCTTTAAACCGGTTTAAACCGGTTCAATCGGTTTTTATCTGGTTTAAACCGGATTAAACCGGTTCTATCCGGTTTTATCCATTTTAAACCGGTTCAGTCCGTTTTTTCCGGTTTAAACCGGTTTCAACCAGTTCATTCCGGTTTTATCCGGTTTAAGCCGGATCAATCCGGTTTAAACTGTTTCAATCTGATTTTATCCGGTTTTAACCGGTTTAAACCACTTCAATCCGGTTTTATCTGGTTTTAACCGGTTTAAACCGCTTCAATCCGGTTTTATCCGGTTTAAACCGGTTTTATCCGGTTTAGACCAGTTTAAACCAGTTCAATCCGATTTTAATCAGCTTAAACCGGTTCAATCTGGTTTTATCCAGTTTAAACCGCTTTAAAACGGTTTTATCCGTTTTTATCCGGTTTAAACCAGTTTGAACCGGTTCAATCCGGTTTTATTCGGTTTAAACCGGTTCAATCCGGTTTAAACCGGTTTAAGCCGCTTCAATCCGGTTTTATCCAGTTTAAACCGGTTCTATCCGGTTCTATCTGGTTGAAACCAGTTTAAACTGGTTCAATCCGGTTTTATCCGGTTTAAACCGGTTCAATCCGGTTTTATCCGGTTTAAACCGGTTCATTCCGGTTTTATCCGGTTAAAACAGGTTTGAAACGGTTCGATCCGGTTTTATCCGGTTTAAACTGTTTCAGTCCGATTTTATCCGGTTTAAACCGGTTCATTCCGGTTTTATCCGGTTTAAACTGGTTTGAACCGGTTCAATCCGGTTTTATCCGGTTTAAACCAGTTCACTCCGGTTTTATCCGATTTAAGCCGGTTTGTACCGGTTCAATCCGGTTTTATCCGGTTTAAACCGGTTTAAGCTGGTTCAATCCGGTTTTATCCAGTTTAAACCGGTTCTATCCGGATCTATCTGGTTGAAACCGGTTTAAACCAGTTCAATCCGGTTTTCTCAGGTTTAAACCGGTTCAATCTGGTTTTTTCCGGTTTAAACCGGTTTTAACCGGTTCAATCTGTTTTATCCAGTTTAAACCAGTTCTATCCGGTTTAAACCAGTTTAATCCAGTTCAATCCAGTTTTATCCGGTTTATACCGGTCCTATCGGGTTTAAACAGGTTTAGGCCGGTTCATTCCGGTTTTATCAGTTTTAAACCGGTTTAAAATGCTTCAATCCGTTTATATTCGGTTTAAACCGGTTACAACCGGTTCAATCCGGTTTTCTCCGGTTTAAACCGGTTTAAGCCGGTTCCACCCGGTTTTCTCCGGTTTTAACCGGCTTTAACCGGTTCAATCCGCTTTTATCCAGTTTAAACCGGTTCTATCTGGTTTTATCCCGTTGAAACCGGTTTAAACCGGTTCAATCCAGTTTTATACGGTTTAAACCGATTCATTCCGGTTTCATCCGGTTTGAACCGGTTTAAACCGGTTTAAACCGGTTCAATCCGGTTTTAAACGGTTTAAATCGGTTCTATCCGGTTCAATCTGGTTTAAACCGGTTTAAACCGGTTCTATCCGTTTTTATCCGGTTTAAACCGGTACAATCTGGTTTTATCCGGTTTAAACCGGTTTAAACCGGTTCAATCGGTTTTATCCAGTTTAAACCGGTTCAATCCGTTTTTTCCGGTTTAAACCGGTTTAAACCAGTTCATTCCGGTTTTATCCGGTTTAAACCGGTTCAATCCGGTTTAAACCGGTTCAATCTGGTTTTATCCGGTTTGAACCGGTTTAAACCGCTCCAATCCGTTTTTATCCGGTTTAAACTGGTTCTATCCGGTTCTATCCGGTTGAAACCGGTTTAAACCGGTTCAATCTGGTTTTATCCAGTTTAAACCGGTTTTAACCGATTCAATCCGGTTTATCCAGTATAAACTGGTTTAATCCGGTTCAATACGGTTTTATCCGCTTTAAACCGGTTTAAACAGGTTCAATCGGTTTTTATCTGGTTTAAACCGGATTAAACCGGTTCTATCCGGTTTTATCCATTTTAAACCGGATCAATCCGTTTTTTCCGGTTTAAACCGGTTTCAACCAGTTCATTCCGGTTTTATCCGGTTTAAGCCGGATCAATCCGGTTTAAACCGTTTCAATCTGATTTTATCCGGTTTAAACCGGTTTAAACCGCTTCAATCCGGTTTTATCTGGTTTAAACCGGTTCTATCCAGTTCTATCCGGTTGAAACCGGTTTAAACCGGTTCAATCCGGTTTTATCCGGTTTAAACCAGTTCAATCCGGTTTTATCCGGTTTAAACCGGTTTAAACCGGTTCAATCCGGTTTTATCCGCTTTAAACCAGTTCTATCCGGTTCTATCCGGTTTAAACCAGTTCTATCCGGTTCTATCTGGTTTAATCCGGTTTAAAGCGCTTCAATCCGGTTTTATCCGGTTTAAACCGGATCAATCCGGTTTTATCCGGTTTAAACCGGTTTTATCCGTTTTAAACCGGTTTAATCCAGTTCAATCCGGTTTTATCCGGTTTAAACCGTTTCTATCCGGTTCTATCCGTTTTAAACCGGTTTAAACCAGTTCATTCCGGTTTTATCAGGTTTAAACCGGTTTGAACCGGTTTAAACCGGTTCAATCCGGTTTAAACCAGTTTAAGCCGGTTCAATCCTGTTTTATCTGGTTTAAACCGGTTCAATATGATTTTATGCGGTTTAAACCAGTTTGAACCGGTTCAATCCTGTTTAATCCGGTTTAAACCGGTTTAAGCCAGTTCAATCCAGTTTTATCCAGTTTAAACCGGTTCTATCCGGTTCTATCCGGTTGAAACCAGTTTAAACCAGTTCAATCCGGTTTTATCCGGTTTAAACCAGTTCAATCCTGTTTTATCCGGTTTAAACCGTTTGTATCCGGTTCTATACAGTTGAAACCGGTTTAAACCGGTTCAATCCGGTTTTATCCTGTTTAAACCGGTTCAGTCTGGTTTTATCCGGTTTAAACCGGTTTAAAACGGTTCAATCCGGTTTTATCCGGTTTAAACCTGTTCTATGCTGTTTATACCAGTTTAAGCCTGTTCAATCGGGTTTTATCCGGTTTAGACCTGTTTAAGCTGGTTCATTCCGGTTTTATCCAGTTTAAACCGGTTCTATCCGGTTCTACCCGGTTGAAACCAGTTTAAACCGGTTCAATCCGGTTTTATACAGTTTAAACCGGTTTGAACCGGTTCAATCCGGTTTTATCCGGTTTAAACCGGTTTAAGCCGGCTCAATCTGGTTTTATCCAGTTTAAACTGGTTCAATCTGGTTTTATCCGGTTTAAACCGGTTTAAGCCGGTTCAATCCGGTTTTATCCAGTTTAAACCGGTTCTATCCGGTTCTATCCGGCTGAAACCAGTTTAAACCGGTTCAATCCAGTTTTATCCGGTTTAAACCGGTTTAAGCTGGTTCAATCCGGTTTTATCCGGTTTAAACCGGTTCAATCTTGTTTTATCCGGTTTAAACCGGTTGAAACCAGTTCAATCCGGTTTTATCTGGTTTAGACCAGTTCAAACCGGTTCAATCCGTTTTTATCCAGTTTAAACCGGTTCTATCCGGTTTTATCCGGTTTAAACCAGTTTGAACCGGTTCAATCCGGTTTTATCCGGTTTAAACCGGTTCAATCTGGTTTAAACCGCTTTAAGCCGGTTCAATCCTGTTTTATCCAGTTTAAACCGGTTCTATCCGGTTCTATCTGGTTGAAACCAGTTTAAACCAGTTCAATCCGGTTTTATCCGGTTTAAACCGGTTCAATCCGGTTTTATCCGGTTTAAACCGGTTCAATCCGGTTTTATCCGGTTTAAACCGGTTCATTCCGGTTTTATCCGGTTAAAACCAGTTTGAAACGGTTCGATCCGGTTTTATCCGGTTTAAACTGGTTCAGTCCGATTTTATCCGGTTTAAACCAGTTCATTCCGGTTTTATCCGGTTTAAACTGGTTTGAACCGGTTCAATCCGGTTTTATCCGGTTTAAACCGGTTTAAGCTGGTTCAATCCGGTTTTATCCAGTTTAAACCGGTTCTATCCGGTTCTATCTGGTTGAAACCGGTTTAAACCAGTTCAATCCGGTTTTCTCAGGTTAAAACCGGTTCAATCTGGTTTTATCCGGTTTAAACCGGTTTAAACCGGTTCAATCGGTTTTATCCAGTTTAAACCAGTTCTATCCGGTTTAAACCAGTTTAATCCAGTTCAATCCGGTTTTATCCGGTTTAAACCGGTCCTATCGGGTTTAAACAGGTTTAGGCCGGTTCATTCCGGTTTTATCAGATTTAAACCGGTTTAAACTGCTTCAATCCGTTTTTTATTCAGTTTAAACCGGTTACAACCGGTTCAATCCGGTTTTCTCCGGTTTAAACCGGTTTAAGCCGGTTCCAACCGGTTTTCTCCGGTTTTAACCGGCTTTAACCGGTTCAATCCGCTTTTATCCAGTTTAAACCGGTTCTATCTGGTTCTATCTGGTTGAAACCGGTTTAAACCGGTTCAATCCGGTTTTATACGGTTTAAACTGGTTCATTCCGGTTTCATCCGGTTTGAACCGGTTTAAACCAGTTCAATCCGGTTTTAAACGGTTTAAACCGGTTCTATCCGGTTCAATCTGGTTTCAACCGGTTTAAACCGGTTCTATCCATTTTTATCCGGTTTCAACCGGTACAATCTGGTTTTAACCGGTTTAAACCGGTTTAAACCGGTTCAATCGGTTTTTTCCAGTTTAAACCGGTTCAATCCGTTTTTTCCAGTTTAAACCGGTTTAAACCAGTTCATTCCGGTTTTATCCGGTTTAAACCGGTTCAATCCGATTTTATCCGGTTTAAACCGATTCATTCCGGTTTTATCCGGTTAAAACCGGTTTGAAACGTTTCAATCCGGTTTTATCCGGTTTAAACCGGTTTAAACCGGTTCAATCCGGTTTTATCTCGTTTAAACCGGTTCTATCCGGTTCTATCCTGTTTAAATCAGTTTAAACCGGTTCTATCCTGTTCTATCCTGTTTTAACCGGTTAAACCAGTTCAATCCGGTTTTATCCAGTTTAAACCAGTTCTATTCGTTTCCATCTGGTGTAAAAGGGTTTAAACTGGTTCAATCCGGTTTTATCCGGTTTCAACCTCTTCAATCCGGTTGTCTCCAGTTTAAACCGGTTTATACCAGTTCAATCCGGTTTTATCCGCTTTAAACCGGTTCTATCCGGTTCTATCCGGTTTAAACCAGTTCTATCCGGTTCTATCTGGTTTAATCCGGTTTAAAGCGGTTCAATCCGGTTTTATCCGGTTTAAACCGTTTCTATCCGGTTCTATCCGTTTTAAACCGGTTTAAACCAGTTCATTCCGGTTTTATCAGGTTTAAACCGGTTTGAACCGGTTTGAACCGGTTCAATCCGGTTTAAACCAGTTTAAGCCGGTTCAATCCTGTTTTATCTGGTTTAAACCAGTTCAATATGATTTTATGCGGTTTAAACCAGTTTGAACCGGTTCAATCCGGTTTAATCCGGTTTAAAACGGTTTAAGCCAGTTCAATCCAGTTTTAGCCAGTTTAAACCGGTTCTATCCGGTTCTATCCGGTTGAAACCAGTTTAAACAAGTTCAATCCGGTTTTATCCGGTTTAAACCAGTTCAATCCTGTTTTATCCGGTTTAAACCGTTTCTATCCGGTTCTATACAGTTGAAACCGGTTTAAACCGGTTCAATCGGTTTTTTCCAGTTTAAACCGGTTTCAACCAGTTCATTCCGGTTTTATCCGGTTTAAACCAGTACAATCTGGTTTTATCCAGTTTAAACCGGTTTTAACCGATTCAATCCGGTTTATCCAGTATAAACTGGTTTAATCCGGTTCAATCCGGTTTTATCCGCTTTAAACCGGTTTAAACCGGTTCAATCGGTTTTTATCTGGTTTAAACCGGATTAAACCGGTTCTATCCGGTTTTATCCATTTTAAACCGGTTCAGTCCGTTTTTTCCGGTTTAAACCGGTTTCAACCAGTTCATTCCGGTTTTATCCGGTTAAAGCCGGATCAATCCGGTTTAAACCGTTTCAATCTGATTTTATCCGATTTTAACCGGTTTAAACCGCTTCAATCCGGTTTTATCCGATTTAAACCGGTTTTATCCGGTTTAGAGCAGTTTAAACCAGTTCATTCCGGTTTTATCCGGTTTAAACTGGTTTGAACCGGTTCAATCCGGTTTTATCCGGTTTAAACCAGTTCACTCCGGTTTTATCCGGTTTAAACCGGTTTGTACCGGTTCAATCCGGTTTTATCTGGTTTAAACCGGTTTAAGCTGGTTCAATCCGGTTTTATCCAGTTTAAACCGGTTCTATCCGGTTCTATCTGGTTGAAACCGGTTTAAACCAGTTCAATCCGGTTTTCTCAGGTTAAAACTGGTTCAATCTGGTTTTATCCGGTTTAAACCGGTTTAAACTGGTTCAATCGGTTTTATCCAGTTTAAACCAGTTCTATCCGGTTTAAACCAGTTTAATCCAGTTCAATCCGGTTTTATCCGGTTTAAACCGGTCCTATCGGGTTTAAACAGGTTTAGTCCGGTTCATTCCGGTTTTATCAGTTTTAAACCGGTTTAAACTGCTTCAATCCGTTTATATTTGGTTTAAACCGGTTACAACCGGTTCAATCCGGTTTTCTCCGGTTTAAACCGGTTTAAGCCGGTTCCACCCGGTTTTCTCCGGTTTTAACCGGCTTTAACCGGTTCAATCCGCTTTTATCCAGTTTAAACCGGTTCTATCTGGTTCTATCCAGTTGAAACCGGTTTAAACCGGTTCAATCGGTTTTTTCCAGTTTAAACCGGTTTCAACCAGTTCATTCCGGTTTTATCTGGTTTAAGCCGGATCAATCCGGTTTAAACCATTTCAATCTGATTTTATCTGGTTTAAACCGGTTTAAACCGCTTCAATCCGGTTTTATCCGGTTTAAACCGGTTCTATCCAGTTCTATCCGGTTGAAACCGGTTTAAACCGGTTCAATCCGGTTTTATCCGGTTTAAACCAGTTCAATCCGGTTTTATCCGGTTTAAACCGGTTTAAACCGGTTCAATCCGGTTTTATCCGGTTTAAACCGGTTCTAGCCGGTTCTATCCGGTTTGAACCGGTTCAATCCGGTTTTATTCGGTTTAAACCGGTTTAAGCCGGTTCAATCCGGTTTTATCCAGTTTAAACCGGTTCTATCCGGTTCTATCCGGTTGAAACCAGTTTAAACTGGTTCAATCCGGTTTTATCCGGTTTAAACCGGTTCAATCCGATTTTATCCGGTTTAAACCGGTTCATTCCGGTTTTATCTGGTTAAAACCGGTTTGAAACGTTTCAATCCGGTTTTATCCGGTTTAAAACGGTTCATTCCGGTTTTATCCGTTTAAAACCGGTTTGAAACGGTTCAATCCGGTTTTATCCGGTTTAAACCAGTTCGAACCGTTTTTATCCGGTTTAAACCAGTTCACTCCGGTTTTATCCGGTTTAAACCGGTTTGAACCGGTTCAATCCGGTTTTATCTGGTTTAAACCGGTTCAATCTGGTTTTATCCTGTTGAAACCGGTTTTATCCGGTTTAGACCAGTTTAAACCAGTTCAATCCGGTTTTAATCGGCTTAAACTGGTTCAATCTGGTTTTATCCAGTTTAAACCGCTTTAAAAATGTTTAATCCGGTTTTATCCGGTTTAAACCAGTTTGAACCAGTTCAATCCGTTTTTATCTGGTTTAAACCGGTTTAAACTGGTTCAATCCGGTTTTATCTCGTTTAGACCGGTTCTATCCGGTTCTATCCTTTTTAAATCGGATTAAACTGTTTCTGTCCTGTTCTACCCTGTTTTACCTGGATTAAACCAGTTCAATCCGGTTTTATCCTGTTTAAACCGGTTTAAACCCTTTCAATCCGTTTTTATCCGGTTTCAACCGGTTTACAGCGGTTCAATCCGGTTTTATCCGGTTTATACCGTTTCTATCCGGTTCTATCCGTTTTAAACCGGTTTAAACCAGTTCATTCCGGTTTTATCCGGTTTAAACCTGTTTGAACCGGTTCAATCCGGTCTTATCTGGTTTAAACCGGTTTAAGCCGGTTCAATCCGGTTTTATCCGGTTTAAACCGGTTCAATCAGGTTTTATCCGGTTTAAACCGGTTTAAGCCGGTTCAATCCGGTTTTATCCAGTTTAAACCGGTTCTATCTGGTTCTATCTGGTTGAAACCGGTTTAAACCAGTTCAATCCGGTTTTCTCAGGTTAAAACCGGTTCAATCTGGTTTTATCCGGTTTAAACCGGTTTAAACCGGATCAATCTGGTTTTATCCAGTTTAAACCGCTTTAAAACGGTTTTATCCAGTTTTATCCGGTTTAAACCAGTTTGAACCGGTTCAATCCGGTTTTATCCGGTTTAAACCAGTTCAATCCGGTTTAAACCGGTTTAAGCCGGTTGTATCCAGTTTAAACCGGTTCTATCCGGTTCTATCTGGTTGAAACCAGTTTAAACCGGTTCAATCCGGTTTTATCCGGTTTAAACCGTTTCAATCCGGTTTTATCCGGTTTAAACCGGTTCATTCCGGTTTTATCCTGTTAAAACCGGTATGAAACGGTTCGATCCGGTTTTATCCAGTTTAAACTGGTTCAGTCCGATTTTATCCGGTTTAAACCAGTTCATTCCGGTTTTATCCGGTTTAAACTGGTTTGAACCGGTTCAATCCGATTTTATCCAGTTTAAACCAGTTCTATCCGGTTTAAACCAGTTTAATCCAGTTCAATCCGGTTTTATCCGGTTTAAACCGGTCCTATCGGGTTTAAACAGGTTTAGGCCGGTTCATTCCGGTTTTATCAGTTTTAAACCGGTTTAAACTGCTTCAATCCGTTTATATTCGGTTTAAACCGGTTACAACCGGTTCAATCCGGTTTTCTCTGGTTTAAACAGGTTTAAGCCAGTTCCCCCCGGTTTTCTCCGGTTTTCACCGGCTTTAAACGGTTCAATCCGCTTTTATCCAGTTTAAACCGGTTCTATCTGGTTCTATCCGGTTGAAACCGGTTTAAACCGGTTCAATCCGTTTTTTCCGGTTTAAACCGGTTTCAACCAGTTCATTCCGGTTTTATCCGGTTTAAGCCGGATCAATCCGGTTTAAACCGTTTCAATCTGATTTTATCCGGTTTAAACCGGTTTAAACCGCTTCAATCCGGTTTTATCCGGTTTAAACCGGTTCTATCCAGTTCTATCTGGTTGAAACCGGTTTAAACCGGTTCAATCCGGTTTTATCCGGTTTAAACCGTTTCAATCTGGTTTTATCCGGTTTGAACCGGTTTAAAGCGCTTCAATCCGTTTTTATCCGGTTTAAACCGGTTCTATCCGTTTTTATCCGGTTTAAACCAGTACAATCTGGTTTTATCCAGTTTAAACCGGTTTTAACCGATTCAATCCGTTTTATCCAGTATAAACTGGTTTAATCCGGTTCAATCCGGTTTTATCCGCTTTAAACCGGTTTAAACCGGTTCAATCGGTTTTTATCTGGTTTAAACCGGATTAAACCGGTTCTATCCGGTTTTATCCATTTTAAACCGGTTCAGTCCGTTTTTTCCGGTTTAAACCGGTTTCAACCAGTTCATTCCGGTTTTATCCGGTTTAAGCCGGATCAATCCGGTTTAAACCGTTTCAATCTGATTTTATCCGATTTTAACCGGTTTAAACCGCTTCAATCCGGTTTTATCCGATTTAAACCGGTTTTATCCGGTTTAGAGCAGTTTAAACCAGTTCATTCCGGTTTTATCCGGTTTAAACTGGTTTGAACCGGTTCAATCCGGTTTTATCCGGTTTAAACCAGTTCACTCCGGTTTTATCCGGTTTAAACCGGTTTGTACCGGTTCAATCCGGTTTTATCTGGTTTAAACCGGTTTAAGCTGGTTCAATCCGGTTTTATCCAGTTTAAACCGGTTCTATCCGGTTCTATCTGGTTGAAACCGGTTTAAACCAGTTCAATCCGGTTTTCTCAGGTTAAAACTGGTTCAATCTGGTTTTATCCGGTTTAAACCGGTTTAAACTGGTTCAATCGGTTTTATCCAGTTTAAACCAGTTCTATCCGGTTTAAACCAGTTTAATCCAGTTCAATCCGGTTTTATCCGGTTTAAACCGGTCCTATCGGGTTTAAACAGGTTTAGTCCGGTTCATTCCGGTTTTATCAGTTTTAAACCGGTTTAAACTGCTTCAATCCGTTTATATTTGGTTTAAACCGGTTACAACCGGTTCAATCCGGTTTTCTCCGGTTTAAACCGGTTTAAGCCGGTTCCACCCGGTTTTCTCCGGTTTTAACCGGCTTTAACCGGTTCAATCCGCTTTTATCCAGTTTAAACCGGTTCTATCTGGTTCTATCCAGTTGAAACCGGTTTAAACCGGTTCAATCGGTTTTTTCCAGTTTAAACCGGTTTCAACCAGTTCATTCCGGTTTTATCCGGTTTAAGCCGGATCAATCCGGTTTAAACCATTTCAATCTGATTTTATCTGGTTTAAACCGGTTTAAACCGCTTCAATCCGGTTTTATCCGGTTTAAACCGGTTCTATCCAGTTCTATCCGGTTGAAACCGGTTTAAACCGGTTCAATCCGGTTTTATCCGGTTTAAACCAGTTCAATCCGGTTTTATCCGGTTTAAACCGGTTTAAACCGGTTCAATCCGGTTTTATCCGGTTTAAACCGGTTTAAACCGGTTCAATCCGGTTTTATCCGGTTTAAACCGGTTCTAGCCGGTTCTATCCGGTTTGAACCGGTTCAATCCGGTTTTATTCGGTTTAAACCGGTTTAAGCCGGTTCAATCCGGTTTTATCCAGTTTAAACCGGTTCTATCCGGTTCTATCCGGTTGAAACCAGTTTAAACTGGTTCAATCCGGTTTTATCCGGTTTAAACCGGTTCAATCCGATTTTATCCGGTTTAAACCGGTTCATTCCGGTTTTATCTGGTTAAAACCGGTTTGAAACGTTTCAATCCGGTTTTATCCGGTTTAAAACGGTTCATTCCGGTTTTATCCGTTTAAAACCGGTTTGAAACGGTTCAATCCGGTTTTATCCGGTTTAAACCAGTTCGAACCGTTTTTATCCGGTTTAAACCAGTTCACTCCGGTTTTATCCGGTTTAAACCGGTTTGAACCGGTTCAATCCGGTTTTATCTGGTTTAAACCGGTTCAATCTGGTTTTATCCTGTTGAAACCGGTTTTATCCGGTTTAGACCAGTTTAAACCAGTTCAATCCGGTTTTAATCGGCTTAAACTGGTTCAATCTGGTTTTATCCAGTTTAAACCGCTTTAAAAATGTTTAATCCGGTTTTATCCGGTTTAAACCAGTTTGAACCAGTTCAATCCGTTTTTATCTGGTTTAAACCGGTTTAAACTGGTTCAATCCGGTTTTATCTCGTTTAGACCGGTTCTATCCGGTTCTATCCTTTTTAAATCGGATTAAACTGTTTCTGTCCTGTTCTACCCTGTTTTACCTGGATTAAACCAGTTCAATCCGGTTTTATCCTGTTTAAACCGGTTTAAACCCTTTCAATCCGTTTTTATCCGGTTTCAACCGGTTTACAGCGGTTCAATCCGGTTTTATCCGGTTTATACCGTTTCTATCCGGTTCTATCCGTTTTAAACCGGTTTAAACCAGTTCATTCCGGTTTTATCCGGTTTAAACCTGTTTGAACCGGTTCAATCCGGTCTTATCCGGTTTAAACCGGTTTAAGCCGGTTCAATCCGGTTTTATCCGGTTTAAACCGGTTCAATCAGGTTTTATCCGGTTTAAACCGGTTTAAGCCGGTTCAATCCGGTTTTATCCAGTTTAAACCGGTTCTATCTGGTTCTATCTGGTTGAAACCGGTTTAAACCAGTTCAATCCGGTTTTCTCAGGTTAAAACCGGTTCAATCTGGTTTTATCCGGTTTAAACCGGTTTAAACCGGATCAATCTGGTTTTATCCAGTTTAAACCGCTTTAAAACGGTTTTATCCAGTTTTATCCGGTTTAAACCAGTTTGAACCGGTTCAATCCGGTTTTATCCGGTTTAAACCAGTTCAATCCGGTTTAAACCGGTTTAAGCCGGTTGTATCCAGTTTAAACCGGTTCTATCCGGTTCTATCTGGTTGAAACCAGTTTAAACCGGTTCAATCCGGTTTTATCCGGTTTAAACCGTTTCAATCCGGTTTTATCCGGTTTAAACCGGTTCATTCCGGTTTTATCCTGTTAAAACCGGTATGAAACGGTTCGATCCGGTTTTATCCAGTTTAAACTGGTTCAGTCCGATTTTATCCGGTTTAAACCAGTTCATTCCGGTTTTATCCGGTTTAAACTGGTTTGAACCGGTTCAATCCGATTTTATCCAGTTTAAACCAGTTCTATCCGGTTTAAACCAGTTTAATCCAGTTCAATCCGGTTTTATCCGGTTTAAACCGGTCCTATCGGGTTTAAACAGGTTTAGGCCGGTTCATTCCGGTTTTATCAGTTTTAAACCGGTTTAAACTGCTTCAATCCGTTTATATTCGGTTTAAACCGGTTACAACCGGTTCAATCCGGTTTTCTCTGGTTTAAACAGGTTTAAGCCAGTTCCCCCCGGTTTTCTCCGGTTTTAACGGGCTTTAAACGGTTCAATCCGCTTTTATCCAGTTTAAACCGGTTCTATCTGGTTCTATCCGGTTGAAACCGGTTTAAACCGGTTCAATCCGTTTTTTCCGGTTTAAACCGGTTTCAACCAGTTCATTCCGGTTTTATCCGGTTTAAGCCGGATCAATCCGGTTTAAACCGTTTCAATCTGATTTTATCCGGTTTAAACCGGTTTAAACCGCTTCAATCCGGTTTTATCCGGTTTAAACCGGTTCTATCCAGTTCTATCTGGTTGAAACCGGTTTAAACCGGTTCAATCCGGTTTTATCCGGTTTAAACCGTTTCAATCTGGTTTTATCCGGTTTGAACCGGTTTAAAGCGCTTCAATCCGTTTTTATCCGGTTTAAACCGGTTCTATCCGGTTGAAACCGGTTTAAACCGGTTCAATCTGGTTTTATCCAGTTTAAACCGGTTTTAACCGATTCAATCCGGTTTATCCAGTATAAACTGGTTTAATCCGGTTCAATCCGGTTTTATCCGCTTTAAACCGGTTTAAACCGGTTCAATCGGTTTTTATCTGGTTTAAACCGGATTAAACCGGTTCTATCCGGTTTTATCCATTTTAAACCGGTTCAGTCCGTTTTTTCCGGTTTAAACCGGTTTCAACCAGTTCATTCCGGTTTTATCCGGTTTAAGCCGGATCAATCCGGTTTAAACTGTTTCAATCTGATTTTATCCGGTTTTAACCGGTTTAAACCGCTTCAATCCGGTTTTATCCGGTTTTAACCGGTTTAAACCGCTTCAATCCGGTTTTATCCGGTTTAAACCGGTTTTATCCGGTTTAGACCAGTTTAAACCAGTTCAATCCGGTTTTAATCAGCTTAAACCGGTTCAATCTGTTTTTATCCAGTTTAAACCGCTTTAAAACGGTTTTATCCGTTTTTATCCGGTTTAAACCAGTTTGAACCGGTCAATCCGGTTTTATTCGGTTTAAACCGGTTCAATCCGGTTTAAACCGGTTTAAGCCGGTTCAATCCGGTTTTATCCAGTTTAAACCGGTTCTATCCGGTTCTATCTGGTTGAAACCAGTTTAAACCGGTTCAATCCGGTTTTATCCGGTTTAAACCGGTTCAATCCGGTTTTATCCGGTTTAAACCGGTTCATTCCGGTTTTATCTGGTTAAAACAGGTTTGAAACGGTTCGATCCGGTTTTATCCGGTTTAAACTGGTTCAGTCCGATTTTATCCGGTTTAAACCAGTTCATTCCGGTTTTATCCGGTTTAAACTGGTTTGAACCGGTTCAATCCGGTTTTATCCGGTTTAAACCAGTTTACTCCGGTTTTATCCGATTTAACCCGGTTTGTACAGGTTCAATCCGGTTTTATCCGGTTTAAACCGGTTCTATCTGGTTCTATCTGGTTGAAACCGGTTTAAACCAGTTCAATCCGGTTTTCTCAGGTTAAAAACGGTTCAATCTGGTTTTATCCGGTTTAAACTGGTTTTAACCGGTTCAATCGGTTTTATCCAGTTTAAACCAGTTCTATCCGGTTTAAACCAGTTTAATCCAGTTCAATCCGGTTTTATCCAGTTTAAACTGGTCCTATCGGGTTTAAACAGGTTTAGGCCGGTTCATTCCGGTTTTATCAGTTTTAAACCGGTTTAAACTGCTTCAATCCGTTTATATCCGGTTTAAACCGGTTACAACCGGTTCAATCCGGTTTTCTCCGGTTTAAACCGGTTTAAGCCGGTTCCACCCGGTTTTCTCCGGTTTTAACCGGCTTTAACCGGTTCAATCCGCTTTTATCCAGTTTAAACCGGTTCTATCTGGTTCTATCCCGTTGAAACCGGTTTAAACCGGTTCAATCCGGTTTTATACGGTTTAAACCGATTCATTCCGGTTTCATCCGGTTTGAACCGGTTTGAACCGGTTTAAACCGGTTCAATCCTGTTTTAAACGGTTTAAATCGGTTCTATCCGGTTCAATCTGGTTTAAACCGGTTTAAACCGGTTCTATCCGTTTTTATCCGGTTTAAACCGGTACAATCTGGTTTTATCCGGTTTAAACCGGTTTAAACCGGTTCAATCGGTTTTATCCAGTTTAACCCGGTTCAATCCGTTTTTTCCGGTTTAAACCGGTTTAAACCAGTTCATTCCGGTTTTATCCGGTTTAAACCGGTTCAATCCGGTTTAAACCGGTTCAATCTGGTTTTATCTGGTTTGAACCGGTTTAAACCGCTTCAATCCGTTTTTATCCGGTTTAAACCGGTTCTATCCGGTTCTATCCGGTTGAAACCGGTTTAAACCAGTTCAATCTGGTTTTATCCAGTTTAAACCGGTTTTAACCGATTCAATCCGGTTTATCCAGTATAAACTGGTTTAATCCGGTTCAATCCGGTTTTATCCGCTTTAAACCGGTTTAAACCGGTTCAATCGGTTTTTATCTGGTTTAAACCGGTTCTATCCGGTTCTATCCGGTTTAGACCAGTTCTATCCGGTTCTATCTGGTTTAATCCGGTTTAAAGCGGTTCAATCCGGTTTTATCCGGTTTAAACCGGATCAATCCGGTTTTATCCGGTTTAAACCGGTTTTATCCGTTTTAAACCGTTTTAATCCAGTTCAATCCGGTTTTATCCGGTTTAAACCGTTTCTATCCGGTTCTATCCGTTTTAAACCGGTTTAAACCAGTTCATTCCGGTTTTATCAGGTTTAAACCGGTTTGAACCGGTTTGAACCGGTTCAATCCGGTTTAAACCAGTTTAAGCCGGTTCAATCCTGTTTTATCTGGTTTAAACCAGTTCAATATGATTTTATGCGGTTTAAACCAGTTTGAACCGGTTCAATCCGGTTTAATCCGGTTTAAAACGGTTTAAGCCAGTTCAATCCAGTTTTAGCCAGTTTAAACCGGTTCTATCCGGTTCTATCCGGTTGAAACCAGTTTAAACAAGTTCAATCCGGTTTTATCCGGTTTAAACCAGTTCAATCCTGTTTTATCCGGTTTAAACCGTTTCTATCCGGTTCTATACAGTTGAAACCGGTTTAAACCGGTTCAATCGGTTTTTTCCAGTTTAAACCGGTTTCAACCAGTTCATTCCGGTTTTATCCGGTTTAAACCAGTACAATCTGGTTTTATCCAGTTTAAACCGGTTTTAACCGATTCAATCCGGTTTATCCAGTATAAACTGGTTTAATCCGGTTCAATCCGGTTTTATCCGCTTTAAACCGGTTTAAACCGGTTCAATCGGTTTTTATCTGGTTTAAACCGGATTAAACCGGTTCTATCCGGTTTTATCCATTTTAAACCGGTTCAGTCCGTTTTTTCCGGTTTAAACCGGTTTCAACCAGTTCATTCCGGTTTTATCCGGTTAAAGCCGGATCAATCCGGTTTAAACCGTTTCAATCTGATTTTATCCGATTTTAACCGGTTTAAACCGCTTCAATCCGGTTTTATCCGATTTAAACCGGTTTTATCCGGTTTAGAGCAGTTTAAACCAGTTCATTCCGGTTTTATCCGGTTTAAACTGGTTTGAACCGGTTCAATCCGGTTTTATCCGGTTTAAACCAGTTCACTCCGGTTTTATCCGGTTTAAACCGGTTTGTACCGGTTCAATCCGGTTTTATCTGGTTTAAACCGGTTTAAGCTGGTTCAATCCGGTTTTATCCAGTTTAAACCGGTTCTATCCGGTTCTATCTGGTTGAAACCGGTTTAAACCAGTTCAATCCGGTTTTCTCAGGTTAAAACTGGTTCAATCTGGTTTTATCTGGTTTAAACCGGTTTAAACTGGTTCAATCGGTTTTATCCAGTTTAAACCAGTTCTATCCGGTTTAAACCAGTTTAATCCAGTTCAATCCGGTTTTATCCGGTTTAAACCGGTCCTATCGGGTTTAAACAGGTTTAGTCCGGTTCATTCCGGTTTTATCAGTTTTAAACCGGTTTAAACTGCTTCAATCCGTTTATATTTGGTTTAAACCGGTTACAACCGGTTCAATCCGGTTTTCTCCGGTTTAAACCGGTTTAAGCCGGTTCCACCCGGTTTTCTCCGGTTTTAACCGGCTTTAACCGGTTCAATCCGCTTTTATCCAGTTTAAACCGGTTCTATCTGGTTCTATCCAGTTGAAACCGGTTTAAACCGGTTCAATCGGTTTTTTCCAGTTTAAACCGGTTTCAACCAGTTCATTCCGGTTTTATCCGGTTTAAGCCGGATCAATCCGGTTTAAACCATTTCAATCTGATTTTATCTGGTTTAAACCGGTTTAAACCGCTTCAATCCGGTTTTATCCGGTTTAAACCGGTTCTATCCAGTTCTATCCGGTTGAAACCGGTTTAAACCGGTTCAATCCGGTTTTATCCGGTTTAAACCAGTTCAATCCGGTTTTATCCGGTTTAAACCGGTTTAAACCGGTTCAATCCGGTTTTATCCGGTTTAAACCGGTTCTAGCCAGTTCTATCCGGTTTGAACCGGTTCAATCCGGTTTTATTCGGTTTAAACCGGTTTAAGCCGGTTCAATCCGGTTTTATCCAGTTTAAACCGGTTCTATCCGGTTCTATCCGGTTGAAACCAGTTTAAACTGGTTCAATCCGGTTTTATCCGGTTTAAACCGGTTCAATCCGATTTTATCCGGTTTAAACCGGTTCATTCCGGTTTTATCTGGTTAAAACCGGTTTGAAACGTTTCAATCCGGTTTTATCCGGTTTAAAACGGTTCATTCCGGTTTTATCCGTTTAAAACCTGTTTGAACCGGTTCAATCCGGTCTTATCCGGTTTAAACCGGTTTAAGCCGGTTCAATCCGGTTTTATCCGGTTTAAACCGGTTCAATCAGGTTTTATCCGGTTTAAACCGGTTTAAGCCGGTTCAATCCGGTTTTATCCAGTTTAAACCGGTTCTATCTGGTTCTATCTGGTTGAAACCGGTTTAAACCAGTTCAATCCGGTTTTCTCAGGTTAAAACCGGTTCAATCTGGTTTTATCCGGTTTAAACCGGTTTAAACCGGATCAATCTGGTTTTATCCAGTTTAAACCGCTTTAAAACGGTTTTATCCAGTTTTATCCGGTTTAAACCAGTTTGAACCGGTTCAATCCGGTTTTATCCGGTTTAAACCAGTTCAATCCGGTTTAAACCGGTTTAAGCCGGTTGTATCCAGTTTAAACCGGTTCTATCCGGTTCTATCTGGTTGAAACCAGTTTAAACCGGTTCAATCCGGTTTTATCCGGTTTAAACCGTTTCAATCCGGTTTTATCCGGTTTAAACCGGTTCATTCCGGTTTTATCCTGTTAAAACCGGTATGAAACGGTTCGATCCGGTTTTATCCAGTTTAAACTGGTTCAGTCCGATTTTATCCGGTTTAAACCAGTTCATTCCGGTTTTATCCGGTTTAAACTGGTTTGAACCGGTTCAATCCGATTTTATCCAGTTTAAACCAGTTCTATCCGGTTTAAACCAGTTTAATCCAGTTCAATCCGGTTTTATCCGGTTTAAACCGGTCCTATCGGGTTTAAACAGGTTTAGGCCGGTTCATTCCGGTTTTATCAGTTTTAAACCGGTTTAAACTGCTTCAATCCGTTTATATTCGGTTTAAACCGGTTACAACCGGTTCAATCCGGTTTTCTCTGGTTTAAACAGGTTTAAGCCAGTTCCCCCCGGTTTTCTCCGGTTTTCACCGGCTTTAAACGGTTCAATCCGCTTTTATCCAGTTTAAACCGGTTCTATCTGGTTCTATCCGGTTGAAACCGGTTTAAACCGGTTCAATCCGTTTTTTCCGGTTTAAACCGGTTTCAACCAGTTCATTCCGGTTTTATCCGGTTTAAGCCGGATCAATCCGGTTTAAACCGTTTCAATCTGATTTTATCCGGTTTAAACCGGTTTAAACCGCTTCAATCCGGTTTTATCCGGTTTAAACCGGTTCTATCCAGTTCTATCTGGTTGAAACCGGTTTAAACCGGTTCAATCCGGTTTTATCCGGTTTAAACCGTTTCAATCTGGTTTTATCCGGTTTGAACCGGTTTAAAGCGCTTCAATCCGTTTTTATCCGGTTTAAACCGGTTCTATCCGGTTGAAACCGGTTTAAACCGGTTCAATCTGGTTTTATCCAGTTTAAACCGGTTTTAACCGATTCAATCCGGTTTATCCAGTATAAACTGGTTTAATCCGGTTCAATCCGGTTTTATCCGCTTTAAACCGGTTTAAACCGGTTCAATCGGTTTTTATCTGGTTTAAACCGGATTAAACCGGTTCTATCCGGTTTTATCCATTTTAAACCGGTTCAGTCCGTTTTTTCCGGTTTAAACCGGTTTCAACCAGTTCATTCCGGTTTTATCCGGTTTAAGCCGGATCAATCCGGTTTAAACTGTTTCAATCTGATTTTATCCGGTTTTAACCGGTTTAAACCGCTTCAATCCGGTTTTATCCGGTTTTAACCGGTTTAAACCGCTTCAATCCGGTTTTATCCGGTTTAAACCGGTTTTATCCGGTTTAGACCAGTTTAAACCAGTTCAATCCGGTTTTAATCAGCTTAAACCGGTTCAATCTGTTTTTATCCAGTTTAAACCGCTTTAAAACGGTTTTATCCGTTTTTATCCGGTTTAAACCAGTTTGAACCGGTCAATCCGGTTTTATTCGGTTTAAACCGGTTCAATCCGGTTTAAACCGGTTTAAGCCGGTTCAATCCGGTTTTATCCAGTTTAAACCGGTTCTATCCGGTTCTATCTGGTTGAAACCAGTTTAAACCGGTTCAATCCGGTTTTATCCGGTTTAAACCGGTTCAATCCGGTTTTATCCGGTTTAAACCGGTTCATTCCGGTTTTATCTGGTTAAAACAGGTTTGAAACGGTTCGATCCGGTTTTATCCGGTTTAAACTGGTTCAGTCCGATTTTATCCGGTTTAAACCAGTTCATTCCGGTTTTATCCGGTTTAAACTGGTTTGAACCGGTTCAATCCGGTTTTATCCGGTTTAAACCAGTTTACTCCGGTTTTATCCGATTTAACCCGGTTTGTACAGGTTCAATCCGGTTTTATCCGGTTTAAACCGGTTCTATCTGGTTCTATCTGGTTGAAACCGGTTTAAACCAGTTCAATCCGGTTTTCTCAGGTTAAAAACGGTTCAATCTGGTTTTATCCGGTTTAAACTGGTTTGAACCGGTTCAATCCGGTTTTATCCGGTTTAAACCGGTTTAAGCTGGTTCAATCCGGTTTTATCCAGTTTAAACCGGTTCTATCCGGTTCTATCTGGTTGAAACCGGTTTAAACCAGTTCAATCCGGTTTTCTCAGGTTAAAACCGGTTCAATCTGGTTTTATCCGGTTTAAACCGGTTTAAACCGGTTCAATCGGTTTTATCCAGTTTAAACCAGTTCTATCCGGTTTAAACCAGTTTAATCCAGTTCAATCCGGTTTTATCCGGTTTAAACCGGTCCTATCGGGTTTAAACAGGTTTAGGCCGGTTCATTCCGGTTTTATCAGATTTAAACCGGTTTAAACTGCTTCAATCCGTTTTTTATTCAGTTTAAACCGGTTACAACCGGTTCAATCCGGTTTTCTCCGGTTTAAAACGGTTTAAGCCGGTTCCAACCGGTTTTCTCCGGTTTTAACCGGCTTTAACCGGTTCAATCCGCTTTTATCCAGTTTAAACCGGTTCTATCTGGTTCTATCTGGTTGAAACCGGTTTAAACCGGTTCAATCCGGTTTTATCCGGTTTAAACCAGTTCTATCCAGTTCTATCCGGTTAAAACTGGTTTAAACCGGTTCAATCCGGTTTTATCCGGTTTAAACCGGTTCAATCCGGTTTTATCCGGTTTAAACCGGTTTAAACCGGTTCAATCCGGTTTTATCCGGTTTAAACCGGTTCTATCCGGTTCTATCCGGTTTGAACCGGTTCAATCCGGTTTTATCCGGTTTAAACCGGTTTAAGCCGGTTTTATCCGGTTTAAACCGGTTTAAGCCGGTTCAATCCGGTTTTATCCAGTTTAAACCGGTTCTATCCGGTTCTATCCGGTTGAAACCAGTTTAAACCGGTTCAATCAGGTTTTATCCGGTTTAAACTGGTTCAATCCGATTTTATCCGGTTTAAACCGGTTCATTCCGGTTTTATCCGGTTAAAACCGGTTTGAAACGTTTCATTCCAGTTTTATCCCTTTAAAACCGGTTTGAAACGGTTCAATCCGGTTTTATCCGGTTTAAACCGGTTCGATCCGTTTTTATCCGGTTTATACCAGTTCACTCCGGTTTTATCCGGTTTAAACCGGTTCAATCTGGTTTTATCCTGTTGAAACCGGTTTTATCCGGTTTAGACCGGTTTAAACCAGTTCAATCCGGTTTTAATCGGCTAAAACTGGTTCAATCTGGTTTTATCCGATTTAAACCGCTTTAAAACGGTTTAATCCGGTTTTATCCGGTTTAAACCAGTTTGAACCGGTTCAATCCGGTTTTATCCGGTTTAAACCAGTTTAAACCGGTTCAATCCGGTTTTATCTCGTTTAGACCGGTTCTATCCGGTTCTATCCTTTTTAAATCGGATTAAACTGTTTCTGTCCTGTTCTATCCTGTTTTAACTGGATTAAACCAGTTCAATCTGGTTTTATCCTGTTTAAACCGGTTTAAACCCTTTCAATCCGTTTTTATCCGGTTTCAACCGGTTTACAGCAGTTCAATCCGGTTTTATCCGTTTTATACCGTTTCTATCCGGTTCTATCCGTTTTAAACCGGTTTAAACCAGTTCGTTCCGGTTTTATCCGGTTTAAACCTGTTTGAACCGGTTCAATCCGGTCTTATCCGGTTTAAACCGGTTTAAGCCGGTTCAATCTGGTTTTATCCGGTTTAAACCGGTTCAATCAGGTTTTATCCGGTTCAAACCGGTTTTAGCCGGTTCAATCTGGTTTTATCCAGTTTAAACCGGTTCTATCCGGTTCTATCCGGTTGAAACCATTTTAAACCGGTTCAATCCGGTTTTATCCGGTTTAAACCGGTTCAATCTTGTTTTATCCGGTTTAAACCGTTTGAAACCAGTTCAATCCGGTTTTATCTGGTTTAGACCAGTTCAAACCGGTTCAATCCGGTTTTATCCAGTTTAAACCAGTTCTATCCATTTCTATCTGGTTTAAACCGGTTTAAACTGGTTCAATCCGGTTTTATACGGTTTAAACCGGTTCTATCCGTTTTAAACCGGTTTAAAACAGTTCATTCCGGTTTTATCCGGTTTAAACCGGTTTAAGCCGGTTCAATCCGGTTTTATCTGGTTTAAACCAGTTTAAGCCGGTTCAATCCGGTTTTATACGTTTTAAACCAGTTCAATCTGATTTTATCTGGTTTAAACTGGTTCAATTTGGTTTTATCCGGTTTCAACCGGTTTGAACCGGTTCAATCCGGTTTTATCCGGTTGAAACCGGTTTAAAACGGTTTAATCCGGTTTTATCCGGTTTAAACCAGTTTGAACCGGTTCAATCCGGTTTTATCCGGTTTAAACCGGTTTAAACCGGTTCAATCCGGTTTTATCTCGTTTAGACCGGTTCTATCCGGTTCTATCTGGTTGAAACCGGTTTAAACCAGTTCAATCCGGTTTTCTCAGGTTAAAACCGGTTCAATCTGGTTTTATCCGGTTTAAACCGGTTTAAACCGGTTCAATCGGTTTTATCCAGTTTAAACCAGTTCTATCCGGTTTAAACCAGTTTAATCCAGTTCAATCCGGTTTTATCCGGTTTAAACCGGTCCTATCGGGTTTAAACAGGTTTAGGCCGGTTCATTCCGGTTTTATCAGTTTTAAACCGGTTTAAACTGCTTCAATCCGTTTATATTCGGTTTAAACCAGTTACAACCGGTTCAATCCGGTTTTCTCCGGTTTAAACCGGTTTAAGCCGGTTCCACCCGGTTTTCTCCGGTTTTAACCGGCTTTAACCGGTTCAATCCGCTTTTATCCAGTTTAAACCGGTTCTATCTGGTTCTATCCGGTTGAAAACGGTTCAATCCGGTTTTATACGGTTTAAACCGGTTCATTCCGATTTCATCCGGTTTGAACCGGTTTAAACCGGTTCAATCCGGTTTTAAACGGTTTAAACCGGTTCTATCCGGTTCAATCTGGTTTAAACCAGTTTAAACCGGTTCTATCCGTTTTTATCCGGTTTAAACCGGTACAATCTGGTTTTATCCGGTTTAAACCGGTTTAAACCTGTTCAATCGGTTTTATCCAGTTTAAACCGGTTCAATCCGTTTTTTCCAGTTTAAACCGGTTTAAACCAGTTCATTACGGTTTTATCCGGTTTAAACCGGTTCAATCCGGTTTTAACCGTTTCAATCTGGTTTTATCCGGTTTGAACCGGTTTAAACCGCTTCAATCCGTTTTTATCCGGTTTAAACCGGTTCTATCCGGTTCTTTCCGGTTGAAACCAGTTTCAACCGGTTCAATCGGTTTTATCCAGTTTAAACCGGTTCAATCCGTTTTTATCCAGTTTAAACCGGTCCTATCAGGTTTAAACAGGTTTAGGCCGGTTCATTCCGGTTTTATCAGTTTTAAACCGGTTTAAACTGCTTCAATCCGTTTATATTCGGTTTAAACCAGTTACAACCGGTTCAATCCGGTTTTCTCCGGTTTAAACCGGTTTAAGCCGGTTCCACCCGGTTTTCTCCGGTTTTAACCGGCTTTAACCGGTTCAATCCGCTTTTATCCAGTTTAAACCGGTTCTATCTGGTTCTATCCGGTTGAAAACGGTTCAATCCGGTTTTATACGGTTTAAACCGGTTCATTCCGATTTCATCCGGTTTGAACCGGTTTAAACCGGTTCAATCCGGTTTTAAACGGTTTAAACCGGTTCTATCCGGTTCAATCTGGTTTAAACCAGTTTAAACCGGTTCTATCCGTTTTTATCCGGTTTAAACCGGTACAATCTGGTTTTATCCGGTTTAAACCGGTTTAAACCTGTTCAATCGGTTTTATCCAGTTTAAACCGGTTCAATCCGTTTTTTCCAGTTTAAACCGGTTTAAACCAGTTCATTACGGTTTTATCCGGTTTAAACCGGTTCAATCCGGTTTTAACCGTTTCAATCTGGTTTTATCCGGTTTGAACCGGTTTAAACCGCTTCAATCCGTTTTTATCCGGTTTAAACCGGTTCTATCCGGTTCTTTCCGGTTGAAACCAGTTTCAACCGGTTCAATCGGTTTTATCCGGTTTAAACCGGTTCAATCCGGTTTAAACTGTTTCAATCTGGTTTTATCCGGTTTGAACCGGTTTAAACCGCTTCAATCCGTTTTTATCCGGTTTAAACCGGTTCTATCCGGTTCTATCCGGTTGAAACCGGTTTAAACCGGTTCAATCTGGTTTTATCCAGTTTAAACCGGTTTTAACCGATTCAATCCGGTTTATCCAGTATAAACTGGTTTAATCCGGTTCAATCCGGTTTTATCCGCTTTAAACCGGTTTAAACCGGTTCAATCGGTTTTTATCTGGTTTAAACCGGAATAAACCGGTTCTATCCGGTTTTATCCATTTTAAACCGGTTCAATCCGTTTTTATCCGGTTTAAACCAGTTCAATCCGGTTTTATCCGGTTTAAACCAGTTTGAACCGGTTCAATCCGGTTTTATCCGGTTTAAACTGGTTCAGTCCGATTTTATCCGGTTTAAACCAGTTCATTCCGGTTTTATCCGGTTTAAACTGGTTTGAACCGGTTCAATCCGGTTTTATCCGGTTTAAACCAGTTCACTCCGGTTTTATCCGGTTTAAACCGGTTTGTACCGGTTCAATCCGGTTTAAACCAGTTTAAGCTGGATCAATCCGGTTTTATCCAGTTTAAACCGGTTCTATCCGGTTCTATCTGGTTGAAACCGGTTTAAACCAGTTCAATCCGGTTTTCTCAGGTTAAAACCGGTTCAATCTGTTTTTATCCGGTTTAAACCAGTTTAAACTAGTTCAATCGATTTTATCCAGTTTAAAGCAGTTCTATCCGGTTTAAACCAGTTTAATCCAGTTCAATCCGGTTTTATCCGGTTTAAACCGGTCCTATCGGGTTTAAACAGGTTTAGGCCGGTTCATTCCGGTTTTATCAGTTTTAAACCGGTTTAAACTGCTTCAATCCGTTTATATTCGGTTTAAACCGGTTACAACCGGTTCCATCCGGTTTTCTCCGGTTTAAACTGGTTTAAGCCGGTTCCACCCGGTTTTCTCCGGTTTTAACCGGCTTTAACCGGTTCAATCCGCTTTTATCCAGTTTAAACCGGTTCTATCTGGTTCTATCCGGTTGAAACCGGTTTAAACCGGTTCAATCCGTTTTTTCCGGTTTAAACCGGTTTCAACCAGTTCATTCCGGTTTTATCCGGTTTAAGCCGGATCAATCCGGTTTAAACCGTTTCAATCTGATTTTATCCGGTTTAAACCGGTTTAAACCGCATCAATCCGGTTTTATCCGGTTTAAACCAGTTCTATCCAGTTCTATCCGGTTAAAACCGGTTTAAACCGGTTCAATCCGTTTTTATCTGGTTTAAACCGGTTCAATCCGGTTTTATCCGGTTTAAACCGGTTTAAACCGGTTCAATCCGGTTTTATCCGGTTTAAACCGGTTCTATCCGGTTCTGTCCGGTTTGATCCGGTTCAATCCGGTTTTATCCGGTTTAAACCGGCTTAAGCCGGTTCAATCCGGTTTTATCCAGTTTAAACCGGTTCTATCCGGTTCTATCCGGTTGAAACCAGTTTAAACCGGTTCAATCCGGTTTTATCCGGTTTAAACCGGTTCAATCCGATTTTATCCGGTTTAAACCGGTTCATTCCGTTTTTATCCGGTTAAAACCGGTTTGAAACGTTTCATTCCGGTTTTATCCCTTTAAAACCGGTTTGAAACGGTTCAATCCGGTTTTATCCGGTTTAAACCGGTTCGATCCGTTTTTATCCGGTTTAAACCAGTTCACTCCGGTTTTATCCGGTTTAAACCGGTTCAATCTGGTTTTATCCTGTTGAAACCGGTTTTATCCGGTTTAGACCGGTTTAAACCAGTTCAATCCGGTTTTAATCGGCTAAAACTGGTTCAATCTGGTTTTATCCGATTTAAACCGCTTTAAAACGGTTTAATCCGGTTTTATCCGGTTTAAACCAGTTTGAACCGGTTCCATCCGGTTTTATCCGGTTTAAACCGGTTTAAACCGGTTCAATCCGGTTTTATCTCGTTTAGACCGGTTCTATCCGGTTCTATCCTTTTTAAATCGGATTAAACTGTTTCTGTCCTGTTCTATCCTGTTTTAACTGGATTAAACCAGTTCAATCTGGTTTTATCCTGTTTAAACCGGTTTAAACCCTTTCAATCCGTTTTTATCCGGTTTCAACCGGTTTACAGCGGTTCATTCCAGTTTTATCCGGTTTATACCGTTTCTATCCGGTTCTATCCGTTTTAAACCGGTTTAAACCAGTTCATTCCGGTTTTATCCGGTTTAAACCTGTTTGAACCGGTTCAATCCGGTCTTATCCGGTTTAAACCGGTTTAAGCCGGTTCAATCCGGTTTTATCCGGTTTAAACCGGTTCAATCAGGTTTTATCCGGTTTAAACCGGTTTAAGCCGGTTCAATCCGGTTTTATCCAGTTTAAACCGGTTCTATCCGGTTCTATCCTGTTGAAACCATTTTAAACCGGTTCAATCCGGTTTTATCCGGTTTAAACCGGTTTAAGCTGGTTCAATCTGGTTTTATCCGGTTTAAACCGGTTCAATCTTGTTTTATCCGGTTTAAACCGTTTGAAACCAGTTCAATCCGGTTTTATCTGGTTTAGACCAGTTCAAACCGGTTCAATCCGGTTTTATCCAGTTTAAACCAGTTCTATCCATTTCTATCTGGTTTAAACCGGTTTAAACTGGTTCAATCCGGTTTTATACGGTTTAAACCGGTTCTATCCGTTTTAAACCGGTTTAAAACAGTTCATTCCGGTTTTATCCGGTTTAAACCAGTTTAAGCCGGTTCAATCCGGTTTTATCCGGTTTAAACTGGTTCTATTCGTTTCCATCTGGTTTAAAAGGGTTTAAGCCGGTTCAATCCGGTTTTATACGTTTTAAACCAGTTCAATCTGATTTTATCTGGTTTAAACTGGTTCAATTTGGTTTTATCCGGTTTCAACCGGTTTGAACCGGTTCAATCCGGTTTTATCCGGTTTAAACCGGTTTAAAACGGTTTAATCCGGTTTTATCCGGTTTAAACCAGTTTGAACCGGTTCAATCCGGTTTTATCCAGTTTAAACGGGTTTAAACCGGTTCAATCCGGTTTTATCTCGTTTAGACCGGTTCTATCCGGTTCTATCCTTTTTAAATCGGATTAATCTGTTTCTGTCCTGTTCTATCCTGTTTTACCTGGATTAAACCAGTTCAATCCGGTTTTATCCTGTTTAAACCGGTTTAAACCCTTTCAATCCGTTTTTATCCGGTTTCAACCGGTTTACAGCGGTTCAATCCGGTTTTATCTGGTTTATACCGTTTCTATCCGGTTCTATCCGTTTTAAACCGGTTTAAACCAGTTCATTCCGGTTTTATCCGGTTTAATCCTGTTTGAACCGGTTCAATCCGGTCTTATCCGGTTTAAACCGGTTTAAGCCGGTTCAATCCGGTTTTATCCGGTTTAAACCGGTTCAATCAGGTTTTATCCGGTTTAAACCGTTTTAAGCCGGTTCAATCCGGTTTTCTCAGGTTAAAACCGGTTCAATCTGGTTTTATCCAGTTTAAACCGGTTTAAACCGGTTCAATCGGTTTTATCCAGTTTAAACCAGTTCTATCCGGTTTAAACCAGTTTAATCCAGTTCAATCCGGTTTTATCCAGTTTAAACTGGTCCTATCGGGTTTAAACAGGTTTAGGCCGGTTCATTCCGGTTTTATCAGTTTTAAACCCGTTTAAACTGCTTCAATCCGTTTATATCCGGTTTAAACCGGTTACAAGCGGTTCAATCCGGTTTTCTCCGGTTTGAACCGGTTTAAGCCGGTTCCACCCGGTTTTCTCCGGTTTTAACGGGCTTTAACCGGTTCAATCCGCTTTTATCCAGTTTAAACCGGTTCTATCTGGTTCTATCCGGTTGAAACCGGTTTAAACCGGTTCAATCCGGTTTTATACGGTTTAAACCGGTTCATTCCGGTTTCATCCAGTTTGAACCGGTTTAAACCGGTTTAAACCAGTTCAATCCGGTTTTAAACGGTTTAAACCGGTTCTATCCGGTTCAATCTGGTTTAAACCGGTTTAAACCGGTTCTATCCTTTTTTATCCGGTTTAAACCGGTACAATCTGGTTTTATCCAGTTTAAACCGGTTTTAACCGATTCAATCCGGTTTATCCAGTATAAACTGGTTTAATCCGGTTCAATCCGGTTTTATCCATTTTAAACCGGTTCAGTCCGTTTTTTCCGGTTTAAACCGGTTTCAACCAGTTCATTCCGGTTTTATCCGGTTTAAGCCGGATCAATCCGGTTTAAACCGTTTCAATCTGATTTTATCCGGTTTTAAACGGTTTAAACCGCTTCAATCCGGTTTTATCCGGTTTAAACCGGTTTTATCCGGTTTAGAGCAGTTTAAACCAGTTCATTCCGGTTTTATCCGGTTTAAACTGGTTTGAACCGGTTCAATCCGGTTTTATCCGGTTTAAACCAGTTCACTCCGGTTTTATCCGGTTTAAACCGGTTTGTACCGGTTCAATCCGGTTTTATCTGGTTTAAACCGGTTTAAGCTGGTTCAATCCGGTTTTATCCAGTTTAAACCGGTTCTATCCGGTTCTATCTGGTTGAAACCGGTTTAAACCAGTTCAATCCGGTTTTCTCAGGTTAAAACCGGTTCAATCTGGTTTTATCCAGTTTAAACCGGTTTAAACCGGTTCAATCGGTTTTATCCAGTTTAAACCAGTTCTATCCGGTTTAAACCAGTTTAATCCAGTTCAATCCGGTTTTATCCGGTTTAAACCGGTCCTATCGGGTTTAAACAGGTTTAGGCCGGTTCATTCCGGTTTTATCAGTTTTAAACCGGTTTAAACTGCTTCAATCCGTTTATATTCGGTTTAAACCAGTTACAACCGGTTCAATCCGGTTTTCTCCGGTTTAAACCAGTTTAAGCCGGTTCCACCCGGTTTTCTCCGGTTTTAACCGGCTTTAACCGGTTCAATCCGCTTTTATCCAGTTTAAACCGGTTCTATCTGGTTCTATCCGGTTGAAACCGGTTCAATCCGGTTTTATACGGTTTAAACCGGTTCATTCCGATTTCATCCGGTTTGAACCGGTTTAAACTGGTTCAATCCGGTTTTATACGGTTTAAACCGGTTCTATCCGTTTTAAACCGGTTTAAAACAGTTCATTCCGGTTTTATCCGGTTTAAACCGGTTTAAGCCGGTTCAATTCGGTTTTATCTGGTTTAAACCAGTTTAAGCCGGTTCAATCCGGTTTTATCCGGTTTAAACTGGTTCTATTCGTTTCCATCTGGTTTAAAAGGGTTTAAGCCGGTTCAATCTGGTTTTATACGTTTTAAACCAGTTCAATCTGATTTTATCTGGTTTAAACTGGTTCAATTTGGTTTTATCCGGTTTCAACCGGTTTGAACCGGTTCAATCCGGTTTTATCCGGTTTAAACCGGTTTAAAACGGTTTAATCCGGTTTTATCCGGTTTAAACCAGTTTGAACCGGTTCAATCCGGTTTTATCCGGTTTAAACCGGTTTAAACCGGTTCAATCCGGTTTTATCTCATTTAGACCGGTTCTATCCGGTTCTATCCTTTTTAAATCGGATTAAACTGTTTCTGTCCTGTTCTATCCTGTTTTACCTGGATTAAACCAGTTCAATCCGGTTTTATCCTGTTTAAACCGGTTTAAACCCTTTCAATCCGTTTTTATCCGGTTTCAACCAGTTTACAGCGGTTCAATCCGGTTTTATCTGGTTTATACCGTTTCTATCCGGTTCTATCCGTTTTAAACCGGTTTAAACCAGTTCATTCCGGTTTTATCCGGTTTAAACCTGTTTGAACCGGTTCAATCCGGTCTTATCTGGTTTAAACCGGTTTAAGCCGGTTCAATCCGGTTTTATCCGGTTTAAACCGGTTCAATCAGGTTTTATCCGGTTTAAACCGGTTTAAGCCGGTTCAATCCGGTTTTCTCAGGTTACAACCGGTTCAATCTGGTTTTATCCGGTTTAAACCGGTTTAAACCGGTTCAATCGGTTTTATCCAGTTTAAACCAGTTCTATCCGGTTTAAACCAGTTTAATCCAGTTCAATCCGGTTTTATCCAGTTTAAACTGGTCCTATCGGGTTTAAACAGGTTTAGGCCGGTTCATTCCGGTTTTATCAGTTTTAAACCGGTTTAAACTGCTTCAATCCGTTTATATCCGGTTTAAACCGGTTACAACCGGTTCAATCCGGTTTTCTCCGGTTTAAACCGGTTTAAGCCGGTTCCACCCGGTTTTCTCCGGTTTGAACCGGTTCAATCTTGTTTTATCTGGTTTAAACCGGTTGAAACCAGTTCAATCCGGTTTTATCTGGTTTAGACCAGTTCAAACCGGTTCAATCCGGTTTTATCCAGTTTAAACCGATTCAGTCTGGTTTTATCCGGTTTCAACCGGTTTAATCCGGTTCAATCCGGTTTTATCCGGTTGAAACTGGTTCTATGCTGTTTATACCAGTTTAAGCCTGTTCAATCGGGTTTTATCCGGTTTAGACCTGTTTCAGCCGGTTCATTCCAGTTTTATCCAGTTTAAACCAGTTTAAACCCTTTCAATCCGTTTTTATCCGGTTTCAACCGGTTTACACCGGTTCAATCCGGTTTTATCCGGTTAAAACCGTTTCTCTCCACTTCTATCCGTTTTAAACCGGTTTAAACCAGTTCATTCCGGTTTTATCCGGTTTAAACCGGTTTGAACCGGTTCAATCCGGTTTTATCCGGTTTAAACCGGTTTAAGCCGGTTCAATCCGGTTTTATCCGGTTTAAACCGGTTTAATCCCGTTTAAACCGGTTTAAGCTGGTTCAATCCGGTTTTATCCAGTTTAAACCGGTTCTATCCGGTTCTATCCGGTTGAAACCAGTTTATACCGGTTCAATCCGGTTTTATCCGGTTTAAACCGGTTCAATCCGGTTTTATCCGATTGAAACCGTTTCAATCCGGTTTTATCCGGTTTAAACCGTTTCATTCCGGTTTTATCCGGTTAAAACCGGTTTGAAATTCTTCAATCCTGTTTTTTCCGGTTTAAACTGGTTCAGTCCGGTTTTATCCTGTTTAAACCAGTTCATTCCGGTTTTATCCGGTTTAAACCGGTTCAATCCGGTTTTATCCGGTTTAAACCAGTTCACTCTGGTTTTATCCGGTTTAAACCGGTTTGAACCGGTTCAATCCGGTTTTATCCTGTTTAAACCTTTTTAAGCTGGTTCAATCCGGTTTTATCCAGTTTAAACCGGTTCTATCCGGTTCTATCCAGTTGAAACCGGTTTAAACCAGTTCAATCCGGTTTTATCCAATTAAAACCGGTTCAATCCGGTTTTATCCGGTTTAAACCTGTTTAAACCGGTTCAATCGGTTTTATCCAGTTTAAACCGGTTCTATCCGGTTTAAACCCGTTTCAGCCAGTTCAATCCGGTTTTATCCAGTTTAAACCGGTCGTATCCGGTTTAAACCGGTTTAGGCCGGTTCATTCTGGTTTTATCAGTTTTAAACCGGTTTAAAATGCTTCAATCCGTTTATATCCGGTTTCAACCGGTTTCAACCGGTTCAATCCGGTTTTATCCGGTTTAAACCAGTTCATTCCGGTTTTATCCGGTTTAAAACGGTTTGAACCGGTTCAATCCGGTTTTATCTGGTTTAAACCGGTTTTATCCGGTTTAGACCAGTTCATTCCGGTTCTATCCGGTTGAAACCGGTTTGAACCGGTTCAATCCGGTTTTATCTGGTTTAACCCGGTTTTATCCGGTTTAGACCAGTTCATTCCGGTTCTATCTGGTTTAAATCGGTTTGAGCCGGTTCATGCCGGTTTTATCCGGTTTAAAGCGGATACCGCTTTAAACCGGCTCTATCCAGTTTAAACAGGTTTAAGCCGGTTCAATCCGGTTTTATCCAGTTTAAACCGGTTCAATCCGTTTTTTCCAGTTTAATCCGGTTTAAACCAGTTCATTCCCGTTTTATCCGGTTTAAGACGGTTCAATCCGGTTTAAACCGTTTCAATCTGGTTTTATCCGGTTTGAACCGGTTCTATCCGGTTCTATCCGGTTGAAACCGGTTTAATCCGGTTCAATCCGGTTTGATCCGGTTTAAACCGGTTCAATCTGGTTTTATCCGGTTTAAACCGGTTTTAACCGATTCAATCTGGTTTATCCAGTATAAAGTGGTTTAATCCGTTTCAATCCGGTTTTATCCGGTTGAAACCGGTTCTATGCTCTTTATACCAGTTTAAGCCTGTTCAATCGGGTTTTATCCGGTTTAGGCCTGTTTAAGTCGGTTCATTCCAGTTTTATCCAGTTTAAACAGGTTTAAACCCTTTCAATCCGTTTTTATCCGGTTTCAACCGGTTTACACCGGTTCAATCCGGTTTTATCCGGTTTAAACCGTTTCTCTCCACTTCTATCCGTTTTAAACCGGTTTAAACCAGTTCATTCCGGTTTTATCCGGTTTAAACCGGTTTCAACCGGTTCAATCCGGTTTTATCCGGTTTAAACCGGTTTAAGCCAGTTCAATCCGGTTTTATCCGGTTTAAACCGGTTTAATTCTGTTTAAACCGGTTTACGCTGGTTCAATCCGGTTTAAACCAGTTTGAACCGGTTCAATCCGGTTTTATCCGGTTTAAACCGGTTTAGGCCGGTTCATTCGGGTTTTATCAGTTTTAAACCGGTTTAAACTGCTTCAATCCGTTTATATCCGGTTTAAACCGGTTACAACCGGTTCAATCCGGTTTTCTCCGGTTTAAACCGGTTTAAGCCGGTTCCACCCGGTTTTCTCCGGTTTTAACCGGCTTTAACCGGTTCAATCCGCTTTTATCCAGTTTAAACCGGTTCATTCCGGTTTTTTCCGGTTTATCAGGTTTAAACCAGTTCATTCCGGTTTTATCCGGTTTAAACCGTTTCAATCTGGTTTTATCCGGTTTGAACCGGTTTAAACCGCTTCAATCCGTTTTTATTCGGTTTAAACCGGTTCTATCCGGTTCTATCCAGTTGAAACCGGTTTAAACCGGTTCAATCTGGTTTTATCCAGTTTAAACCGGTTTTAACCGATTCAATCCGGTTTATCCAGTATAAACTGGTTTTAACCGGTTCAATCGGTTTTTATCTGGTTTAAACCGGATTAAACCGGTTCTATCCGGTTTTATCCATTTTAAACCGGTTCAGTCCGTTTTTTCCGGTTTAAACCGGTTTCAACCAGTTCATTCCGGTTTTATCCGGTTTAAGCCGGATCAATCCGGTTTAAACCGTTTCAATCTGATTTTATCCGGTTTTAACCGGTTTAAACCGCTTCAATCCGGTTTTATCCGGTTTAAACCGCTTTTATCCGGTTTAGACCAGTTTAAACCAGTTCAATCCGGTTTTAATCAGCTTAAACCGGTTCAATCTGGTTTTATCCAGTTTAAACCGCTTTAAAACGGTTTTATCTGGTTTTATCCGGTTTAAACCAGTTTGAACCGGTTCAATCCGGTTTTATCCGGTTTAAACCGGATTCGGTTCAATCCGGTTTATACCGGTTTAAGCCGGTTCAATCCGGTTTTATCCGGTTTAAACCGGTTCAATCCGGTTTTATCCGGTTTAAACCGGTTCATTCCGGTTTTATCCGGTTAAAACCGGTTTGAAACGGTTCGATCCGGTTTTATCCGGTTTAAACTGGTTCAGTCCGATTTTTTCCGGTTTAAACCAGTTCATTCCGGTTTTATCCGGTTTAAACTGGTTTGAACCGGTTCAATCCGGTTTTATCCGGTTTAAACCAGTTCACTCCGGTTTTATCTGGTTTAAACCGGTTTGTACCGGTTCAATCCGGTTTTATCCGGTTTAAACCAGTTTAAGCTGGATCAATCCGGTTTTATCCAGTTTAAACCGGTTCTATCCGGTTCTATCTGGTTGAAACCGGTTTAAACCAGTTCAATCCGGTTTTCTCAGGTTAAAACCGGTTCAATCTGGTTTTATCCGGTTTAAACCGGTTTAAACTAGTTCAATCGATTTTATCCAGTTTAAAGCAGTTCTATCCGGTTTAAACCAGTTTAATCCAGTTCAATCCGGTTTTATCCGGTTTAAACCGGTCCTATCGGGTTTAAACAGGTTTAAGCCGGTTCATTCCGGTTTTATCAGTTTTAAACCGGTTTAAACTGCTTCAATCCGTTTATATTCGGTTTAAACCGGTTACAACCGGTTCAATCCGGTTTTCTCCGGTTTAAACTGGTTTAAGCCGGTTCCACCCGGTTTTCTCCTGTTTTAACCGGCTTTAACCGGTTCAATCCGCTTTTATCCAGTTTAAACCGGTTCTATCTGGTTCTATCCGGTTGAAAACGGTTTAAACCGGTTCAATCCGTTTTTTCCGGTTTAAACCGGTTTCAACCAGTTCATTCCGGTTTTATCCGGTTTAAGCCGGATCAATCCGGTTTAAACCGTTTCAATCTGATTTTATCCGGTTTAAACCGGTTTAAACCGCTTCAATCCGGTTTTATCCGGTTTAAACCAGTTCTATCCAGTTCTATCCGGTTAAAACCGGTTTAAACCGGTTCAATTAGGTTTTATCCGGTTTAAACCGGTTCAATCCGGTTTTATCCGGTTTAAACCGGTTTAAACCGGTTCAATCCGGTTTTATCCGGTTTAAACCGGTTCTATCCGGTTCTATCCGGTTTGAACCGGTTCAATCCGGTTTTATCCGGTTTAAACCGGTTTAAGCCGGTTTTATCCGGTTTAAACCGGTTTAAGCCGGTTCAATCCGGTTTTTTCCAGTTTAAACCGGTTCTATCCGGTTCTATCCGGTTGAAACCAGTTTAAACCGGTTCAATCAGGTTTTATCCGGTTTAAACTGGTTCAATCCGATTTTATCCGGTTTAAACCGGTTCATTCCGGTTTTATCCGGTTAAAACCGGTTTGAAACGTTTCATTCCAGTTTTATCCCTTTAAAACCGGTTTGAAACGGTTCAATCCGGTTTTATCCGGTTTAAACCGGTTCGATCCGTTTTTATCCGGTTTATACCAGTTCACTCCGGTTTTATCCGGTTTAAACCGGTTCAATCTGGTTTTATCCTGTTGAAACCGGTTTTATCCGGTTTAGACCGGTTTAAACCAGTTCAATCCGGTTTTAATCGGCTAAAACTGGTTCAATCTGGTTTTATCCGATTTAAACCGCTTTAAAACGGTTTAATCCGGTTTTATCCGGTTTAAACCAGTTTGAACCGGTTCAATCCGGTTTTATCCGGTTTAAACCGGTTTAAACCGGTTCAATCCGGTTTTATCTCGTTTAGACCGGTTCTATCCGGTTCTATCCTTTTTAAATCGGATTAAACTGTTTCTGTCCTGTTCTATCCTGTTTTAACTGGATTAAACCAGTTCAATCTGGTTTTATCCTGTTTAAACCGGTTTAAACCCTTTCAATCCGTTTTTATCCGGTTTCAACCGGTTTACAGCGGTTCAATCCGGTTTTATCCGTTTTATACCGTTTCTATCCGGTTCTATCCGTTTTAAACCGGTTTAAACCAGTTCATTCCGGTTTTATCCGGTTTAAACCTGTTTGAACCGGTTCAATCCGGTCTTATCCGGTTTAAACCGGTTTAAGCCGGTTCAATCCGGTTTTATCCGGTTTAAACCGGTTCAATCAGGTTTTATCCGGTTTAAACCGGTTTTAGCCGGTTCAATCCGGTTTTATCCAGTTTAAACAGGTTCTATCCGGTTCTATCCGGTTGAAACCATTTTAAACCGGTTCAATCCGGTTTTATCCGGTTTAAACCGGTTTAAGCTGGTTCAATCTGGTTTTATCCGGTTTAAACCGGTTCAATCTTGTTTTATCCGGTTTAAACCGTTTGAAACCAGTTCAATCCGGTTTTATCTGTTTTAGACCAGTTCAAACCGGTTCAATCCGTTTTTATCCAGTTTAAACCAGTTCTATCCATTTCTATCTGGTTTAAACCGGTTTAAACTGGTTCAATCCGGTTTTATACGGTTTAAACCGGTTCTATCCGTTTTAAACCGGTTTAAAACAGTTCATTCCGGTTTTATCCGGTTTAAACCGGTTTAAGCCGGTTCAATCCGGTTTTATCTGGTTTAAACCAGTTTAAGCCGGTTCAATCCGGTTTTATACGTTTTAAACCAGTTCAATCTGATTTTATCTGGTTTAAACTGGTTCAATTTGGTTTTATCCGGTTTCAACCGGTTTGAACCGGTTCAATCCGGTTTTATCCGGTTGAAACCGGTTTAAAACGGTTTAATCCGGTTTTATCCGGTTTAAACCAGTTTGAACCGGTTCAATCCGGTTTTATCCGGTTTAAACCGGTTTAAACCGGTTCAATCCGGTTTTATCTCGTTTAGACCGGTTCTATCCGGTTCTATCTGGTTGAAACCGGTTTAAACCAGTTCAATCCGGTTTTCTCAGGTTAAAACCGGTTCAATCTGGTTTTATCCGGTTTAAACCGGTTTAAACCGGTTCAATCGGTTTTATCCAGTTTAAACCAGTTCTATCCGGTTTAAACCAGTTTAATCCAGTTCAATCCGGTTTTATCCGGTTTAAACCGGTCCTATCGGGTTTAAACAGGTTTAGGCCGGTTCATTCCGGTTTTATCAGTTTTAAACCGGTTTAAACTGCTTCAATCCGTTTATATTCGGTTTAAACCGGTTACAACCGGTTCCATCCGGTTTTCTCCGGTTTAAACTGGTTTAAGCCGGTTCCACCCGGTTTTCTCCGGTTTTAACCGGCTTTAACCGGTTCAATCCGCTTTTATCCAGTTTAAACCGGTTCTATCTGGTTCTATCCGGTTGAAACCGGTTTAAACCGGTTCAATCCGTTTTTTCCGGTTTAAACCGGTTTCAACCAGTTCATTCCGGTTTTATCCGGTTTAAGCCGGATCAATCCGGTTTAAACCGTTTCAATCTGATTTTATCCGGTTTAAACCGGTTTAAACCGCATCAATCCGGTTTTATCCGGTTTAAACCAGTTCTATCCAGTTCTATCCGGTTAAAACCGGTTTAAACCGGTTCAATCCGGTTTTATCCGGTTTAAACCGGTTCAATCCGGTTTTATCCGGTTTAAACCGGTTCTATCCGGTTCTGTCCTGTTTGAAGCGGTTCAATCCGGTTTTATCCGGTTTAAACCGGCTTAAGCCGGTTCAATCCGGTTTTATCCAGTTTAAACCGGTTCTATCCGGTTCTATCCGGTTGAAACCAGTTTAAACCGGTTCAATCCGGTTTTATCCGGTTTAAACCGGTTCAATCCGATTTTATCCGGTTTAAACCGGTTCATTCCGGTTTTATCCGGTTAAAACCGGTTTGAAACGTTTCATTCCGGTTTTATCCCTTTAAAACCGGTTTGAAACGGTTCAATCCGGTTTTATCCGGTTTAAACCGGTTCGATCCGTTTTTATCCGGTTTAAACCAGTTCACTCCGGTTTTATCCGGTTTAAACCGGTTCAATCTGGTTTTATCCTGTTGAAACCGGTTTTATCCGGTTTAGACCGGTTTAAACCAGTTCAATCCGGTTTTAATCGGCTAAAACTGGTTCAATCTGGTTTTATCCGATTTAAACCGCTTTAAAACGGTTTAATCCGGTTTTATCCGGTTTAAACCAGTTTGAACCGGTTCCATCCGGTTTTATCCGGTTTAAACCGGTTTAAACCGGTTCAATCCGGTTTTATCTCGTTTAGACCGGTTCTATCCGGTTCTATCCTTTTTAAATCGGATTAAACTGTTTCTGTCCTGTTCTATCCTGTTTTAACTGGATTAAACCAGTTCAATCTGGTTTTATCCTGTTTAAACCGGTTTAAACCCTTTCAATCCGTTTTTATCCGGTTTCAACCGGTTTACAGCGGTTCATTCCAGTTTTATCCGGTTTATACCGTTTCTATCCGGTTCTATCCGTTTTAAACCGGTTTAAACCAGTTCATTCCGGTTTTATCCGGTTTAAACCTGTTTGAACCGGTTCAATCCGGTCTTATCCGGTTTAAACCGGTTTAAGCCGGTTCAATCCGGTTTTATCCGGTTTAAACCGGTTCAATCAGGTTTTATCCGGTTTAAACCGGTTTAAGCCGGTTCAATCCGGTTTTATCCAGTTTAAACCGGTTCTATCCGGTTCTATCCTGTTGAAACCATTTTAAACCGGTTCAATCCGGTTTTATCCGATTTAAACCAGTTTAAGCTGGTTCAATCTGGTTTTATCCGGTTTAAACCGGTTCAATCTTGTTTTATCCGGTTTAAACCGTTTGAAACCAGTTCAATCCGGTTTTATCTGGTTTAGACCAGTTCAAACCGGTTCAATCCGGTTTTATCCAGTTTAAACCAGTTCTATCCATTTCTATCTGGTTTAAACCGGTTTAAACTGGTTCAATCCGGTTTTATACGGTTTAAACCGGTTCTATCCGTTTTAAACCGGTTTAAAACAGTTCATTCCGGTTTTATCCGGTTTAAACCAGTTTAAGCCGGTTCAATCCGGTTTTATCCGGTTTAAACTGGTTCTATTCGTTTCCATCTGGTTTAAAAGGGTTTAAGCCGGTTCAATCCGGTTTTATACGTTTTAAACCAGTTCAATCTGATTTTATCTGGTTTAAACTGGTTCAATTTGGTTTTATCCGGTTTCAACCGGTTTGAACCGGTTCAATCCGGTTTTATCCGGTTTAAACCGGTTTAAAACGGTTTAATCCGGTTTTATCCGGTTTAAACCAGTTTGAACCGGTTCAATCCGGTTTTATCCGGTTTAAACCGGTTTAAACCGGTTCAATCCGGTTTTATCTCGTTTAGACCGGTTCTATCCGGTTCTATCCTTTTTAAATCGGATTAAACTGTTTCTGTCCTGTTCTATCCTGTTTTACCTGGATTAAACCAGTTCAATCCGGTTTTATCCTGTTTAAACCGGTTTAAACCCTTTCAATCCGTTTTTATCCGGTTTCAACCAGTTTACAGCGGTTCAATCCGGTTTTATCTGGTTTATACCGTTTCTATCCGGTTCTATCCGTTTTAAACCGGTTTAAACCAGTTCATTCCGGTTTTATCCGGTTTAAACCTGTTTGAACCGGTTCAATCCGGTCTTATCTGGTTTAAACCGGTTTAAGCCGGTTCAATCCGGTTTTATCCGGTTTAAACCGGTTCAATCAGGTTTTATCCGGTTTAAACCGGTTTAAGCCGGTTCAATCCGGTTTTCTCAGGTTACAACCGGTTCAATCTGGTTTTATCCGGTTTAAACCGGTTTAAACCGGTTCAATCGGTTTTATCCAGTTTAAACCAGTTCTATCCGGTTTAAACCAGTTTAATCCAGTTCAATCCGGTTTTATCCAGTTTAAACTGGTCCTATCGGGTTTAAACAGGTTTAGGCCGGTTCATTCCGGTTTTATCAGTTTTAAACCGGTTTAAACTGCTTCAATCCGTTTATATCCGGTTTAAACCGGTTACAACCGGTTCAATCCGGTTTTCTCCGGTTTAAACCGGTTTAAGCCGGTTCCACCCGGTTTTCTCCGGTTTGAACTGGCTTTAACCGGTTCAATCCGCTTTTATCCAGTTTAAACCGGTTCTATCTGGTTCTATCTGGTTGTAACCGGTTTAAACCGGTTCAATCCGGTTTTATACGGTTTAAACCGGTTCATTCCGGTTTCATCCAGTTTGAACCGGTTTAAACCGGTTTAAACCAGCTCAATCCGGTTTTAAACGGTTTAAACCGGTTCTATCCGGTTCAATCTGGTTTAAACCGGTTTAAACCGGTTCTATCCGTTTTTATCCGGATTAAACCAGTACAATCTGGTTTTATCCAGTTTAAACCGGTTTTAACCGATTCAATCCGGTTTATCCAGTATAAAATGGTTTAATCCGGTTCAATCCGGTTTTATCCGCTTTAAACCGGTTTAAACCGGTTCAATCGGTTTTTATCTGGTTTAAACCGGATTAAACCGGTTCTATCCGGTTTTATCCATTTTAAACCGGTTCAGTCCGTTTTTTCCGGTTTAAACCGGTTTCAACCAGTTCATTCCGGTTTTATCCGGTTAAAGCCGGATCAATCCGGTTTAAACCGTTTCAATCTGATTTTATCCGGTTTTAACCGGTTTAAACCGCTTCAATCCGGTTTTATCCGATTTAAACCGGTTTTATCCGGTTTAGAGCAGTTTAAACCAGTTCATTCCGGTTTTATCCGGTGTAAACTGGTTTGAACCGGTTCAATCCGGTTTTATCCGGTTTAAACCAGTTCACTCCGGTTTTATCCGGTTTAAACCGGTTTGTACCGGTTCAATCCGGTTTTATCTGGTTTAAACCGGTTTAAGCTGGTTCAATCCGGTTTTATCCAGTTTAAACCGGTTCTATCCGGTTCTATCTGGTTGAAACCGGTTTAAACCAGTTCAATCCGGTTTTCTCAGGTTAAAACTGGTTCAATCTGGTTTTATCCGGTTTAAACCGGTTTAAACTGGTTCAATCGGTTTTATCCAGTTTAAACCAGTTCTATCCGGTTTAAACCAGTTTAATCCAGTTCAATCCGGTTTTATCCGGTTTAAACCGGTCCTATCGGGTTTAAACAGGTTTAGTCCGTTTCATTCCGGTTTTATCAGTTTTAAACCGGTTTAAACTGCTTCAATCCGTTTATATTTGTTTTAAACCGGTTACAACCGGTTCAATCCGGTTTTCTCCGGTTTAAACCGGTTTAAGCCGGTTCCACCCGGTTTTCTCCGGTTTTAACCGGCTTTAACCGGTTCAATCCGCTTTTATCCAGTTTAAACCGGTTCTATCTGGTTCTATCCAGTTGAAACCGGTTTAAACCGGTTCAATCCGTTTTTTCCAGTTTAAACCGGTTTCAACCAGTTCATTCCGGTTTTATCCGGTTTAAGCCGGATCAATCCGGTTTAAACCGTTTCAATCTGATTTTATCTGGTTTAAACCGGTTTAAACCGCTTCAATCCGGTTTTATCCGGTTTAAACCGGTTCTATCCAGTTCTATCCGGTTGAAACCGGTTTAAAACCGGTTCAATCCGGTTTTATCCGGTTTAAACCGGTTCAATCCGGTTTTATCCCGTTTAAACCGGTTTAAACCGGTTCAATCCGGTTTTATCCGGTTTAAACCGGTTCTAGCCGGTTCTATCCGGTTTGAACCGGTTCAATCCAGTTTTATTCGGTTTAAACCGGTTTAAGCCGGTTCAATCCGGTTTTATCCAGTTTAAACCGGTTCTATCCGGTTCTATCCGGTTGAAACCAGTTTAAACTGGTTCAATCCGGTTTTATCCGGTTTAAACCGGTTCAATCCGATTTTATCCGGTTTAAACCGGTTCATTCCGGTTTTATCTGGTTAAAACCGGTTTGAAACGTTTCAATCCGGTTTTATCCGGTTTAAAACGGTTCATTCCGGTTTTATCCGTTTAAAACCGGTTTGAAACGGTTCAATCCGGTTTTATCCGGTTTAAACCAGTTCGAACCGTTTTTATCCAGTTTAAACCAGTTCACTCCGGTTTTATCTGGTTTAAACCGGTTCAATCTGGTTTTATCCTGTTGAAACCGGTTTTATCCGGTTTAGACCAGTTTAAACCAGTTCAATCCGGTTTTAATCGGCTTAAACTGGTTCAATCTGGTTTTATCCAGTTTAAACCGCTTTAAAAAGGTTTAATCCGGTTTTATCCGGTTTAAACCAGTTTGAACCAGTTCAATCCGGTTTTATCTGGTTTAAACCGGTTTAAACCGGTTCAATCCGGTTTTATCTCGTTTAGACCGGTTCTATCCGGTTCTATCCTTTTTAAATCGGATTAAACTGTTTCTGTCCTGTTCTACCCTGTTTTACCTGGATTAAACCAGTTCAATCCGGTTTTATCCTGTTTAAACCGGTTTAAACCCTTTCAATCCGTTTTTATCCGGTTTCAACCGGTTTACAGCGGTTCAATCCGGTTTTATCCGGTTTATACCGTTTCTATCCGGTTCTATCCGTTTTAAACCGGTTTAAACCAGTTCATTCCGGTTTTATCCGGTTTAAACCTGTTTGAACCGGTTCAATCCGGTCTTATCCGGTTTAAACCGGTTTAAGCCGGTTTAATCCGGTTTTATCCGGTTTAAACCGGTTCAATCAGGTTTTATCCGGTTTAAACCGGTTTAAGCCGGTTCAATCCGGTTTTATCCAGTTTAAACCGATTATATCCCGTTCTATCCGGTTGAAACCATTTTAAACCCGTTCAATCCGGTTTTATCCGGTTTAAACCTGTTTGAACCGGTTCAATCCGTTCTTATCCGGTTTAAACCGGTTTAAGCCGGTTCAATCCGGTTTTATCCGGTTTAAACCGGTTCAATCAGGTTTTATCCGGTTTAAACCGGTTTAAGCCGGTTCAATCCGGTTTTATCCAGTTTAAACCGGTTCTATCTGGTTCTATCTGGTTGAAACCGGTTTAAACCAGTTCAATCCGGTTTTCTCAGGTTAAAACCGGTTCAATCTGGTTTTATCCGGTTTAAACCGGTTTAAACCGGTTCAATCGGTTTTATCCAGTTTAAACCAGTTCTATCCGGTTTAAACCAGTTTAATCCAGTTCAATCCGGTTTTATCCAGTTTAAACTGGTCCTATCGGGTTTAAACAGGTTTAGGCCGGTTCATTCCGGTTTTATCAGTTTTAAACCGGTTTAAACTGCTTCAATCCGTTTATATCCGGTTTAAACCGGTTACAACCGGTTCAATCCGGTTTTCTCCGGTTTAAACCGGTTTAAGCCGGTTCCACCTGGTTTTCTCCGGTTTGAACCGGCTTTAACCGGTTCAATCCGCTTTTATCCAGTTTAAACCGGTTCTATCTGGTTCTATCCGGTTGAAACCGGTTTAAACCGGTTCAATCCGGTTTTATACGGTTTAAACCGGTTCATTCCGGTTTCATCCAGTTTGAACCGGTTTAAACCGGTTTAAACCAGTTCAATCCGGTTTTAAACGGTTTAAACCGGTTCTATCCGGTTCAATCTGGTTTAAACCGGTTTAAACCGGTTCTATCCGTTTTTATCCGGTTTAAACCGGTACAATCTGGTTTTATCCAGTTTAAACCGGTTTTAACCGATTCAATCCGGTTTATCCAGTATAAACTGGTTTAATCCGGTTCAATCCGGTTTTATCCGCTTTAAACCGGTTTAAACCGGTTCAATCGGTTTTTATCTGGTTTAAACCGGATTAAACCGGTTCTATCCGGTTTTATCCATTTTAAACCGGTTCAGTCCGTTTTTTCCGGTTTAAACCGGTTTCAACCAGTTCATTCCGGTTTTATCCGGTTAAAGCCGGATCAATCCGGTTTAAACCGTTTCAATCTGGTTTTATCCGATTTAAACCGGTTTTATCCGGTTTAGAGCAGTTTAAACCAGTTCATTCCGGTTTTATCCGGTTTAAACTGGTTTGAACCGGTTCAATCCGGTTTTATCCGGTTTAAACCAGTTCACTCCGGTTTTATCCGGTTTAAACCGGTTTGTACCGGTTCAATCCGGTTTTATCTGGTTTAAACCGGTTTAAGCTGGTTCAATCCGGTTTTATCCAGTTTAAACCGGTTCTATCCGGTTCTATCTGGTTGAAACCGGTTTAAACCAGTTCAATCCGGTTTTCTCAGGCTAAAACTGGTTCAATCTGGTTTTATCCGGTTTAAACCGGTTTAAACTGGTTCAATCGGTTTTATCCAGTTTAAACCAGTTCTATCCGGTTTAAACCAGTTTAATCCAGTTCAATCCGGTTTTATCCGGTTTAAACCGGTCCTATCGGGTTTAAACAGGTTTAGTCCGGTTCATTCCGGTTTTATCAGTTTTAAACTGGTTTAAACTGCTTCAATCCGTTTATATTTGGTTTAAACCGGTTACAACCGGTTCAATCCGGTTTTCTCCGGTTTAAACCGGTTTAAGCCGGTTCCACCCGGTTTTCTCCGGTTTTAACCGGCTTTAACCGGTTCAATCCGCTTTTATCCAGTTTAAACCGGTTCTATCTGGTTCTATCCGGTTGAAACCGGTTTAAACCGGTTCAATCCGTTTTTTCCAGTTTAAACCGGTTTCAACCAGTTCATTCCGGTTTTATCCGGTTTAAGCCGGATCAATCCGGTTTAAACCGTTTCAATCTGATTTTATCTGGTTTAAACCGGTTTAAACCGCTTCAATCCGGTTTTATCCGGTTTAAACCGGTTCTATCCAGTTCTATCCGGTTGAAACCGGTTTAAACCGGTTCAATCCGGTTTTATCCGGTTTAAACCTGTTCAATCCGGTTTTATCCGGTTTAAACCGGTTTAAACCGGTTCAATCCGGTTTTATCCGGTTTAAACCGGTTCTAGCCGGTTCTATCCGGTTTGAACCGGTTCAATCCCGTTTTATTCGGTTTAAACCGGTTTAAGCCGGTTCAATCCGGTTTTATCCAGTTTAAACCGGTTCTATCCGGTTCTATCCGGTTGAAACCAGTTTAAACTGGTTCAATCCGGTTTTATCCGGTTTAAACCGGTTCAATCCGATTTTATCCGGTTTAAACCGGTTCATTCCGGTTTTATCTGTTTAAAACCGGTTTGAAACGTTTCAATCCGGTTTTATCCGGTTTAAAACGGTTCATTCCGGTTTTATCCGTTTAAAACCGGTTTGAAACGGTTCAATCCGGTTTTATCCGGTTTAAACCAGTTCGAACCGTTTTTATCCGGTTTAAACCAGTTCACTCCGGTTTTATCCGGTTTAAACAGGTTTGAACCGGTTCAATCCGGTTTTATCTGGTTTAAACCGGTTCAATCTGGTTTTATCCTGTTGAAACCGGTTTTATCCGGTTTAGACCAGTTTAAACCAGTTCAATCCGGTTTTAATCGGCTTAAACTGGTTCAATCTGGTTTTATCCAGTTTAAACCGCTTTAAAAAGGTTTAATCCGGTTTTATCCGGTTTAAACCAGTTTGAACCAGTTCAATCCGGTTTTATCTCGCTTAGACCGGTTCTATCCGGTTCTATCCTTTTTAAATCGGATTAAACTGTTTCTGTCCTGTTCTACCCTGTTTTACCTGGATTAAACCAGTTCAATCCGGTTTTATCCTGTTTAAACCGGTTTAAACCCTTTCAATCCGTTTTTATCCGGTTTCAACCGGTTTACAGCGGTTCAATCCGGTTTTATCCGGTTTATACCGTTTCTATCCGGTTCTATCCGTTTTAAACCGGTTTAAACCAGTTCATTCCGGTTTTATCCGGTTTAAACCTGTTTGAACCGGTTCAATCCTGTCTTATCCGGTTTAAACCGGTTTAAGCCGGTTCAATCCGGTTTTATCCGGTTTAAACCGGTTCAATCAGGTTTTATCCGGTTTAAACCGGTTTAAGCCGGTTCAATCCGGTTTTATCCAGTTTAAACCGATTATATCCGGTTCTATCCGGTTGAAACCATTTTAAACCCGTTCAATCCGGTTTTATCCGGTTTAAACCTGTTTGAACCGGTTCAATCCGGTCTTATCCGGTTTAAACCGGTTTAAGCCGGTTCAATCCGGTTTTATCCGGTTTAAACCGGTTCAATCAGGTTTTATCCGGTTTAAACCGGTTTAAGCCAGTTCAATCCGGTTTTATCCAGTTTAAACCGGTTCTATCCGGTTCTATCTGGTTGAAACCGGTTTAAACCAGTTCAATCCGGTTTTCTCAGGTTAAAACCGGTTCAATCTGGTTTTATCCGGTTTAAACCGGTTTAAACCGGTTCAATCGGTTTTATCCAGTTTAAACCAGTTCTATCCGGTTTAAACCAGTTTAATCCAGTTCAATCCGGTTTTATCCGGTTTAAACCGGTCCTATCGGGTTTAAACAGGTTTAGGCCGGTTCATTCCGGTTTTATCAGTTTTAAACCGGTTTAAACTGCTTCAATCCGTTTATATTCGGTTTAAACCAGTTACAACCGGTTCAATCCGGTTTTCTCCGGTATAAACCGGTTTAAGCCGGTTCCACCCGGTTTTCTCCGGTTTTAACCGGCTTTAACCGGTTCAATCCGCTTTTATCCAGTTTAAACCGGTTCTATCTGGTTCTATCCGGTTGAAACCGGTTCAATCCGGTTTTATACGGTTTAAACCGGTTCATTCCGATTTCATCCGGTTTGAACCGGTTTAAACCGGTTTAAACCGGTTCAATCCGGTTTTAAACGGTTTAAACCGGTTCTATCCGGTTCAATCTGGTTTAAACCAGTTTAAACCGGTTCTATCCGTTTTTTCCAGTTTAAACCGGTTTAAACCAGTTCATTCCGGTTTTATCCGGTTTAAACCGGTTCAATCCGGTTTAAACCGTTTCAATCTGGTTTTATCCGGTTTGAACCGGTTTAAACCGCTTCAATCCGTTTTTATCCGGTTTAAACCGGTTCTATCCGGTTCTTTCCGGTTGAAACCAGTTTCAACCGGTTCAATCGGTTTTATCCAGTTTAAACCGGTTCAATCCGTTTTTTCCAGTTTAAACCGGTTTAAACCAGTTCATACCGGTTTTATCCGGTTTAAACCGGTTCAATCCGGTTTAAACTGTTTCAATCTGGTTTTATCCGGTTTGAACCGGTTTAAACCGCTTCAATCCGTTTTTATCCGGTTTAAACCGGTTCTATCCGGTTCTATCCGGTTGAAACCGGTTTAAACCGGTTCAATCTGGTTTTATCCAGTTTAAACCGGTTTTAACCGATTCAATCCGGTTTATCCAGTATAAACTGGTTTAATCCGGTTCAATCCGGTTTTATCCGCTTTAAACCGGTTTAAACCGGTTCAATCGGTTTTTATCTGGTTTAAACCGGAATAAACCGGTTCTATCCGGTTTTATCCATTTTAAACCGGTTCAATCCGTTTTTATCCGGTTTAAACCAGTTCACTCCGGTTTTATCCGGTTTAAACCGGTTTGAACCGGTTCAATCCGGTTTTATCTGTTTTAAACCGGTTCAATCTGGTTTTATCCTGTTGAAACCGGTTTTATCCGGTTTAGACCGGTTTAAACCAGTTCAAACCGGTTTTAATCGGCTTAAACTGGTTCAATCTGGTTTTATCCGGTTTAAACCGCTTTAAAACGGTTTAATCCGGTTTTATCCGGTTTAAACCAGTTTGAACCGGTTCAATCCGGTTTTATCCAGTTTAAACCGGTTTAAACCGGTTCAATCCGGTTTTATCTCGTTTAGACAGGTTCTATCCGGTTCTATCCTTTTTAAATCGGATTAAACTGTTTCTATCCTGTTCTATCCTGCTTTAACTGGATTAAACCAGTTCAATCCGGTTTTATCCTGTTTAAACCGTTTTAAACCCTTTCAATCCGTTTTTATCCGGTTTCAACCGGTTTACAGCGGTTCAATCCGGTTTTATCCGGTTTATACCGTTTCTTTCCGGTTCTATCCGTTTTAAACCGGTTTAAACCAGTTCATTCCGGTTTTATCCGGATTAAACCTGTTTGAAACGGTTCAATCCGGTCTTATCCGGTTTAAACCGGTTTAAGCCGGTTCAATCCGGTTTTATCCGGTTTAAACTGGTTCAATCAGGTTTTATCCGGTTTAAACCGGTTTAAGCCGGTTCAATCCGGTTTTATCCAGTTTAAACCGGTTCTATCCGGTTCTATCCGGTTGAAACCATTTTAAACCGGTTCAATCCGGTTTTATCCGGTTTAAACCGGTTCTATCCGGTTCTATCCGGTTTGAACCGGTTCAATCCGGTTTTATCCGGTTTAAACCGGTTTAAGCCGTTTCAATCCGGTTTTATCCATTTTAAACCGGTTCTATCCGGTTCTATCCGGTTGAAACCAGTTTAAACCGGTTCAATCCGGTTTTATCCGGTTTCAACCGGTTCAATCCGATTTTATCCGGTTTTAACCGGTTCATTCCAGTTTTATCCGGTTAAAACCGGTTTGAAACGTTTCATTCCGGTTTTATCCCTTTAAAACCGGTTTGAAACGGTTCAATCCGGTTTTATCCGGTTTAAACCGGTTCGATCCGTTTTTATCCGGTGTAAACCAGTTCACTCCGGTTTTATCCGGTTTAAACCGGTTCAATCTGGTTTTATCCTGTTGAAACCGGTTTTATCCGGTTTAGACTGGTTTAAACCAGTTCAATCCGGTTTTAATCGGCTAAAACTGGTTCAATCTGGTTTTATCCGATTTAAACCGCTTTAAAACGGTTTAATCCGGTTTTATCCGGTTTAAACCAGTTTGAACCGGTTCAATCCGGTTTTATCCGGTTTAAACCTTTTTAAACCAGTTCAATCCGGTTTTATCTCGTTTAGACCGGTTCTATCCGGTTCTATCCTTTTTAAATCGGATTAAACTGTTTCTGTCCTGTTCTATCCTGTTTTAACTGGATTAGTCCAGTTCAATCTGGTTTTATCCTGTTTAAACCGGTTTAAACAATTTCAATCCGTTTTTATCCGGTTTCAACCGGTTTACAGCGGTTCAATCCGGTTTTATCCGGTTTATACCGTTTCTATCCGGTTCTATCCGTTTTAAACCGGTTTAAACCAGTTCATTCCGGTTTTATCCGGTTTAAACCTGTTTGAACCGGTTCAATCCGGTCTTATCCGGTTTAAACCGGTTTAAGCCGGTTCAATCCGGTTTTATCCGGGTTAAACCGGTTCAATCAGGTTTTATCCGGTTTAAACCTGTTTAAGCCGGTTCAATCCGGTTTTATCCAGTTTAAACCGGTTCTATCCGGTTCTATCCGGTTGAAACCATTTTAAACCGGTTCAATCCGGTTTTATCCGGTTTAAACCGGTTTAAGCTGGTTCAATCTGGTTTTATCCGGTTTAAACCGGTTCAATCTTGTTTTATCCAGTTTAAACCGTTTGAAACCAGTTCAATCCGGTTTTATCTGGTTTAGACCAGTTCAAACCGGTTCAATCCGGTTTTATCCAGTTTAAACCAGTTCTATCCATTTCTATCTGGTTTAAACCGGTTTAAACTGGTTCAATCCGGTTTTATACGGTTTAAACTGGTTCTATCCGTTTTAAACCGGTTTAAAACAGTTCATTCCGGTTTTATCCGGTTTAAACCGGTTTAAGCCGGTTCAATCCGGTTTTATCTGGTTTAAACCAGTTTAAGCCGGTTCAATCCGGTTTTATCCGGTTTAAACTGGTTCTATTCGTTTCCATCTGGTTTAAAAGGGTTTAACCCGGTTCAATCCGGTTTTATACGTTTTAAACCAGTTCAATCTGATTTTATCTGGTTTAAACTGGTTCAATTTGGTTTTATCCGGTTTCAACCGGTTTGAACCGGTTCAATCCGGTTTTATCCGGTTTAAACCGGTTTAAAACTGTTTAATCCGGTTTTATCCGGTTTAAACCAGTTTGAACCGGTTCAATCCGGTTTTATCCGGTTTAAACCGGTTTAAACCGGTTCAATCCGGTTTTATCTCGTTTAGACCGGTTCTATCCGGTTCTATCCTTTTTAAATCGGATTAAACTGTTTCTGTCCTGTACTATCCTGTTTTACCTGGAATAAACCAGTTCAATCCGGTTTTATCCTGTTTAAACCGGTTTAAACCCTTTCAATCCGTTTTTATCCGGTTTCAACCGGTTTACAGCGGTTCAATCCGGTTTTATCTGGTTTATACCGTTTCTATCCGGTTCTATCCGTTTTAAACCGGTTTAAACCAGTTCATTCCGGTTTTATCCGGTTTAAACCTGTTTCAACTGGTTCAATCCGGTCTTATCCGGTTTAAACCGGTTTAAGCCGGTTCAATCCGGTTTTATCCGGTTTAAACCGGTTCAATCAGGTTTTATCCGGTTTAAACCGGTTTAAGCCGGTTCAATCCAGTTTTCTCAGGTTACAACCGGTTCAATCTGGTTTTATCCGGTTTAAACCGGTTTAAACCGGTTCAATCGGTTTTATCCAGTTTAAACCAGTTCTATCCGGTTTAAAACAGTTTAATCCAGTTCAATCCGGTTTTATCCAGTTTAAACTGGTCCTATCGGGTTTAAACAGGTTTAGGCCGGTTCATTCCGGTTTTATCAGTTTTAAACCGGTTTAAACTGCTTCAATCCGTTTATATCCGGTTTAAACCGGTTACAACCCGTTCAATCCGGTTTTCTCCGGTTTAAACCGGTTTAAGCCGGATTCACCCGGTTTTCTCCGGTTTGAACCGGCTTTAACCGGTTCAATCCGCTTTTATCCAGTTTAAACCGGTTCTATCTGGTTCTATCCGGTTGAAACCGGTTTAAACCGGTTCAATCCGGTTTTATACGGTTTAAACCGGTTCATTCCGGTTTCATCCAGTTTGAACCGGTTTAAACCGGTTTAAATCAGTTCAATCCGGTTTTAAACGGTTTAAACCGGTTCTATCCGGTTCAATCTGGTTTAAACTGGTTTAAACCGGTTCTATCCGTTTTTATCCGGTTTAAACCGGTACAATCTGGTTTTATCCAGTTTAAACCGGTTTTAACCGATTCAATCCGGTTTATCCAGTATAAACTGGTTTAATCCGGTTCAATCCGGTTTTATCCGCTTTAAACCGGTTTAAACCGGTTCAATCGGTTTTTATCTGGTTTAAACCGGATTAAACCAGTTCTATCCGGTTTTATCCATTTTAAACCGGTTCAGTCCGTTTTTTCCGGTTTAAACCGGTTTCAACCAGTTCATTCCGGTTTTATCCGGTTAAAGCCGGATCAATCCGGTTTAAACCGTTTCAATCTGATTTTATCCGGTTTTAACCGGTTTAAACCGCTTCAATCCGGTTTTATCCGATTTAAACCGGTTTTATCCGGTTTAGAGCAGTTTAAACCAGTTCATTCCGGTTTTATCCGGTTTAAACTGGTTTGAACCGGTTCAATCCGGTTTTATCCGGTTTAAACCAGTTCACTCCGGTTTTATCCGGTTTAAACCGGTTTGTACCGGTTCAATCCGGTTTTATCTGGTTTAAACCGGTTTAAGCTGGTTCAATCCGGTTTTATCCAGTTTAAACCGGTTTAAGCCGGTTCAATCCGGTTTTCTCAGGTTACAACCGGTTCAATCTGGTTTTATCCGGTTTAAACCGGTTTAAACCGGTTCAATCGGTTTTATCCAGTTTAAACCAGTTCTATCCGGTTTAAACCAGTTTAATCCAGTTCAATCCGGTTTTATCCGGTTTAAACCGGTCCTATCGGGTTTAAACAGGTTTAGTCCGGTTCATTCCGGTTTTATCAGTTTTAAACCGGCTTAAACAGCTTCAATCCGTTTATATTTGGTTTAAACCGGTTACAACCGGTTCAATCCGGTTTTCTCCGGTTTAAACCGGTTTAAGCCGGTTCCACCCGGTTATCTCCGGTTTTAACCGGCTTTAACCGATTCAATCCGCTTTTATCCAGTTTAAACCGGTTCTATCTGGTTCTATCCGGTTGAAACCGGTTTCAACCGGTTCAATCCGTTTTTTCCAGTTTAAACCGGTTTCAACCAGTTCATTCCGGTTTTATCCGGTTTAAGCCGGATCAATCCGGTTTAAACCGTTTCAATCTGATTTTATCTGGTTTAAACCGGTTTAAACCGCTTCAATCCGGTTTTATCCGGTTTAAACCGGTTCTATCCAGTTCTATCCGGTTGAAACCGGTTTAAACCGGTTCAATCCGGTTTTATCCGGTTTAAACCGGTTCAATCCGGTTTTATCCAGTTTAAACCGGTTCTATCCGGTTCTATCTGGTTGAAACCGGTTTAAACCAGTTCAATCCGGTTTTTTCAGGTTAAAACCGGTTCAATCTGGTTTTATCCGGTTTATACCGGTTTAAACCGGTTCAATCGGTTTTATCCAGTTTAAACCAGTTCTATCCGGTTTAAACCAGTTTAATCCAGTTCAATCTGGTTTTATCCGGTTTAAACCGGTCCTATCGGGTTTAAACAGGTTTCGGCCGGTTCATTCCGGTTTTATCAGTTTTAAACCGGTTTAAACTGCTTCAATCCGTTTATATTCGGTTTAAACCAGTTACAACCGGTTCAATCCGGTTTTCTCCGGTTTAAACCGTTTTAAGCCTGTTCCACCCGGTTTTCTCTGGTTTTAACCGGCTTTAACCGGTTCAATCCGCTTTTATCCAGTTTAAACCGGTTCTATCTGGTTCTATCCGGTTGAAACCGGTTCAATCCGGTTTTATACGGTTTAAACCGGTTCATTCCGATTTCATCCGGTTTGAACCGGTTTAAACCGGTTTAAACCGGTTCAATCCGGTTTTAAACGGTTTAAACCGGTTCTATCCGGTTCAATCTGGTTTAAACCAGTTTAAACCGGTTCTATCCGTTTTTATCCGGTTTAAACCGGTACAATCTGGTTTTATCCGGTTTAAACCGGTTTAAACCTGTTAAATCGGTTTTATCCAGTTTAAACCGGTTCAATCCGTTTTTTCCAGTTTAAACCGGTTTAAACCAGTTCATTCCGGTTTTATCCGGTTTAAACCGGTTCAATCCGGTTTAAACCGTTTCAATCTGGTTTTATCCGGTTTGAACCGGTTTAAACCGCTTCAATCCGTTTTTATCTGGTTTAAACCGGTTCTATCCGGTTCTTTCCGGTTGAAACCAGTTTCAACCGGTTCAATCGGTTTTATCCAGTTTAAACCGGTTCAATCCGTTTTTTCCAGTTTAAACCGGTTTAAACCAGTTCATACCGGTTTTATCCGGTTTAAACCGGTTCAATCCGGTTTAAACTGTTTCAATCTGGTTTTATCCGGTTTGAACCGGTTTAAACCGCTTCAATCCGTTTTTATCCGGTTTAAACCGGTTCTATCCGGTTCTATCCGGTTGAAACCGGTTTAAACCGGTTCAATCTGGTTTTATCCAGTTTAAACCGGTTTTAACCGATTCAATCCGGTTTATCCAGTATAAACTGGTTTAATCCGGTTCAATCCGGTTTTATCCGCTTTAAACCGGTTTAAACCGGTTCAATCGGTTTTTATCTGGTTTAAACCGGAATAAACCGGTTCTATCCGGTTTTATCCATTTAAAACCGGTTCAATCCGTTTTTATCCGGTTTAAACCAGTTCACTCCGGTTTTATCCGGTTTAAACCGGTTTGAACCGGTTCAATCCGGTTTTATCTGTTTTAAACCAGTTCAATCTGGTTTTATCCTGTTGAAACCGGTTTTATCCGGTTTAGACCGGTTTAAACCAGTTCAATCCGGTTTTAATCGGCTTAAACTGGTTCAATCTGGTTTTATCCGGTTTAAACCGCTTTAAAACGTTTTAATCCGGTTTTATCCGGTTTAAACCAGTTTGAACCGGTTCAATCCGGTTTTATCCAGTTTAAACCGGTTTAAACCGGTTCAATCCGGTTTTATCTCGTTTAGACAGGTTCTATCCGGTTCTATCCTTTTTAAATCGGATTAAACTGTTTCTATCCTGTTCTATCCTGCTTTAACAGGATTAAACCAGTTCAATCCGGTTTTATCCTGTTTAAACCGTTTTAAACCCTTTCAATCCGTTTTTATCCGGTTTCAACCGGTTTACAGCGGTTCAATCCGGTTTTATCCGGTTTATACCGTTTCTTTCCGGTTCTATCCGTTTTAAACCGGTTTAAACCAGTTCATTCCGGTTTTATCCGGATTAAACCTGTTTGAAACGGTTCAATCCGGTCTTATCCGGTTTAAACCGGTTTAAGCCGATTCAATCCGGTTTTATCCGGTTTAAACTGGTTCAATCAGGTTTTATCCGGTTTAAACCGGTTTAAGCCGGTTCAATCCGGTTTTATCCAGTTTAAACCGGTTCTATCCGGTTCTATCCGGTTGAAACCATTTTAAACCGGTTCAATCCGGTTTTATCCGGTTTAAACCGGTTCTATCCGGTTCTATCCGGTTTGAACCGGTTCAATCCGGTTTTATCCGGTTTAAACCGGTTTAAGCCGGTTCAATCCGGTTTTATCCAGTTTAAACCGGTTCTATCCGGTTCTATCCGGTTGAAACCAGTTTAAACCGGTTCAATCCGGTTTTATCCGGTTTCAACCGGTTCAATCCGATTTTATCCGGTTTAAACCGGTTCATTCCGGTTTTATCCGGTTAAAACCGGTTTGAAACGTTTCATTCCGGTTTTATCCCTTTAAAACCGGTTTGAAACGGTTCAATCCGGTTTTATCCGGTTTAAACCGGTTCGATCCGTTTTTATCCGGTTTAAACCAGTTCACTCCGGTTTTATCCGGTTTAAACTGGTTCAATCTGGTTTTATCCTGTTGAAACCGGTTTTATCCGGTTTAGACCGGTTTAAACCAGTTCAATCCGGTTTTAATCGGCTAAAACTGGTTCAATCTGGTTTTATCCGATTTAAACCGCTTTAAAACGGTTTAATCCGGTTTTATCCGGTTTAAACCAGTTTGAACCGGTTCAATCCGGTTTTATCCGGTTTAAACCGGTTTAAACCGGTTCAATCCGGTTTTATCTCGTTTAGACCGGTTCTATCCGGTTCTATCCTTTTTAAATCGGATTAAACTGTTTCTGTCCTGTTCTATCCTGTTTTAACTGGATTAATCCAGTTCAATCTGGTTTTATCCTGTTTAAACCGGTTTAAACCCTTTCAATCCGTTTTTATCCGGTTTCAACCGGTTTACAGCGGTTCAATCCGGTTTTATCCGGTTTATACCGTTTCTATCCGGTTCTATCCGTTTTAAACCGGTTTAAACCAGTTCATTCCGGTTTTATCTGGTTTAAACCTGTTTGAACCGGTTCAATCCGGTCTTATCCGGTTTAAACCGGTTTAAGCCGGTTCAATCCGGTTTTATCCGGGTTAAACCGGTTCAATCAGGTTTTATCCGGTTTAAACCGGTTTAAGCCGGTTCAATCCGGTTTTATCCAGTTTAAACCGGTTCTATCCGGTTCTATCCGGTTGAAACCATTTTAAACCGGTTCAATCCGGTTTTATCCGGTTTAAACCGGTTTAAGCTGGTTCAATCTGGTTTTATCCGGTTTAAACCGGTTCAATCTTGTTTTATCCAGTTTAAACCGTTTGAAACCAGTTCAATCCGGTTTTATCTGGTTTAGACCAGTTCAAACCGGTTCAATCCGGTTTTATCCAGTTTAAACCAGTTCTATCCATTTCTATCTGGTTTAAACCGGTTTAAACTGGTTCAATCCGGTTTTATACGGTTTAAACTGGTTCTATCCGTTTTAAACCGGTTTAAAACAGTTCATTCCGGTTTTATCCGGTTTAAACCAGTTTAAGCCGGTTCAATCCGGTTTTATCTGGTTTAAACCAGTTTAAGCCGGTTCAATCCGGTTTTATCCGGTTTAAACTGGTTCTATTCGTTTCCATCTGGTTTAAAAGGGTTTAAGCCGGTTCAATCCGGTTTTATACGTTTTAAACCAGTTCAATCTGATTTTATCTGGTTTAAACTGGTTCAATTTGGTTTTATCCGGTTTCAACCGGTTTGAACCGGTTCAATCCGGTTTTATCCGGTTTAAACCGGTTTAAAACGGTTTAATCCGGTTTTATCCGGTTTAAACCAGTTTGAACCGGTTCAATCCGGTTTTATCCGGTTTAAACCGGTTTAAACCGGTTCAATCCGGTTTTATCTCGTTTAGACCGGTTCTATCCGGTTCTATCCTTTTTAAATCGGATTAAACTGTTTCTGTCCTGTACTATCCTGTTTTACCTGGATTAAACCAGTTCAATCCGGTTTTATCCTGTTTAAACCGGTTTAAACCCTTTCAATCCGTTTTTATCCGGTTTCAACCGGTTTACAGCGGTTCAATCCGGTTTTATCTGGTTTATACCGTTTCTATCCAGTTCTATCCGTTTTAAACCGGTTTAAACCAGTTCATTCCGGTTTTATCCGGTTTAAACCTGTTTCAACTGGTTCAATCCGGTCTTATCCGGTTTAAACCGGTTTAAGCCGGTTCAATCCGGTTTTATCCGGTTTAAACCGGTTCAATCAGGTTTTATCCGGTTTAAACCGGTTTAAGCCGGTTCAATCCGGTTTTCTCAGGTTACAACCGGTTCAATCTGGTTTTATCCGGTTTAAACCGGTTTAAACCGGTTCAATCGGTTTTATCCAGTTTAAACCAGTTCTATCCGGTTTAAACCAGTTTAATCCAGTTCAATCCGGTTTTATCCAGTTTAAACTGGTCCTATCGGGTTTAAACAGGTTTAGGCCGGTTCATTCCGGTTTTATCCGTTTTAAACCGGTTTAAACTGCTTCAATCCGTTTATATCCGGTTTAAACCGGTTACAACCGGTTCAATCCGGTTTTCTCCGGTTTAAACCGGTTTAAGCCGGTTCCACCCGGTTTTCTCCGGTTTGAACCGGCTTTAACCGGTTCAATCCGCTTTTATCCAGTTTAAACCGGTTCTATCTGGTTCTATCCGGTTGAAACCGGTTTAAACCGGTTCAATCCGGTTTTATACGGTTTAAACCGGTTCATTCCGGTTTCATCCAGTTTGAACCGGTTTAAACCGGTTTAAACCAGTTCAATCCGGTTTTAAACGGTTTAAACCGGTTCTATCCGGTTCAATCTGGTTTAAACCGGTTTAAACCGGTTCTATCCGTTTTTATCCGGTTTAAACCGGTACAATCTGGTTTTATCCAGTTTAAACCGGTTTTAACCGATTCAATCCGGTTTATCCAGTATAAACTGGTTTAATCCGGTTCAATCCGGTTTTATCCGCTTTAAACCGGTTTAAACCGGTTCAATCGGTTTTTATCTGGTTTAAACCGGATTAAACCAGTTCTATCCGGTTTTATCCATTTTAAACCGGTTCAGTCCGTTTTTTCCGGTTTAAACCGGTTTCAACCAGTTCATTCCGGTTTTATCCGGTTAAAGCCGGATCAATCCGGTTTAAACCGTTTCAATCTGATTTTATCCGGTTTTAACCGGTTTAAACCGCTTCAATCCGGTTTTATCCGATTTAAACCGGTTTTATCCGGTTAAGAGCAGTTTAAACCAGTTCATTCCGGTTTTATCCGGTTTAAACTGGTTTGAACCGGTTCAATCCGGTTTTATCCGGTTTAAACCAGTTCACTCCGGTTTTATCCGGTTTAAACCGGTTTGTACCGGTTCAATCCGGTTTTATCTGGTTTAAACCGGTTTAAGCTGGTTCAATCCGGTTTTATCCAGTTTAAACCGGTTCTATCCGGTTCTATCTGGTTGAAACCGGTTTAAACCAGTTCAATCCGGTTTTCTCAGGTTAAAACTGGTTCAATCTGGTTTTATCCGGTTTAAACCGGTTTAAACTGGTTCAATCGGTTTTATCCAGTTTAAACCAGTTCTATCCGGTTTAAACCAGTTTAATCCAGTTCAATCCGGTTTTATCCGGTTTAAACCGGTCCTATCGGGTTTAAACAGGTTTAGTCCGGTTCATTCCGGTTTTATCAGTTTTAAACCGGTTTAAACTGCTTCAATCCGTTTATATTTGGTTTAAACCGGTTACAACCGGTTCAATCCGGTTTTCTCCGGTTTAAACCGGTTTAAGCCGGTTCCACCCGGTTTTCTCCGGTTTTAACCGGCTTTAACCGGTTCAATCCGCTTTTATCCAGTTTAAACCGGTTCTATCTGGTTCTATCCGGTTGAAACCGGTTTAAACCGGTTCAAACCGTTTTTTCCAGTTTAAACCGGTTTCAACCAGTTCATTCCGGTTTTATCCGGTTTAAGCCGGATCAATCCGGTTTAAACCGTTTCAATCTGATTTTATCTGGTTTAAACCGGTTTAAACCGCTTCAATCCGGTTTTATCCGGTTTAAACCGGTTCTATCCAGTTCTATCTGGTTGAAACCGGTTTAAACCGGTTCAATCCGGTTTTATCCGGTTTAAACCAGTTCAATCCGGTTTTATCCGGTTTAAACCGGTTTAAACCGGTTCAATCCGGTTTTATCCGGTTTAAACCGGTTCTAGCCGGTTCTATCCGGTTTGAACCGGTTCAATCCGGTTTTATTCGGTTTAAACCGGTTTAAGCCGGTTCAATCCGGTTTTATCCAGTTTAAACCGGTTCTATCCGGTTCTATCCGGTTGAAACCAGTTAAACTGGTTCAATCCGGTTTTATCCGGTTTAAACCGGTTCAATCCGATTTTATCCGGTTTAAACCGGTTCATTCCGGTTTTATCTGGTTAAAACCGGTTTGAAACGTTTCAATCCGGTTTTATCCGGTTTAAAACGGTTCATTCCGGTTTTATCCGTTTAAAACCGGTTTGAAACGGTTCAATCCGGTTTTATCCGGTTTAAACCAGTTCGAACCGTTTTTATCCGGTTTAAACCAGTTCACTCCGGTTTTATCCGGTTTAAACCGGTTTGAACCGGTTCAATCCGGTTTTATCTGGTTTAAACCGGTTCAATCTGGTTTTATCCTGTTGAAACCGGTTTTATCCGGTTTAGACCAGTTTAAACCAGTTCAATCCGGTTTTAATCGGCTTAAACTGGTTCAATCTGGTTTTATCCAGTTTAATCCGCTTTAAAAAGGTTTAATCCGGTTTTATCTGGTTTAAACCATTTTGAACCAGTTCAATCCGGTTTTATCTGGTTTAAACCGGTTTAAACCGGTTCAATCCGGTTTTATCTCGTTTAGACCGGTTCTATCCGGTTCTATCCTTTTTAAATCGGATTAAACTGTTTCTGTCCTGTTCTACCCTGTTTTACCTGGATTAAACCAGTTCAATCCGGTTTTATCCTGTTTAAACCGGTTTAAGCCCTTTCAATCCGTTTTTATCCGGTTTCAACCGGTTTACAGCGGTTCAATCCGGTTTTATCCGGTTTATACCGTTTCTATCCGGTTCTATCCGTTTTAAACCGGTTTAAACCAGTTCATTCCGGTTTTATCCGGTTTAAACCTGTTTGAACCGGTTCAATCCGGTCTTATCCGGTTAAAACCGGTTTAAGCCGGTTCAATCCGGTTTTATCCGGTTTAAACCGGTTCAATCAGGTTTTATCCGGTTTAAACCGGTTTAAGCCGGTTCAATCCGGTTTTATCCAGTTTAAACCGATTATATCCGGTTCTATCCGGTTGAAACCATTTTAAACCCGTTCAATCCGGTTTTATCCGGTTTAAACCTGTTTGAACCGGTTCAATCCGGTCTTATCCGGTTTAAACCGGTTTAAGCCGGTTCAATCCGGTTTTATCCGGTTTAAACCGGTTCAATCAGGTTTTATCCGGTTTAAACCGGTTTAAGCCGGTTCAATCCGGTTTTATCCAGTTTAAACCGGTTCTATCCGGTTCTATCTGGTTGAAACCGGTTTAAACCAGTTCAATCCGGTTTTCTCAGGTTAAAACCGGTTCAATCTGGTTTTATCCGGTTTAAACCGGTTTAAACCGGTTCAATCGGTTTTATCCAGTTTAAACCAGTTCTATCCGGTTTAAACCAGTTTAATCCAGTTCAATCCGGTTTTATCCGGTTTAAACCGGTCCTATCGGGTTTAAACAGGTTTAGGCCGGTTCATTCCGGTTTTATCAGTTTTAAACCGGTTTAAACTGCTTCAATCCGTTTATATTCGGTTTAAACCAGTTACAACTGGTTCAATCCGGTTTTCTCCGGTTTAAACCGGTTTAAGCCGGTTCCACCCGGTTTTCTCCGGTTTTAACCGGCTTTAACCGTTTCAATCCGCTTTTATCCAGTTTAAACCGGTTCTATCTGGTTCTATCCGGTTGAAACCGGTTCAATCCAGTTTTATACGGTTTAAACCGGTTCATTCCGATTTCATCCGGTTTGAACCGGTTTAAACCGGTTTAAACCGGTTCAATCCGGTTTTAAACGGTTTAAACCGGTTCTATCCGGTTCAATCTGGTTTAAAACAGTTTAAACCGGTTCTATCCGTTTTTATCCGGTTTAAACCGGTACAATCCGGTTTTATCCGGTTTAAACCGGTTTAAACCTGTTCAATCGGTTTTATCCAGTTTAAACCGGTTCAATCCGTTTTTTCCAGTTTAAACCGGTTTAAACCAGTTCATTCCGGTTTTATCCGGTTTAAACCGGTTCAATCCGGTTTAAACCGTTTCAATCTGGTTTTATCCGGTTTGAACTGGTTTAAACCGCTTCAATCCGTTTTTATCCGGTTTAAACCGGTTCTATCCGGTTCTTTCCGGTTGAAACCAGTTTCAACCGGTTCAATCGGTTTTATCCAGTTTAAACCGGTTCAATCCGGTTTAAACTGTTTCAATCTGGTTTTATCCGGTTTGAACCGTTTTAAACCGCTTCAATCCGTTTTTATCCGGTTTAAACCGGTTCTATCCGGTTCTATCCGGTTGAAACCGGTTTAAACCGGTTCAATCTGGTTTTTTCCAGTTTAAACCGGTTTTAACCGATTCAATCCGGTTTATCCAGTATAAACTGGTTTAATCCGGTTCAATCCGGTTTTATCCGCTTTAAACCGGTTTAAACCGGTTCAATCGGTTTTTATCTGGTTTAAACCGGAATAAACCGGTTCTATCCGGTTTTATCCATTTTAAACCGGTTCAATCCGTTTTTATCCGGTTTAAACCAGTTCACTCCGGTTTTATCCGGTTTAAACCGGTTTGAACCGGTTCAATCCGGTTTTATCTGTTTTAAACCGGTTCAATCTGGTTTTATCCTGTTGAAACCGGTTTTATCCGGTTTAGACCGGTTTAAACCAGTTCAAACCGGTTTTAATCGGCTTAAACTGGTTCAATCTGGTTTTATCCGGTTTAAACCGCTTTAAAACGGTTTAATCCGGTTTTATCCGGTTTAAACCAGTTTGAACCGGTTCAATCCGGTTTTATCCAGTTTAAACCGGTTTAAACCGGTTCAATCCGGTTTTATCTCGTTTAGACAGGTTCTATCCGGTTCTATCCTTTTAAAATCGGATTAAACTGTTTCTATCCTGTTCTATCCTGCTTTAACTGGATTAAACCAGTTCAATCCGGTTTTATCCTGTTTAAACCGTTTTAAATCCTTTCAATCCGTTTTTATCCGGTTTCAACCGGTTTACAGCGGTTCAATCCGGTTTTATCCGGTTTATACCGTTTCTTTCCGGTTCTATCCGTTTTAAACCGGTTTAAACCAGTTCATTCCGGTTTTATCCGGATTAAACCTGTTTGAACCGGTTCAATCCGGTCTTATCCGGTTTAAACCGGTTTAAGCCGGTTCAATCCGGTTTTATCCGGTTTAAACTGGTTCAATCAGGTTTTATCCGGTTTAAACCGGTTTAAGCCGGTTCAATCCGGTTTTATCCAGTTTAAACCGGTTCTAACCGGTTCTATCCGGTTGAAACCATTTTAAACCGGTTCAATCCGGTTTTATCCGGTTTAAACCGGTTTAAGCTGGTTCAATCCGGTTTTATCCGGTTTAAACCGGTTCAATCTTGTTATATCCGGTTTAAACCGTTTGAAACCAGTTCAATCCGGTTTTATCTGGTTTAGACCAGTTCAAACCGGTTCAATCCGGTTTTATCCAGTTTAAACCAGTTCTATCCATTTCTATCTGGTTTAAACCGATTTAATCTGGTTCAGTCCGGTTTTATCCGGTTTAAACTGGTTCTATCCGTTTTCAACCGGTTTAAAACAGTTCATTCCGGTTTTATCCGGTTTAAACCGGTTTAAGCCGGTTCAATCCGGTTTTATCTGGTTTAAACCGGTTTATGCCGGTTCAATCCGGTTTTATCCGGTTTAAACTGGTTCTATTCGTTTCCATCTGGTTTAAAAGGGTTTAAACTGGTTCAGTCCGGTTTTATACGTTTTAAACCAGTTCAATCTGATTTTATCCGGTTTAAACTGGTTCAATTTGGTTTTATCCGGTTTCAACCGGTTTGAACCGGTTCAATCCGGTTTTATCCGGTTTAAACCGTTTTAAACCGGTTCAATTCGGTTTTATCCGGTTTAAACCTCTTCAATCTGGTTTTCTCCAGTTTAAACCGGTTTATACCAGTTCAATCCGGTTTTATCCGCTTTAAACCGGTTTAAACCGGTTCAATCGGTTTTTATCTGGTTTAAACCGGATTAAACCGGTTCTATCCGGTTTTATCCATTTTAAACCGTTTCAATCCGTTTTTTCCGGTTTAAACCGGTTTAAACCAGTTCATTCCGGTTTTATCCGGTTTAAGCCGGATCAATCCGGTTTAAACCGTTTCAATCCGGTTTTATCCGGTTTAAACCGGTTCTATCCATTTCTATCCGGTTGAAACTGGTTTAAACCGGTTCAATCCGGTTTTATCCGGTTTAAACCAGTTCAATCCTGTTTTATCCGGTTTAAACCGGTTTAAACCGGTTCAATCCGGTTTTATCCGGTTTAAACCGGTTCTATCCGGTTATATCCGGTTTGAACCGGTTCAATCCGATTTTATCCGGTTTAAACCGGTTTAAGCCGGTTCAATCCGGTTTTATCCAGTTTAAACCGGTTCTATCCGGTTCTATCCGGTTGAAACCAGTTTAAACCGGTTCAATCTGGTTTTATCCGGTTTAAACCGGTTCAATCCAATTTTATCCGGTTTAAACCGGTTCATTCCGGTTTTATCCGGTTAAGACCGGTTTGAAACGGTTCAATCCTGTTTTATCCGGTTTAAAACGGTTCATTCCGGTTTTATCCGTTTAAAACCGGTTTGAAACGGTTCAATCCGGTTTTATCCGGTTTAAACCGGTTCAATCCGTTTTTATCCGGTTTAAACCAGTTCACTCCGGTTTTCTCCGGTTTAAACCGGTTTGAACCGGTTCAATCCAGTTTTATCTTGTTTAAACCGGTTCAATCTGGTTTTATCCTGTTGAAACCGGTTTTATCCGGTTTAGACCGGTTTAAACTAGTTCAATCCGGTTTTAATCGGCTTAAACTGGTTCAATCTGGTTTTATCCGGTTTAAACCGCTTTAAAACGGTTTAATCCGGTTTTATCCGGTATAAACCAGTTTGAACCGGTTCAATCCGGTTTTATCCGGTTTAAACCGGTTTAAACCGGTTCAATCCGATTTTATCTCGTTTAGACCGGTTCTATCCGGTTCTATCCTTTTTAAATCGGATTAAACTGGTTCTGTCCTGTTCTATCCTGTTTTAACTGGATTAAACCAGTTCAATCCGGTTTTATCTGGTTTAAACCGGTTCTATCCGTTTCTATCTGGTTTAAACGGGTTTAAACTGGTTCAATCCGGTTTTATCCGTTTTAAACCTTTTCAATCTGATTTTATCCGGTTTAAACTGTTTCAATTTGGTTTTATCCGGTTTAAACCAGTTTGAACCAGTTCAATGCGGTTTTATCCGGTTTAAACCGGTTTAAACTGGGTCAATCCGGTTTTATCCAGTTTAAACCTGTTCTATCCGGTTCTATCCGGTTGAAACCGGTTTAAAGCGGTTCAATCCGGTTTTATCCAGTTTAAACCAGTTCAATCCGGTTTTATCCGGTTTCAACCGGTTTACAGCGGTTCAATCCGGTTTTATCCAGTTTATACCGTTTCTATCCGGTTCTATCCTTTTTAAACCGGTTTAAACCAGTTCATTCCGGTTTTATCCGGTTTAAACCTGTTTGAACCGGTTCAATCTGGTCATATCCGTTTTAAACCGGTTTAAGCCGGTTCAATCCGGTTTTATCCGGTTTAAACCGGTTCAATCAGGTTTTATCCGGTTTAAACCGGTTTAAGCCGGTTCAATCCGGTTTTATCCAGTTTAAACCGGTTCTATCCGGTTCTATCCGGTTGAAACCATTTTAAACCGCTTCAATCCGGTTTTATCCGGTTTCAACCGGTTTAAGCTGGTTCAATCCGGTTTTATCCGGTTTAAACCGGTTCAATCTTGTTTTATCCGGTTTAAACCGTTTGAAACCAGTTCAATCCGGTTTTATCTGGTTTAGACCAGTTCAAACCGGTTCAATCCGGTTTTATCCAGTTTAAACCAGTTCTATCCATTTCTATCTGTTTTAAACCGGTTTAAACTGGTTCCATCCGGTCTTATCCGGTTTAAACCGGTTATATCCGTTTTAAACTGGTTTAAAACAGTTCATTCCGGTTTTATCCGGTTTAAACCGGTTTAAGCCGGTTCAATCCGGTTTTATCTGGTTTAAACCGGTTTAAGCCTGTTCAATCCGGTTTTATCCAGTTTAAACTGGTTCTATTCGTTTCCATCTGGTTTAAAAGGGTTTAAACTGGTTCAATCCGGTTTTATACGTTTTAAACCAGTTTAATCTGATTTTATCCGGTTTAAACTGGTTCAATTTGGTTTTATCCGGTTTCAACCGGTTTGAACCGGTTCAATCCGTTTTTATCCGGTTTAAACCGGTTTAAACCGGGTCAATCCGGTTTTATCCGGTTTAAACCTCTTCAATCCGGTTTTCTCCAGTTTAAAACGGTTTATACCAGTTCAATCCGGTTTTATCCGCTTTAAACCGGTTTAAACCGGTTGAATCGGTTTTTATCTGGTTTAAACCGGATTAAACCGGTTCTATCCGGTTTTATCCATTTTAAACCGGTTCAATCCGTTTTTTCCGGTTTAAACCGGTTTAAACCAGTTCATTCCGGTTTAATCCGGTTTAAACCGGTTTAAGCCAGTTCAATCCAGTTTTATCCAGTTTAAACCGGTTCTATCCGGTTCTATCCGGTTGAAAACAGTTTAAACCGGTTCAATCCGGTTTTATCCGGTTTAAACCAGTTCAATCCTGTTTTATCCGGTTTAAACCGGTTCTATCCGGTTCTATACAGTTGAAACCGGTTTAAACCGGTTCAATCCGGTTTTATCCTGTTTAAACCGGTTTAAACCGGTTCAATCCGGTTTTATCTCGTTTAAACCGGTTCTATCCGGTTCTATCCTGTTTAAATCGGTTTAAACCAGTTCTATCCGGTTTTATCCGGTTTCAACCGGTTTAAGCTGGTTCAATCCGGTTTTATCCGGTTTAAACCGGTTCAATCTTGTTTTATCCGGTTTAAACCGTTTGAAACCAGTTCAATCCGGTTTTATCTGGTTTAGACCAGTTCAAACCGGTTCAATCCGGTTTTATCCAGTTTAAACCAGTTCTATCCATTTCTATCTGTTTTAAACCGGTTTAAACTGGTTCCATCCGGTCTTATCCGGTTTAAACCGGTTCTATCCGGTTCTATACAGTTGAAACCAGTTTAAACCGGTTCAATCCGGTTTTATCCTGTTTAAACCGGTTTAAACCGGTTCAATCCGGTTTTATCTCGTTTAAACCGGTTCTATCCGGTTCTATCCTGTTTAAACCGGTTCTATCCGGTTCTATCCGGTTGAAACCATTTTAAACAGGTTCAATCCGGTTTTATCCGGTTTAAACCGGTTTAAGCTGGTTCAATCTGGTTTTATCCGGTTTAAACCGGTTCAATCTTGTTTTATCCGGTTTAAACCGTTTGAAACCAGTTCAATCCGGTTTTATCTGGTTTAGACCAGTTCAAACCGGTTCAATCCGGTTTTATCCAGTTTAAACCAGTTCTATCAATTTCTATCTGGTTTAAACCGGTTTAAACTGGTTCAATCCGGTTTTATCCGGTTTAAACCGGTTCTATCCATTTTAAACCTGTTTAAACCAGTTCATTCCGGTTTTATCCGGTTTAAACCTGTTTGAACCGGTTCAATCCGGTCTTATCCGGTTTAAACCGGTTTAAGCCGGTTCAATCCGGTTTTATCCGGTTTATACCGTTTCTATCCGGTGCTATCCGTTTTAAACCGGTTTAAACCAGTTCATTCCGGTTTTATCCGGTTTAAATCTGTTTGAACCGGTTCAATCGGTCTTATCCGGTTTAAACCGGTTTAAGCCGGTTCAATCCGGTTTTATCCAGTTTAAAACGGTTCTATCCGGTTCTATCCGGTTGAAACCATTTTAAACCGGTTCAATCCGGTTTTATCCGGTTTAAACCGGTTTAAGCTGGTTCAATCTGGTTTTATCCGGTTTAAACCGGTTCAATCTTGTTTTATCCGGTTTAAACCGTTTGAAACCAGTTCAATCCGGTTTTATCTGGTTTAGACCAGTTCAAACCGGTTCAATCCGGTTTTATCCAGTTTATACCGTTTCTATCCGGTTCTATCCTTTTTAAACCGGTTTAAACCAGTTCATTCCGGTTTTATCCGGTTTAAACCTGTTTGAACCGGTTCAATCTGGTCATATCCATTTTAAACCGGTTTAAGCCGGTTCAATCCGGTTTTATCCGGTTTAAACCGGTTCAATCAGGTTTTATCCGGTTTAAACCGGTTTAAGCCGGTTCAATCCGGTTTTATCCAGTTTAAACCGGTTCTATCCGGTTCTATCCGGTTGAAACCATTTTAAACCGCTTCAATCCGGTTTTATCCGGTTTCAACCGGTTTAAGCTGGTTCAATCCGGTTTTATCCGGTTTAAACCGGTTCAATCTTGTTTTATCCGGTTTAAACCGTTTGAAACCAGTTCAATCCGGTTTTATCTGGTTTAGACCAGTTCAAACCGGTTCAATCCGGTTTTATCTAGTTTAAACCAGTTCTATCCATTTCTATCTGTTTTAAACCGGTTTAAACTGGTTCCATCCGGTCTTATCCGGTTTAAACCGGTTCTATCCGGTTCTATACAGTTGAAACCAGTTTAAACCGGTTCAATCCGGTTTTATCCTGTTTAAACCGGTTTAAACCGGTTCAATCCGGTTTTATCTCGTTTAAACCGGTTCTATCCGGTTCTATCCTGTTTAAACCGGTTCTATCCTGTTCTATCCTGTTGAAACCAGTTTAAACCGGTTCAATCCGGTTTTATCCGGTTAAAACCGGTTTGAAAAGTTTCATTCCGGTTTTATCCCTTTAAAACCGGTTTGAAACTGTTCAATCCGGTTTTATCCGGTTTAGACCGGTTTAAACCAGTTCAATCCGGTTTTAATCGGCTTAAACTGGTTCAATCTGGTTTTATCCGATTTAAACCGCTTTAAAACGGTTTAATCCGGTTTTATCCGGTTTAAACCAGTTTGAACCGGTTCAATCCGGTTTTATCCGGTTTAAACCGGTTTAAACCGGTTCAATCCGGTTTTATCTCGTTTAGACCGGTTCTATCCGGTTCTATCCTTTTTAAATTGGATTAAACTGTTTCTGTCCTGTTCTATCCTGTTTTAACTGGATTAAACCAGTTCAATCTGGTTTTATCCTGTTTAAACCGGTTTAAACCCTTTCAATCCGTTTTTATCCGGTTTCAACCGGTTTACAGCGGTTCAATCCGGTTTTATCCGGTTTATACCGTTTCTATCCGGTTCTATCCGTTTTAAACCGGTTTAAACCAGTTCATTCCGGTTTTATCCGGTTTAAACCTGTTTGAGCCGGTTCAATCCGGTTTTATCCAGTTTAAACCGGTTCTATCCGGTTCTATCCGGTTGAAACCATTTTAAACAGGTTCAATCCGGTTTTATCCGGTTTAAACCGGTTTAAGCTGGTTCAATCTGGTTTTATCCGGTTTAAACCGGTTCAATCTTGTTTTATCCGGTTTAAACCGTTTGAAACCAGTTCAATCCGGTTTTATCTGGTTTAGACCAGTTCAAACCGGTTCAATCCGGTTTTATCCAGTTTAAACCAGTTCTATCAATTTCTATCTGGTTTAAACCGGTTTAAACTGGTTCAATCCGGTTTTATCCGGATTAAACCGGTTCTATCCATTTTAAACCTGTTTAAACCAGTTCATTCCGGTTTTATCCGGTTTAAACCTGTTTGAACCGGTTCAATCCGGTCTTATCCGGTTTAAACCGGTTTAAGCCGGTTCAATCCGGTTTTATCCGGTTTATACCGTTTCTATCCGGTGCTATCCGTTTTAAACCGGTTTAAACCAGTTCATTCCGGTTTTATCCGGTTTAAACCTGTTTGAACCGGTTCAATCGGTCTTATCCGGTTTAAACCGGTTTAAGCCGGTTCAATCCGGTTTTATCCAGTTTAAAACGGTTCTATCCGGTTCTATCCGGTTGAAACCATTTTAAACCGGTTCAATCCGGTTTTATCCGGTTTAAACCGGTTTAAGCTGGTTCAATCTGGTTTTATCCGGTTTAAACCGGTTCAATCTTGTTTTATCCGGTTTAAACCGTTTGAAACCAGTTCAATCCGGTTTTATCTGGTTTAGACCAGTTCAAACCGGTTCAATCCGGTTTTATCCAGTTTATACCGTTTCTATCCGGTTCTATCCTTTTTAAACCGGTTTAAACCAGTTCATTCCGGTTTTATCCGGTTTAAACCTGTTTGAACCGGTTCAATCTGGTCATATCCGTTTTAAACCGGTTTAAGCCGGTTCAATCCGGTTTTATCCGGTTTAAACCGGTTCAATCAGGTTTTATCCGGTTTAAACCGGTTTAAGCCGGTTCAATCCGGTTTTATCCAGTTTAAACCGGTTCTATCCGGTTCTATCCGGTTGAAACCATTTTAAACCGCTTCAATCCGGTTTTATCCGGTTTCAACCGGTTTAAGCTGGTTCAATCCGGTTTTATCCGGTTTAAACCGGTTCAATCTTGTTTTATCCGGTTTAAACCGTTTGAAACCAGTTCAATCCGGTTTTATCTGGTTTAGACCAGTTCAAACCGGTTCAATCCGGTTTTATCCAGTTTAAACCAGTTCTATCCATTTCTATCTGTTTTAAACCGGTTTAAACTGGTTCCATCCGGTCTTATCCGGTTTAAACCGGTTATATCCGTTTTAAACTGGTTTAAAACAGTTCATTCCGGTTTTATCCGGTTTAAACCGGTTTAAGCCGGTTCAATCCGGTTTTATCTGGTTTAAACCGGTTTAAGCCTGTTCAATCCGGTTTTATCCAGTTTAAACTGGTTCTATTCGTTTCCATCTGGTTTAAAAGGGTTTAAACTGGTTCAATCCGGTTTTATACGTTTTAAACCAGTTTAATCTGATTTTATCCGGTTTAAACTGGTTCAATTTGGTTTTATCCGGTTTCAACCGGTTTGAACCGGTTCAATCCGTTTTTATCCGGTTTAAACCGGTTTAAACCGGGTCAATCCGGTTTTATCCGGTTTAAACCTCTTCAATCCGGTTTTCTCCAGTTTAAAACGGTTTATACCAGTTCAATCCGGTTTTATCCGCTTTAAACCGGTTTAAACCGGTTGAATCGGTTTTTATCTGGTTTAAACCGGATTAAACCGGTTCTATCCGGTTTTATCCATTTTAAACCGGTTCAATCCGTTTTTTCCGGTTTAAACCGGTTTAAACCAGTTCATTCCGGTTTAATCCGGTTTAAACCGGTTTAAGCCAGTTCAATCCAGTTTTATCCAGTTTAAACCGGTTCTATCCGGTTCTATCCGGTTGAAAACAGTTTAAACCGGTTCAATCCGGTTTTATCCGGTTTAAACCAGTTCAATCCTGTTTTATCCGGTTTAAACCGGTTCTATCCGGTTCTATACAGTTGAAACCGGTTTAAACCGGTTCAATCCGGTTTTATCCTGTTTAAACCGGTTTAAACCGGTTCAATCCGGTTTTATCTCGTTTAAACCGGTTCTATCCGGTTCTATCCTGTTTAAATCGGTTTAAACCAGTTCTATCCTGTTCTATCCTGTTTTAACCGGTTAAACCAGTTCAATCCGGTTTTATCCGGTTTAAACTGGTTCTATCCGGTTCTATACAGTTGAAACCAGTTTAAACCGGTTCAATCCGGTTTTATCCTGTTTAAACCGGTTTAAACCGGTTCAATCCGGTTTTATCTCGTTTAAACCGGTTCTATCCGGTTCTATCCTGTTTAAACCGGTTCTATCCTGTTCTATCCTGTTGAAACCAGTTTAAACCGGTTCAATCCGGTTTTATCCGGTTAAAACCGGTTTGAAAAGTTTCATTCCGGTTTTATCCCTTTAAAACCGGTTTGAAACTGTTCAATCCGGTTTTCTCCGGTTTAAACCGGTTTGAACCGGTTCAATCCGGTTTTATCTGGTTTAAACAGGTTCAATCTGGTTTTATCCTGTTGAAACCGGTTTTATCCGGTTTAGACCGGTTTAAACCAGTTCAATCCGGTTTTAATCGGCTTAAACTGGTTCAATCTGGTTTTATCCGATTTAAACCGCTTTAAAACGGTTTAATCCGGTTTTATCCGGTTTAAACCAGTTTGAACCGGTTCAATCCGGTTTTATCCGGTTTAAACCGGTTTAAACCGGTTCAATCCGGTTTTATCTCGTTTAGACCGGTTCTATCCGGTTCTATCCTTTTTAAATTGGATTAAACTGTTTCTGTCCTGTTCTATCCTGTTTTAACTGGATTAAACCAGTTCAATCTGGTTTTATCCTGTTTAAACCGGTTTAAACCCTTTCAATCCGTTTTTATCCGGTTTCAACCGGTTTACAGCGGTTCAATCCGGTTTTATCCGGTTTATACCGTTTCTATCCGGTTCTATCCGTTTTAAACCGGTTTAAACCAGTTCATTCCGGTTTTATCCGGTTTAAACCTGTTTGAGCCGGTTCAATCCGGTTTTATCCAGTTTAAACCGGTTCTATCCGGTTCTATCCGGTTGAAACCATTTTAAACAGGTTCAATCCGGTTTTATCCGGTTTAAACCGGTTTAAGCTGGTTCAATCTGGTTTTATCCGGTTTAAACCGGTTCAATCTTGTTTTATCCGGTTTAAACCGTTTGAAACCAGTTCAATCCGGTTTTATCTGGTTTAGACCAGTTCAAACCGGTTCAATCCGGTTTTATCCAGTTTAAACCAGTTCTATCAATTTCTATCTGGTTTAAACCGGTTTAAACTGGTTCAATCCGGTTTTATCCGGTTTAAACCGGTTCTATCCATTTTAAACCTGTTTAAACCAGTTCATTCCGGTTTTATCCGGTTTAAACCTGTTTGAACCGGTTCAATCCGGTCTTATCCGGTTTAAACCGGTTTAAGCCGGTTCAATCCGGTTTTATCCGGTTTATACCGTTTCTATCCGGTTCTATCCGTTTTAAACCGGTTTAAACCAGTTCATTCCGGTTTTATCCGGTTTAAACCTGTTTGAACCGGTTCAATCGGTCTTATCCGGTTTAAACCGGTTTAAGCCGGTTCAATCTGGTTTTATCCGGTTTAAACCGGTTCAATCAGGTTTTATCCGGTTTAAACCGGTTTAAGCCGGTTCAATCCGGTTTTATCCAGTTTAAAACGGTTCTATCCGGTTCTATCCGGTTGAAACCATTTTAAACCGGTTCAATCCGGTTTTATCCGGTTTAAACCGGTTTAAGCTGGTTCAATCTGGTTTTATCCGGTTTAAACCGGTTCAATCTTGTTTTATCCGGTTTAAACCGTTTGAAACCAGTTCAATCCGGTTTTATCTGGTTTAGACCAGTTCAAACCGGTTCAATCCGGTTTTATCCAGTTTAAACCAGTTCTATCCATTTCTATCTGGTTTAAACCGGTTTAAACTGGTTCAATCCGGTTTTATCCGGTTTAAACCGGTTCTATCTGTTTTAAACCGGTTTAAAACAGTACATTCCGGTTTTATCCGGTTTAAACCGGTTTAAGCCGGTTCAAACCGGTTTTATCCGGTTTCAACCGGTTTACACCAGTTCAATCCGGTTTTATCCGGTTTAAACCGTTTCTATCCACTTCTATCCGTTTTAAACCGGTTTAAACCAGTTCATTCCGGTTTTATCCGGTTTAAACCGGTTTCAACCGGTTCAATCCGGTTTTATCCGGTTTAAACCGGTTTAATTCTGTTTAAACCGGTTTAAGCTGGTTCAATCCGGTTTAAACCAGTTTGAACCGGTTCAATCCGGTTTTATCCGGTTTAAACCGGTTTAAGCCGGTTCAATCCGGTTTTATCCAGTTTAAACCGGTTCTATCCGGTTCTATCCGGTTGAAACCAGTTTAAACCGGTTCAATCTGGTTTTATCCGGTTTAAACCGGTTTTATCCGGTTTAGACCAGTTTAAACCAGTTCAATCCGGTTTTAATCAGCTTAAACCGGATCAATCTGGTTTTATCCAGTTTAAACCGCTTTAAAACGGTTTTATCCGGTTTTATCCGGTTTAAACCAGTTTGAACCGGTTCAATCCGGTTTTATCCGGTTTAAACCAGTTCAATCCGGTTTAAACCGGTTTAAGCCAGTTCAATCCGGTTGTATCCAGTTTAAACCGGTTCTATCCGGTTCTATCTGGTTGAAACCAGTTTAAACCGGTTCAATCCGGTTTTATCCGGTTTAAACCGGTTCAATCCGGTTATATCCGGTTTAAACCGGTTCATTCCGGTTTTATCCTGTTAAAACCGGTATGAAACGGTTCGATCCGGTTTTATCCAGTTTAAACTGGTTCAGTCCGATTTTATCCGGTTTAAACCAGTTCATTCCGGTTTTATCCGGTTTAAACCAGTTCACTCCGGTTTTATCCGGTTTAAACCGGTTTGTACTGGTTCAATCCGGTTTTATCCGGTTTAAACCAGTTTAAGCTGGTTCAATCCGGTTTTATCCAGTTTAAACCGGTTCTATCCGGTTCTATCTGGTTGAAACCGGTTTAAACCAGTTCAATCCGGTTTTCTCAGGTTAAAACCGGTTCATTCCGGTTTTATCCGGTTTAAGCCAGATCAATCCGGTTTCAACCGTTTCAATCTGATTTTATCCGGTTTAAACCGGTTTAAACCGCTTCAATCCGGTTTTATCCGGTTAAAACCGGTTTGAAACGTTTCAATCCGGTTTTATCCGGTTTAAAACGGTTCATTCCGGTTTTATCCGTTTAAAACCGGTTTGAAACGGTTCAATCCGGTTTTATCTGGTTTAAACAAGTTCGATCCGTTTTTATCCGGTTTAAACCAGTTCACTCCGGTTTTATCCGGTTTATACCAGTTCAATCCGGTTTTATCCGGTTTAAACCGGTTTAAACCGGTTCAATCCGGTTTTATCCGGTTTAAACCGGTTCTATCCGGTTCTATCCGGTTTGAACCGGTTCAATCCGGTTTTATCCGGTTTAAACCGGTTTAAGCCGGTTCAATCCGGTTTTATCCGGTTTAAACCGGTTCAATCCGATTTTATCCGGTTTAAACAGGTTCATTCCGGTTTTATCCGGTTAAAACCGGTTTGAAAAGTTTCATTCCGGTTTTATCCGGTTTAAACTGGTTTGAACCAGTTCATTCCGGTTCTATCCGTTTGAAACCGGTTTAAACCGGTTCAATCCGTTTTTATCCGGTTTAAACCGGTTCTATCCGGTTTTATCCGGTTTAAACCGGTTCTATCCGGTTCTATCCGGTTTGAAGCGGTTCAATCCGGTTTTATCCGGTTTAAACCGGTTTAAGCCTGTTCAATCCGGTTTTATCCAGTTTAAACCGGTTCTATGTGGTTCTATCCTGTTGAAACCAGTTAAAACCGGTTCAATCCGGTTTTATCCGGTTTAAACCGGTTCAATCCGATTTTATCCGGTTTAAACCGGTTCATTCCGGTTTTATCCGGTTAAAACCGGTTTGAAAAGTTTCATTCCGGTTTTATCCCTTTAAAACCGGTTTGAAACTGTTCAATCCGGTTTTCTCCGGTTTAAACCGGTTCGATCCGTTTTTATCCGGTTTAAACCAGTTCACTCCGGTTTTATCCTGTTTAAACCGGTTTGAACCGGTTCAATCCGGTTTTATCTGGTTTAAACAGGTTCAATCTGGTTTTATCCTGTTGAAACCGGTTTTATCCGGTTTAGACCGGTTTAAACCAGTTCAATCCGGTTTTAATCGGCTTAAACTGGTTCAATCTGGTTTTATCCGATTTAAACCGCTTTAAAACGGTTTAATCCGGTTTTATCCGGTTTAAACCAGTTTGAACCGGTTCAATCCGGTTTTATCCGGTTTAAACCGGTTTAAACCGGTTCAATCAGGTTTTATCTCGTTTAGACCGGTTCTATCCGGTTCTATCCTTTTTAAATCGGATTAAACTGTTTCTGTCCTGTTCTATCCTGTTTTAACTGGATTAAACCAGTTCAATCTGGTTTTATCCTGTTTAAACCGGTTTAAACCCTTTCAATCCGTTTTTATCCGGTTTCAACCGGTTTACAGCGGTTCAATCCGGTTTTATCCGGTTTATACCGTTTCTATCCGGTTCTATCCGTTTTAAACTGGTTTAAACCAGTTCATTCCGGTTTTATCCGGTTTAAACCTGTTTGAACCGGTTCAATCCGGTCTTATCCGGTTTAAACCGGTTTAAGCCGGTTCAATCCGGTTTTATCCGGTTTAAACCGGTTCAATCAGGTTTTATCCGGTTTAAACCGGTTTAAGCCGGTTCAATCCGGTTTTATCCAGTTTAAACCGGTTCTATCCGGTTCTATCCGGTTGAAACCATTTTAAACAGGTTCAATCCGGTTTTATCTGGTTTAAACCGGTTTAAGCTGGTTCAATCTGGTTTTATCCGGTTTAAACCGGTTCAATCTTGTTTTATCCGGTTTAAACCGTTTGAAACCAGTTCAATCCGGTTTTATCTGGTTTAGACCAGTTCAAACCGGTTCAATCCGGTTTTATCCAGTTTAAACCAGTTCTATCCATTTCTATCTGGTTTAAACCGGTTTAAACTGGTTCTATCCGGTTTTATCCGGTTTAAACCGGTTCTATCTGTTTTAAACCGGTTTAAAACAGTACATTCCGGTTTTATCCGGTTTAAACCGGTTTAAGCCGGTTCAAACCGGTTTTATCCGGTTTCAACCGGTTTACACCAGTTCAATCCGGTTTTATCCGGTTTAAACCGTTTCTATCCACTTCTATCCGTTTTAAACCGGTTTAAACCAGTTCATTCCGGTTTTATCCGGTTTAAACCGGTTTCAACCGGTTCAATCCGGTTTTATCCGGTTTAAACCGGTTTAATTCTGTTTAAACCGGTTTAAGCTGGTTCAATCCGGTTTAAACCAGTTTGAACCGGTTCAATCCGGTTTTATCCGGTTTAAACCGGTTTAAGCCGGTTCAATCCGGTTTTATCCAGTTTAAACCGGTTCTATCCGGTTCTATCCGGTTGAAACCAGTTTAAACCGGTTCAATCCGGTTTTATCCGGTTTAAACCGGTTTTATCCGGTTTAGACCAGTTTAAACCAGTTCAATCCGGTTTTAATCAGCTTAAACCGTATCAATCTGGTTTTATCCAGTTTAAACCGCTTTAAAACGGTTTTATCCGGTTTTATCCGGTTTAAACCAGTTTGAACCGGTTCAATCCGGTTTTATCCGGTTTAAACCAGTTCAATCCGGTTTAAACCGGTTTAAGCCGGTTCAATCCGGTTGTATCCAGTTTAAACCGGTTCTATCCGGTTCTATCTGGTTGAAACCAGTTTAAACCGGTTCAATCCGGTTTTATCCGGTTTAAACCGGTTCAATCCGGTTTTATCCGGTTTAAACCGGTTCATTCCGGTTTTATCCTGTTAAAACCGGTATGAAACGGTTCGATCCGGTTTTATCCAGTTTAAACTGGTTCAGTCCGATTTTATCCGGTTTAAACCAGTTCATTCCGGTTTTATCCGGTTTAAACCAGTTCACTCCGGTTTTATCCGGTTTAAACCAGTTTGTACTGGTTCAATCCGGTTTTATCCGGTTTAAACCATTTTAAGCTGGTTCAATCCGGTTTTATCCAGTTTAAACCGGTTCTATCCGGTTTTCTCAGGTTAAAACCGGTTCAATCTGGTTTTATCCGGTTTAAACCAGTTTAAACCGGTTCAATCGGTTTTATCCAGTTTAAACCAGTTCTATCCGGTTTAAACCAGTTTAATCCAGTTCAATCCGGTTTTATCCAGTTTAAACCAGTCCTATCGGGTTTAAACAGGTTTAGGCCGGTTCATTCCGGTTTTATCAGTTTTAAACCGGTTTAAACTGCTTCAATCCGTTTATATCCGGTTTAAACCGGTTACAACCGGTTCAATCCGGTTTTCTCCGGTTTAAACCGGTTTAAGACGGTTCCACCCGATTTTCTCCGGTTTTAACCGGCTTTAACCGGTTCAATCCGCTTTTATCCAGTTTAAACCGGTTCTATCTGGTTCTATCCGGTTGAAACCGGTTTAAACCGGTTCAATCCGGTTTTATACGGTTTAAACCGGTTCATTCCAGTTTCATCCGGTTTGAACCGTTTTAAACCGGTTTAAACCAGTTCAATCCGGTTTTAAACGGTTTAAACCGGTTCTATCCGGTTCAATCTGGTTTAAACCGGTTTAAACCGGTTCTATCCGTTTTTATCCGGTTTAAACCGGTACAATCTGGTTTTATCCAGTTTAAACCGGTTTTAACCGATTCAATCCGTTTTATCCAGTATAAACTGGTTTAATCCGGTTCAATCCGGTTTTATCCGCTTTAAACCGGTTTAAACCGGTTCAATCGCTTTTTATCTGGTTTAAACCGGATTAAACCGGTTCTATCCGGTTTTATCCATTTTAAACCGGTTCAGTCCGTTTTTTCCGGTTTAAACCGGTTTCAACCAGTTCATTCCGGTTTTATCCGGTTTAAGCCGGATCAATCCGGTTTAAACCGTTTCAATCTGATTTTATCCGGTTTTAACCGGTTTAAACCGCTTCAATCCGGTTTTATCCGGTTTAAACCGGTTTTATCCGGTTTAGACCAGTTTAAACCAGATCAATCCGGTTTTAATCAGCTTAAACCGGTTCAATCTGGTTTTATCCAGTTTAAACTGGTTTGAACCAGTTCAATCCGGTTTTATCCGGTTTAAACCAGTTCACTCCGGTTTTATCCGGTTTAAACCGGTTTGTACCGGTTCAATCCGGTTTTATCTGGTTTAAACCGGTTTAAGCTGGTTCAATCCGGTTTTATCCAGTTTAAACCGGTTCTATCCGGTTCTATCTGGTTGAAACCGGTTTAAACCAGATCAATCCGGTTTTCTCAGGTTAAAACCGGTTCAATCTGGTTTTATCCGGTTTAAACCGGTTTAAGCCGGTTCAATCCGGTTTTATCCAGTTTAAACCGGTTCTATCCGGTTGAAACCAGTTTAAACCGGTTCAATCCGGTTTTATCCGGTTTAAACCGGTTCAATCCGATTTTATCCGGTTTTAACCGGTTCATTCCGGTTTTATCCGGTTAAAACCGGTTTGAAACGTTTCAATCCGGTTTTATCCGGTTTAAAACGGTTCATTCCGGTTTTATCCGTTTAAAACCGGTTTGAAACGGTTCAATCCGGTTTTATCTGGTTTAAACCAGTTCACTCCGGTTTTATCCGGTTTAAACCGGTTTGAACCGGTTCAATCCGGTTTTATCTGGTTTAAACCGGTTCAATCTGGTTTTATCCTGTTGAAACCGGTTTTATCCGGTTTAGACCGGTTTAAACCAGTTCAATCCGGTTTTAATCGGCTTAAACTGGTTCAATCTGGTTTTATCCGGTTTAAACCGCTTTAAAAAGGTTTAATCCGGTTTTATCCGGTTTAAACCAGTTTGAACCAGTTCAATCCGGTTTTATCCGGTTTAAACCGGTTTAAACCGGTTCAATCCGGTTTTATCTCGTTTAGACCGGTTCTATCCGGTTCTATCCTTTTTAAATCGGATTAAACTGTTTCTGTCCTGTTCTACCCTGTTTTAACTGGATTAAACCAGTTCAATCCGGTTTTATCCGGTTTATACCGTTTCTATCCGGTTCTATCCATTTTAAACCGGTTTAAACCAGTTCATTCCGGTTTTATCCGGTTTAAACCTGTTTGAACCGGTTCAATCCTTTCTTATCCGGTTTAAACCGGTTTAAGCCGGTTCAATCCGGTTTTATCCAGTTTAAACCGGTTTAAGCCGGTTCAATCCGGTTTTATCCGGTTTAAACCGGTTCAATCAGGTTTTATCCGGTTAAAACCGGTTTAAGCCCGTTCAATCCGGTTTTATCCAGTTTAAACCGGTTCTATCCGGTTCTATCCGGTTGAAACCATTTTAAACCGGTTCAATCCGATTTGATCCGGTTTAAACCGGTTCAATCTGGTTTTATCCGGTTTAAACCGGTTTTAACCGATTCAATCCGGTTTATCCAGTATAAACTGGTTTAATCCGTTTCAATCCGGTTTTATCCGGTTTAAACCGATTTAAACCGGTTCAGTCCGGTTTTATCCAGTTTAAACCGGTTATATCCGGTTTAAACCGGTATAAACCAGTTCAATCCGGTTTTATCCTGTTTAAACCGGTTTAAAACGGTTTTATCTGGTTTTATCCGGTTTAAACCAGTTTGAACCGGTTCAATCCGGTTTTATCCGGTTTAAACCGGATTCGGTTCAATCCGGTTTAAACCGGTTTAAGCCGGTTCAATCCGGTTTTATCCAGTTTAAACCGGTTCTATCTGGTTCTATCTGGTTGAAACCAGTTTAAACCGGTTCAATCCGGTTTTATCCGGTTTAAACCGGTTCAATCCGGTTTTATCCAGTTTAAACCGGTTCATTCTGGTTTTATCCGGTTAAAACCGTTTTGGAATGGTTCGATCCAGTTTTATCCGGTTTAAACTGGTTCAGTCCGATTTTATCCGGTTTAAACCAGTTCATTCCAGTTTTATCCGGTTTAAACTGGTTTGAACCGGTTCAATCCGGTTTTATCCGGTTTAAACCAGTTCACTCCGGTTTTATCCGGTTTAAACCGGTTGGTACCGGTTCAATCCGGTTTTATCTGGTTTAAACCGGTTTAAGCTGGTTCAATCGGGTTTTATCCAGTTTAAACCGGTTCTATCCGGTTCTATCTGGTTGAAACCCGTTTAAACCAGTTCAATCCGGTTTTCTCAGGTTAAAACCGGTTCAATCTGGTTTTATCCGGTTTAAACCGGTTTAAACTGGTTCAATCGGTTTTATCCAGTTTAAACCAGTTCTATCCGGTTTAAACCAGTTTAATCCAGTTCAATCCGGTTTTATCCGGTTTAAACCGGTCCTATCGGGTTTAAACAGGTTTAGTCCGGTTCATTCCGGTTTTATCAGTTTTAAACCGGTTTAAACTGCTTCAATCCGTTTATATTTGGTTTAAACCGGTTACAACCGGTTCAATCCGGTTTTCTCCGGTTTAAACCGGTTTAAGCCGGTTCCACCCGGTTTTCTCCGGTTTTAACCGGCTTTAACCGGTTCAATCCGCTTTTATCCAGTTTAAACCGGTTCTATCTGGTTCTATCCGGTTGAAACCGGTTTAAACCGGTTCAATCCGTTTTTTCCAGTTTAAACCAGTTTCACCCAGTTCATTCCGGTTTTATCCGGTTTAAGCCAGATCAATCCGGTTTAAACCGTTTCAATCTGATTTTATCCGGTTTAAACCGGTTTAAACCGCTTCAATCCGGTTTTATCCGGTTTAAACCGGTTCTATCCAGTTCTATCCGGTTGAAACCGGTTTAAACCGGTTCAATCCGGTTTTATCCGGTTTATACCAGTTCAATCCGGTTTTATCCGGTTTAAACCGGTTTAAACCGGTTCAATCCGGTTTTATCCGGTTTAAACCGGTTCTATCCGGTTCTATCCGCATTGAACCGGTTCAATCCGGTTTTATCTGGTTTAAACCGGTTTAAGCCGGTTCAAACCGGTTTTATCCAGTTTAAACCGGTTCTATCCGGTTGAAACCAGTATAAACCGGTTCAATCCCGTTTTATCCGGTTTAAACCGGTTCAATCCGATTTTATCCGGTTTAAACCGGTTCATTCCGGTTTTATCCGGTTAAAACCGGTTTGAAACGTTTCAATCCGGTTTTATCCGGTTTAAAACGGTTCATTCCGGTTTTATCAGTTTAAAACCGGTTTGAAACGGTTCAATCCGGTTTTATCTGGTTTAAACCAGTTCGATCCGTTTTTATCCGGTTTAAACCAGTTCACTCCGGTTTTATCCGGTTTAAACCGGTTTGAACCGGTTCAAACCGGTTTTATCTGGTTTAAACCGGTTTAAGCCGGTTCAATCCGGTTTTATCCAGTTTAAACCGGTTCTATCCGGTTCTATCCAGTTGAAACCAGTTTAAACCGGTTCAATCCGGTTTTATCCGGTTTAAACCGGTTCAATCTGGTTTTATCCTGTTGAAACCGGTTTTATCCAGTTTAGACCGGTTTAAACCAGTTCAATCCAGTTTTAATCGGCTTAAACTGGTTCAATCTGGTTTTATCCGATTTAAACCGCTTTAAAACGGTTTAATCCGGTTTTATCCGGTTTAAACCAGTTTGAACCGGTTCAATCCGGTTTTATCCGGTTTAAACCGGTTTAAACCGGTTCAATCCGGTTTTATCCGGTTTAAACTGGTTCTATTCGTTTCCATCTGGTTTAAAAGGGTTTAAGCCGGTTCAATCCGGTTTTATACGTTTTAAACCAGTTCAATCTGATTTTATCCGGTTTAAACTTGTTCAATTTGGTTTTATCCGGTTTCAACCGGTTTGAACCGGTTCAATCCTGTTTTTTCCTGTTTAAACCGGTTTTAAACGGTTTAATCCGGTTTTATCCGGTTTAAACCAGTTTGAACCGGTTCAATCCGGTTTTATCCGGTTTAAACCGGTTTAAACCGGTTCAATCCGGTTTTATCTCGTTTAGACCGGTTCTATCCGGTTCTATCCTTTTTAAATCGGATTAAACTGTTTCTGTCCTGTTCTATCCTGTTTTAACTGGATTAAACCAGTTCAATCCGGTTTTATCCTGTTTAAACCGGTTTAAACCCTTTCAATCCGTTTTTATCCGGTTTCAACCGGTTTACAGCGGTTCAATCCGGTTTTATCCGGTTTATACCGTTTCTATCCGGTGCTATCCGTTTTAAACCGGTTTAAACCAGTTCATTCTGGTTTTATCCGGTTTAAACCTGTTTGAACCGGTTCAATCGGTCTTATCCGGTTTAAACTGGTTTAAGCCGGTTCAATCCGGTTTTATCCGGTTTAAACCGGTTCAATCAGGTTTTATCCGGTTTAAACCGGTTTAAGCCGGTTCAATCCGGTTTTATCCAGTTTAAACCGGTTCTATCCGGTTCTATCCGGTTGAAACCATTTTAAACCGGTTCAATCCGGTTTTATCCGGTTTAAACCGGTTTAAGCTGGTTCAATCTGGTTTTATCCGGTTTAAACCGGTTCAATCTTGTTTTATCCGGTTTAAACCGTTTGAAACCAGTTCAATCCGGTTTTATCTGGTTTAGACTAGTTCAAACCGGTTCAATCCGGTTTTATCCTGTTTAAACCAGTTCTATCCATTTCTATCTGGTTTAAACCGGTTTAAACCGGTTCAATCCGGTTTTATCCGGTTTAAACCGGTTCTATCCGTTTTAAACCAGTTTAAAACAGTACATTCCGGTTTTATCCGGTTTAAACCGGTTTAAGCTGGTTCCAACCGGTTTTATCCGGTTTCAACCGGTTTACACCAGTTCAATCCGGTTTTATCCGGTTTAAACCGTTTCTATCCACTTCTATCCGTTTTAAACCGGTTTAAACCAGTTCATTCCGGTTTTATCCGGTTTAAACCGGTTTCAACCGGTTCAATCCGGTTTTATCCGGTTTAAACCGGTTTAATTCTGTTTAAACCGGTTTAAGCTGGTTCAATCCGGTTTAAACCAGTTTGAACCGGTTCAATCCGGTTTTATCCGGTTTAAACCGGTTTAAGCCGGTTCAATCCGGTTTTATCCAGTTTAAACCGGTTCTATCCGGTTCTATCCGGTTGAAACCAGTTTAAACCGGTTCAATCTGGTTTTATCCGGTTTAAACCGGTTTTATCCGGTTTAGACCAGTTTAAACCAGTTCAATCCGGTTTTAATCAGCTTAAACCGGATCAATCTGGTTTTATCCAGTTTAAACCGCTTTAAAACGGTTTTATCCGGTTTTATCCGGTTTAAACCAGTTTGAACCGGTTCAATCCGGTTTTATCCGGTTTAAACCAGTTCAATCCGGTTTAAACCGGTTTAAGCCGGTTCAATCCGGTTTTATCCAGTTTAAACCGGTTCTATCCGGTTCTATCTGGTTGAAACCAGTTTAAACCGGTTCAATCCGTTTTTATCCGGTTTAAACCGGTTCAATCCGGTTTTATCCGGTTTAAACCGGTTCATTCCGGTTTTATCCGGTTAAAACCGGTTTGAAACGGTTCGATCCGGTTTTATCCAGTTTAAACTGGTTCAGTCCGATTTTATCCGGTTTAAACCAGTTCATTCCGGTTTTATCCGGTTTAAAATGGTTTGAACCGGTTCAATCCGGTTTTATCCGGTTTAAACCAGTTCACTCCGGTTTTATCCGGTTTAAACCGGTTTGTACCGGTTCAATCCGGTTTTATCCGGTTTAAACCAGTTTAAGCTGGTTCAATCCGGTTTTATCCAGTTTAAACCGGTTCTATCCGGTTCTATCTGGTTGAAACCGGTTTAAACCAGTTCAATCCGGTTTTCTCAGGTTGAAACCGGTTCAATCTGGTTTTATCCGGTTTAAACCGGTTTAAACCGGTTCAATCGGTTTTATCCAGTTTAAACCAGTTCTATCCGGTTTAAACCAGTTTAATCCAGTTCAATCCGGTTTTATCCAGTTTAAACCGGTCCTATCGGGTTTAAACAGGTTTAGGCTGGCTCTTTCCGGTTTTATCAGTTTTAAACCGGTTTAAACTGCTTCAATCCGTTTATATCCGGTTTAAACCGGTTACAACCGGTTCAATCCGGTTTTCTCCGGTTTAAACCGGTTTAAGCCGGTTCCACCCGATTTTCTCCGGTTTTAACCGGCTTTAACCGGTTCAATCCGCTTTTATCCAGTTTAAACCGGTTCTATCTGGTTCTATCTGGTTTAAACCGGTTTAAACCGGTTCTATCCGTTTTTATCCGGTTTAAACCGGTACAATCTGGTTTTATCCAGTTTAAACCGGTTTTAACCGATTCAATCCGTTTTATCCAGTATAAACTGGTTTAATCCGGTTCAATCTGGTTTTATCCGCTTTAAACCGGTTTAAACCGGTTCAATCGGTTTTTATCTGGTTTAAACCGGATTAAACCGGTTTTATCCGGTTTTATCCATTTTAAACCGGTTCAGTCCGTTTTTTCCGGTTTAAACCGGTTTCAACCAGTTCACTCCGGTTTTATCCGGTTTAAGCCGGATCAATCCCGTTTAAACCGTTTCAATCTGATTTTATCCGGTTTTAACCGGTTTAAACCGCTTCAATCCGGTTTTATCCGGTTTAAACCAGTTTGAACCGGTTCAATCCGGTTTTCTCCGGTTTAAACCGGTTCAATCCGGTTTAAACCGGTTTAAGCCGGTTCAATCCGGTTTTATCCAGTTTAAACCGGTTCTATCTGGTTCTATCTGGTTGAAACAAGTTTAAACCGGTTCAATCCGGTTTTCTCAGGTTAAAACCGGTTCAATCTGGTTTTATCCGGTTTAAACCGGTTTAAACTGGTTCAATCGGTTTTATCCAGTTTAAACCAGTTCTATCCGTTTTAAACCAGTTTAATCCAGTTCAATCCGGTTTTATCCGGTTTAAACCGGTCCTATCGGGTTTAAACAGGTTTAGTCCGGTTCATTCCGGTTTTATCAGTTTTAAACCGGTTTAAACTGCTTCAATCCGTTTATATTTGGTTTAAACCGGTTACAACCGGTTCAATCCGGTTTTCTGCGGTTTAAACCGGTTTAAGCCGGTTCCACCCGGTTTTCTCCGGTTTTAACCGGCTTTAACCGGTTCAATCCGCTTTTATCCAGTTTAAACCGGTTCTATCTGGTTCTATCCGGTTGAAACCGGTTTAAACCGGTTCAATCCGTTTTTTCCAGTTTAAACCGGTTTCAACCAGTTCATTCCGGTTTTATCCGGTTTAAGCCAGATCAATCCGGTTTAAACCGTTTCAATCTGATTTTATCCGGTTTAAACCGTTTTAAACCGCTTCAATCCGGGTTTATCCGGTTAAAACCGGTTTGAAACGTTTCAATCCGGTTTTATCCGGTTTAAAACGGTTCATTCCGGTTTTATCCGTTTAAAACCGGTTTGAAACGGTTCAATCCGGTTTTATCTGGTTTAAACCAGTTTGATCCGTTTTTATCCGGTTTAAACCAGTTCACTCCGGTTTTATCCGGTTTATACCAGGTCAATCCGGTTTTATCCGGTTTAAACCGGTTTAAACCGGTTCAATCCGGTTTTATCCGGTTTAAACCGGTTCTATCCGGTCCTATCCGGTCTGAACCGGTTCAATCCGGTTTTATCCGGTTTAAACCGGTTTAAGCCGGTTCAATCCGGTTTTATCCAGTTTAAACCGGTTCTATCCGGTTGAAACCAGTTTAAACCGGTTCAATCAGGTTTTATCCATTTTAAACCGGTTCAATCCGATTTTATCCGGTTTAAACCGGTTCATTCCGGTTTTATCCGGTTAAAACCGGTTTGAAACGTTTCAATCCGGTTTTATCCGGTTTAAAACGGTTCATTCCGGTTTTATTCGTTTAAAACCGGTTTGAAACGGTTCAATCCGGTTTTATCTGGTTTAAACCAGTTCGATCCGTTTTTATCCGGTTTAAACCAGTTCACTCCGGTTTTATCCGGTTTAAACCGGTTTGAACCGGTTCAATCCGGTTTTAATCGGCTTAAACTGGTTCAATCTGGTTTTATCCGGTTTAAACCGCTTTAAAAAGGTTTAATCCGGTTTTATCCGGTTTAAACCAGTTTGAACCAGTTCAATCCGGTTTTATCCGGTTTATACCGGTTTAAACCGGTTCAATCCGGTTTTATCTCGTTTAGACCGGTTCTATCCGGTTCTATCCTTTTTAAATCGGATTAAACTGTTTCTATCCTGTTCTACCCTGTTTTAACTGGATTAAACCAGTTCAATCCGTTTTATCCTGTTTAAACCGGTTTAAACCCTTTCAATCCGTTTTTATCCGGTTTCAACCGGTTTACAGCGGTTCAATCCGGTTTTATCCGGTTTATACCGTTTCTATCCGGTTCTATCCATTTTAAACCGGTTTAAACCAGTTCATTCCGGTTTTATCCTGTTTAAACCTGTTTGAACCGGTTCAATCCGGTCTAATCCGGTTTAAACCGGTTTAAGCCGGTTCAATCCGGTTTTATCCGGTTTAAACCAGTTTAAGCCGGTTCAATCCGGTTTTATCCGGTTTAAACCGGTTCAATCAGGTTTTATCCGGTTAAAACCGGTTTAAGCCCGTTCAATCCGGTTTTATCCAGTTTAAACCGGTTCTATCCGGTTGAAACCATTTTCAACCGGTTCAATCCGGTTTTATCCGGTTTAAACCGGTTTAAGCTGGTTCAATCGGGTTTTATCCGGTTTAAACCGGTTCTATCCGGTTCTATCCGGTTGAAACCGGTTTAATCCGTTTCAATCCGGTTTTATCCGGTTTAAACCGATTTAAACCGGTTCAGTCCGGTTTTATCCAGTTTAAACCGGTTATATCCGGTTTAAACCGGTATAAACCAGTTCAATCCGGTTTTATCCTGTTTAAACCGGTTTAAAACGGTTTTATCTGGTTTTATCCGGTTTAAACCAGTTTGAACCGGTTCAATCCGGTTTTATCCGGTTTAAACCGGATTCGGTTCAATCCGGTTTAAACCGGTTTAAGCCGGTTCAATCCGGTTTTATCCGGTTTAAACCAGTTCACTCCGGTTTTATCCGGTTTAAACCGGTTTGTACCGGTTCAATCCGGTTTTATCCGGTTTAAACCAGTTTAAGCTGGATCAATCCGGTTTTATCCAGTTTAAACCGGTTCTATCCGGTTCTATCTGGTTGAAACCGGTTTAAACCAGTTCAATCCGGTTTTCTCAGGTTAAAACCGGTTCAATCTGGTTTTATCTGGTTTAAACCGGTTTAAACTAGTTCAATCGATTTTATCCAGTTTAAAGCAGTTCTATCCGGTTTAAACCAGTTTAATCCAGTTCAATCCGGTTTTATCCGGTTTAAACCGGTCCTATCGGGTTTAAACAGGTTTAGGCCGGTTCATTACGGTTTTATCAGTTTTAAACCGGTTTAAACTGCTTCAATCCGTTTATATTCGGTTTAAACCGGTTACAACCGGTTCAATCCGGTTTTCTCCGGTTTAAACTGGTTTAAGCCGGTTCCACCCGGTTTTCTCCGGTTTTAACCGGCTTTAACCGGTTCAATCCGCTTTTATCCAGTTTAAACCGGTTCTATCTGGTTCTATCCGGTTGAAACCGGTTTAAACCGGTTCAATCCGTTTTTTCCGGTTTAAACCGGTTTCAACCAGTTCATTCCGGTTTTATCCAGTTTAAGCCGGATCAATCCGGTTTAAACCGTTTCAATCTGATTTTATCCGGTTTAAACCGGTTTAAACCGCTTCAATCCGGTTTTATCCGGTTTAAACCAGTTCTATCCAGTTCTATCCGGTTAAAACCGGTTTAAACCGGTTCAATCCGGTTTTATCCGGTTTAAACCGGTTCAATCCGGTTTTATCCGGTTTAAACCGGTTTAAACCGGTTCAATCCGGTTTTATCCGGTTTAAACCGGTTCTATCCGGTTCTATCCGGTTTGAACCGGTTCAATCCGGTTTTATCCGGTTTAAACCGGTTTAAGCTGGTTTTATCCGGTTTAAACCGGTTTAAGCCGGTTCATCCGGTTTTATCCAGTTTAAACCGGTTCTATCCGGTTCTATCCGGTTGAAACCAGTTTAAACCGGTTCAATCCGGTTTTATCCGGTTTAAACCGGTTCAGTCCGATTTTATCCGGTTTAAACCGGTTCATACCGGTTTTATCCGGTTAAAACCGGTTTGAAACGTTTCATTCCGGTTTTATCCCTTTAAAACCGGTTTGAAACGGTTCAATCCGGTTTTATCCGGTTTAAACCGGTTCGATCCGTTTTTATCCGGTTTAAACCAGTTCACTCCGGTTTTATCCGGTTTAAACCGGTTCAATCTGGTTTTATCCTGTTGAAACCGGTTTTATCCGGTTTAGACCGGTTTAAACCAGTTCAATCCGGTTTTAATCGGCTAAAACTGGTTCAGTCTGGTTTTATCCGATTAAAACCGCTTTAAAACGGTTTAATCCGGTTTTATCCGGTTTAAACCAGTTTAAACCGGTTCAATCCGGTTTTATCTCGTTTAGACCGGTTCTATCCGGTTCTATCCTTTTTAAATCGGATTAAACTGTTTCTGTCCTGTTCTATCCTGTTTTAACTGGATTAAACCAGTTCAATCTGGTTTTATCCTGTTTAAACCGGTTTAAACCCTTTCAATCCGTTTTTATCCGGTTTCAACTGGTTTACAGCGGTTCAATCCGGTTTTATCCGGTTTATACCGTTTCTATCCGTTTCTATCCGTTTTAAACCGGTTTAAACCAGTTCATTCCGGTTTTATCCGGTTTAAACCTGTTTGAACCGGTTCAATCCGGTCTTATCCGGTTTAAACCGGTTTAAGCCGGTTCAATCCGGTTTTATCTGGTTTAAACCGGTTCAATCAGGTTTTATCCGGTTTAAACCGGTTTTAGCCGGTTCAATCCGGTTTTATCCAGTTTAAACCGGTTCTATCCGGTTCTATCCGGTTGAAACCATTTTAAACCGGTTCAATCCGGTTTTATCCGGTTTAAACCGGTTTAAGCTGGTTCAATCTGGTTTTATCCGGTTTAAACTGGTTCAATCTTGTTTTATCCGGTTTAAACCGTTTGAAACCAGTTCAATCCGGTTTTATCTGGTTTAGACCAGTTCAAACCGGTTCAATCCGGTTTTATCCAGTTTAAACCAGTTCTATCCATTTCTATCTGGTTTAAACCGGTTTAAACTGGTTCAATCCGGTTTTATACGGTTTAAACCGGTTCTATCCGTTTTAAACCGGTTTAAAACAGTTCATTCGGGTTTTATCCGGTTTAAACCGGTTTAAGCCGGTTCAATCCGATTTTATCTGGTTTAAACCAGTTTAAGCTGGTTCAATCCGGTTTTATACGTTTTAAACCAGTTCAATCTGATTTTATCTGGTTTAAACTGGTTCAATTTGGTTTTATCCGGTTTCAACCGGTTTGAACCGGTTCAATCCGGTTTTATCCGGTTCAAACCGGTTTAAAACGGTTTAATCCGGTTTTATCCGGTTTAAACCAGTTTGAACCGGTTCAATCCGGTTTTATCCGGTTTAAACCGGTTTAAACCGGTTCAATCCGGTTTTATCTCGTTTAGACCGGTTCTATCCAGTTCTATCCTTTTTAAATCGGATTAAACTGTTTCTGTCCTGTTCTATCCTGTTTTACCTGGATTAAACCAGTTCAATCCGGTTTTATCCTGTTTAAACCGGTTTAAACCCTTTCAATCCGTTTTTATCCGGTTTCAACCGGTTTACAGCGGTTCAATCCGGTTTTATCTGGTTTATACCGTTTCTATCCGGTTCTATCCGTTTTAAACCGGTTTAAACCAGTTCATTCCGGTTTTATCCGGTTTAAACATGTTTGAACCGGTTCAATCCGGTCTTCTCCGGTTTAAACCGGTTTAAGCCGGTTCAATCCGGTTTTATCCGGTTTAAACCGGTTCAATCAGGTTTTATCCGGTTTAAACCGGTTTAAGCCGGTTCAATCCGGTTTTCTCAGGTTAAAACCGGTTCAATCTGGTTTTATCCAGTTTAAACCGGTTTAAACCGGTTCAATCGGTTTTATCCAGTTTAAACCAGTTCTATCCGGTTTAAACCAGTTTAATCCAGTTCAATCCGGTTTTATCCAGTTTAAACTGGTCCTATCGGGTTTAAACAGGTTTAGGCCGGTTCATTCCGGGTTTATCAGTTTTAAACCGGTTTAAACTGCTTCAATCCTTTTATATCCGGTTTAAACCGGTTACAACCGGTTCAATCCGGTTTTCTCCGGTTTAAACCGGTTTAAGCCGGTTCCACCCGGTTTTCTCCGGTTTTAACCGGCTTTAACCGGTTCAATCCGCTTTTATCCAGTTTAAACCGGTTCTATCTGGTTCTATCCGGTTGAAACCGGTTTAAACCGGTTCAATCCGGTTTTATACGGTTTAAACCGGTTCATTCCGGTTTCATCCAGTTTGAACCGGTTTAAACCGGTTTAAACCAGTTCAATCCGGTTTTAAACGGTTTAAACCGGTTCTATCCGGTTCAATCTGGTTTAAACCGGTTCTATCCGTTTTTATCCGGTTTAAACCGGTACAATCTGGTTTTATCCAGTTTAAACCGGTTTTAACCGATTCAATCCGGTTTATCCAGTATAAACTGGTTTAATCCGGTTCAATCCGGTTTTATCCGCTTTAAACCGGTTTAAACCAGTTCAATCGGTTTTTATCTGGTTTAAACCGGATTAAACCGGTTCTATCCGGTTTTATCTATTTTAAACCGGTTCAGTCCGTTTTTTCCGGTTTAAACCGGTTTCAACCAGTTCATTCTGGTTTTATCCGGTTTAAGCCGGATCAATCCGGTTTAAACCGTTTCAATCTGATTTTATCCGGTTTTAACCGGTTTAAACCGCTTCAATCCGGTTTTATCCGGTTTAAACCGGTTTTATCCGGTTTAGAGCAGTTTAAACCAGTTCATTCCGGTTTTATCCGGTTTAAACTGGTTTGAACCGGTTCAATCCGGTTTTATCCGGTTTAAACCAGTTCACTCCGGTTTTATCCGGTTTAAACCGGTTTGTACCGGTTCAATCCGGTTTTATCTGGTTTAAACCGGTTTAAGCTGGTTCAATCCGGTTTTATCCAGTTTAAACCGGTTCTATCCGGTTCTATCTGGTTGAAACCGGTTTAAACCAGTTCAATCCGGTTTTCTCAGGTTAAAACCGGTTCAATCTGGTTTTATCCAGTTTAAACCGGTTTAAACCGGTTCAATCGGTTTTATCCAGTTTAAACCAGTTCTATCCGGTTTAAACCAGTTTAATCCAGTTCAATCCGGTTTTATCCGGTTTAAACCGGTCCTATCGGGTTTAAACAGGTTTAGGCCGGTTCATTCCGGTTTTATCAGTTTTAAACCGGTTTAAACTGCTTCAATCCGTTTATATTCGGTTTAAACCAGTTACAACCGGTTCAATCCGGTTTTCTCCGGTTTAAACCGGTTTAAGCCGGTTCCACCCGGTTTTCTCCGGTTTTAACCGGCTTTAACCGGTTCAATCCGCTTTTATCCAGTTTAAACCGGTTCTATCTGGTTCTATCCGGTTGAAAACGGTTCAATCCGGTTTTATACGGTTTAAACCGGTTCATTCCGATTTCATCCGGTTTGAACCGTTTTAAACCGGTTTAAACCGGTTCAATCCGGTTTTAAACGGTTTAAACCGGTTCTATCCGGTTCAATCTGGTTTAAACCAGTTTAAACCGGTTCTATCCGTTTTTATCTGGTTTAAACCGGTACAATCTGGTTTTATCCGGTTTAAACCGGTTTAAACCTGTTCAATCGGTTTTATCCAGTTTAAACCGGTTCAATCCGTTTTTTCCAGTTTAAACCGGTTTAAACCAGTTCATTACGGTTTTATCCGGTTTAAACCGGTTCAATCCGGTTTTAACCGTTTCAATCTGGTTTTATCCGGTTTGAACCGGTTTAAACCGCTTCAATCCGTTTTTATCCGGTTTAAACCGGTTCTATCCGGTTCTTTCCGGTTGAAACCAGTTTCAACCGGTTCAATCGGTTTTATCCAGTTTAAACCGGTTCAATCCGTTTTTTCCAGTTTAAACCGGTTTAAACCAGTTCATTCCGGTTTTATCCGGTTTAAACCGGTTCAATCCGGTTTAAACTGTTTCAATCTGGTTTTATCCAGTTTAAACCGGTTTTAACCGATTCAATCCGGTTTATCCAGTATAAACTGGTTTAATCCGGTTCAATCCGGTTTTATCCGCTTTAAACCGGTTTAAACCGGTTCAATCGGTTTTTATCTGGTTTAAACCGGAATAAACCGGTTCTATCCGGTTTTATCCATTTTAAACCGGTTCAATCCGTTTTTATCCGGTTTAAACCAGTTCACTCCGGTTTTATCCGGTTTAAACCGGTTTGAACCGGTTCAATCCGGTTTTATCCGGTTTAAACTGGTTCAGTCCGATTTTATCCGGTTTAAACCAGTTCATTCCGGTTTTATCCGGTTTAAACTGGTTTGAACCGGTTCAATCCGGTTTTATCCGGTTTAAACCAGTTCACTCCGGTTTTATCCGGTTTAAACCGGTTTGTACCGGTTCAATCCGGTTTTATCTGGTTTAAACCAGTTTAAGCTGGATCAATCCGGTTTTATCCAGTTTAAACCGGTTCTATCCGGTTCTATCTGGTTGAAACCGGTTTAAACCAGTTCAATCCGGTTTTCTCAGGTTAAAACCGGTTCAATCTGGTTTTATCCGGTTTAAACCGGTTTAAACTAGTTCAATCGATTTTATCCAGTTTAAAGCAGTTCTATCCGGTTTAAACCAGTTTAATCCGGTTCAATCCGGTTTTATCCGGTTTAAACCGGTCCTATCGGGTTTAAACAGGTTTAGGCCGGTTCATTCCGGTTTTATCAGTTTTAAACCGGTTTAAACTGCTTCAATCCGTTTATATTCGGTTTAAACCGGTTACAACAGGTTCCATCCGGTTTTCTCCGGTTTAAACTGGTTTAAGCCGGTTCCACCCGGTTTTCTCCGGTTTTAACCGGCTTTAACCGGTTCAATCCGCTTTTATCCAGTTTAAACCGGTTCTATCTGGTTCTATCCGGTTGAAACCGGTTTAAACCGGTTCAATCCGTTTTTCCGGTTTAAACCGGTTTCAACCAGTTCATTCCGGTTTTATCTGGTTTAAGCCGGATCAATCCGGTTTAAACCGTTTCAATCTGATTTTATCCGGTTTAAACCGGTTTAAACCGCTTCAATCCGGTTTTATCCGGTTTAAACCAGTTCTATCCAGTTCTATCCGGTTAAAACCGGTTTAAACCGGTTCAATCCGGTTTTATCCAGTTTAAACCGGTTCTATCCGGTTCTATCCGGTTGAAACCAGTTTAAACCGGTTCAATCCGATTTTATCCGGTTTAAACCGGTTCAATCCGGTTTTATCCGGTTTAAACCGGTTCATTCCGGTTTTATCCGGTTAAAACCGGTTTGAAACGTTTCATTCCGGTTTTATCCCTTTAAAACCGGTTTGAAACGGTTCAATCCAGTTTTATCCGGTTTAAACCGGTTCGATCCGTTTTTATCCGGTTTAAACCAGTTCACTCCGGTTTTATCCGGTTTAAACCGGTTCAATCTGGTTTTATCCTGTTGATACCGGTTTTATCCGGTTTAGAACGGTTTAAACCAGTTCAATCCGGTTTTAATCGGCTAAAACTGGTTGAATCTGGTTTTATCCGATTTAAACCGCTTTAAAACGGTTTAATCCGGTTTTATCCGGTTTAAACCAGTTTGAACCGGTTCCATCCGGTTTTATCCGGTTTAAACCGGTTTAAACCGGTTCAATCCGGTTTTATCTCGTTTAGACCGGTTCTATCCGGTTCTATCCTTTTTAAATCGGATTAAACTGTTTCTGTCCTGTTCTATCCTGTTTTAACTGGATTAAACCAGTTCAATCTGGTTTTATCCTGTTTAAACCGGTTTAAACCCTTTCAATCCGTTTTTATCCGGTTTCAACCGGTTTACAGCGGTTCAATCCGGTTTTATCCGGTTTATACCGTTTCTATCCGGTTCTATCCGTTTTAAACCGGTTTAAACCAGTTCATTCCGGTTTTATCTGGTTTAAACCTGTTTGAACCGGTTCAATCCGGTCTTATCCGGTTTAAACCGGTTTAAGCCGGTTCAATCCGGTTTTATCCGGTTTAAACCGGTTCAATCAGGTTTTATCCGGTTTAAACCGGTTTAAGCCGGTTCAATCCGGTTTTATCCAGTTTAAACCGGTTCTATCCGGTTCTATCCGGTTGAAACCATTTTAAACCGGTTCAATCCGGTTTTATCCGGTTTAAACCGGTTTAAGCTGGTTCAATCTGGTTTTATCCGGTTTAAACCGGTTCAATCTTGTTTTATCCGGTTTAAACCGTTTGAAACCAGTTCAATCCGGTTTTATCTGGTTTAGACCAGTTCAAACCGGTTCAATCCGGTTTTATCCAGTTTAAACCAGTTCTATCCATTTCTATCTGGTTTAAACCGGTTTAAACTGGTTCAGTCCGGTTTTATACCGTTTAAAACGGTTCTATCCGTTTTAAACCGGTTTAAAACAGTTCATTCCGGTTTTATCTGGTTTAAACCGGTTTAAGCCGGTTTAATCCGGTTTTATCCGGTTTAAACTGGTTCTATTCGTTTCCATCTGGTTTAAAAGGGTTTAAGCCGGTTCAATCCGGTTTTATACGTTTTAAACCAGTTCAATCTGATTTTATCTGGTTTAAACTGGTTCAATTTGGTTTTATCCGGTTTCAACCGGTTTGAACCGGTTCAATCCGGTTTTATCCGGTTTAAACCGGTTTAAAACGGTTTAATCCGGTTTTATCCGGTTTAAACCAGTTTGAACCGGTTCAATCCGGTTTTATCCGGTTTAAACCGGTTTAAACCGGTTCAATCCGGTTTTATCTCGTTTAGACCGGTTCTATCCGGTTCTATCCTTTTTAAATCGGATTAAACTGTTTCTGTCCTGTTCTATCCTGTTTTACCTGGATTAAACCAGTTCAATCCGGTTTTATCCTGTTTAAACCGGTTTAAACCCTTTCAATCCGTTTTTATCCGGTTTCAACCGGTTTACAGCGGTTCAATCCGGTTTTATCTGGTTTATACCGTTTCTATCCGGTTCTATCCGTTTTAAACCGGTTTAAACCAGTTCATTCCGGTTTTATCCGGTTTAAACCTGTTTGAACCGGTTCAATCCGGTCTTATCCGGTTTAAACCGGTTTAAGCCGGTTCAATCCGGTTTTATCCGGTTTAAACCGGTTCAATCAGGTTTTATCCGGTTTAAACCGTTTTAAGCCGGTTCAATCCGGTTTTCTCAGGTTAAAACCGGTTCAATCTGGTTTTATCCGGTTTAAACCGGTTTAAACCGGTTCAATCGGTTTTATCCAGTTTAAACCAGTTCTATCCGGTTTAAACCAGTTTAATCCAGTTCAATCCGGTTTTATCCAGTTTAAACTGGTCCTATCGGGTTTAAACAGGTTTAGGCCGGTTCATTCCGGTTTTATCAGTTTTAAACCGGTTTAAACTGCTTCAATCCGTTTATATTCGGTTTAAACCAGTTACAACCGGTTCAATCCGGTTTTCTCCGGTTTAAACCAGTTTAAGCCAGTTCCACCCGGTTTTCTCCGGTTTTAACCGGCTTTAACCGGTTCAATCCGCTTTTATCCAGTTTAAACCGGTTCTATCTGGTTCTATCCGGTTGAAACCGGTTCAATCCGGTTTTATACGGTTTAAACCGGTTCATTCCGATTTCATCCGGTTTGAACCGGTTTAAACCGGTTTAAACCGGTTCAATCCGGTTTTAAACGGTTTAAACCGGTTCTATCCAGTTCAATCTGGTTTAAACCAGTTTAAACCGGTTCTATCCGTTTTTATCCGGTTTAAACCGGTACAATCTGGTTTTATCCGGTTTAAACCGGTTTAAACCTGTTCAATCGGTTTTATCCAGTTTAAACCGGTTCAATCCGTTTTTTCCAGTTTAAACCGGTTTAAACCAGTTCATTACGGTTTTATCCGGTTTAAACCGGTTCAATCCGGTTTAAACCGTTTCAATCTGGTTTTATCCGGTTTGAACCGGTTTAAACCGCTTCAATCCGTTTTTATCCGGTTTAAACCGGTTCTATCCGGTTCTTTCCGGTTGAAACCGGTTTAAACCGGTTCAATCTGGTTTTATCCAGTTTAAACCGGTTTTAACCGATTCAATCCGGTTTATCCAGTATAAACTGGTTTAATCCGGTTCAATCCGGTTTTATCCGGTTTAAACCGGTTTAAGCTGGTTCAATCTGGTTTTATCCGGTTTAAACCGGTTCAATCTTGTTTTATCCGGTTTAAACCGTTTGAAACCAGTTCAATCCGGTTTTATCTGGTTTAGACCAGTTCAAACCGGTTCAATCCGGTTTTATCCAGTTTAAACCAGTTCTATCCATTTCTATCTGGTTTAAACCGGTTTAAACTGGTTCAATCCGGTTTTATACGGTTTAAACCGGTTCTATCCGTTTTAAACCGGTTTAAAACAGTTCATTCCGGTTTTATCCGGTTTAAACCGGTTTAAGCCGGTTCAATCCGGTTTTATCCGGTTTAAACTGGTTCTATTCGTTTCCATCTGGTTTAAAAGGGTTTAAGCCGGTTCAATCCGGTTTTATACGTTTTAAACCAGTTCAATCTGATTTTATCTGGTTTAAACTGGTTCAATTTGGTTTTATCCGGTTTCAACCGGTTTGAACCGGTTCAATCCGGTTTTATCCGGTTTAAACCGGTTTAAAACGGTTTAATCCGGTTTTATCCGGTTTAAACCAGTTTGAACCGGTTCAATCCGGTTTTATCCGGTTTAAACCGGTTTAAACCGGTTCAATCCGGTTTTATCTCGTTTAGACCGGTTCTATCCGGTTCTATCCTTTTTAAATCGGATTAAACTGTTTCTGTCCTGTTCTATCCTGTTTTACCTGGATTAAACCAGTTCAATCCGGTTTTATCCTGTTTAAACCGGTTTAAACCCTTTCAATCCGTTTTTATCCGGATTCAACCGGTTTACAGCGGTTCAATCCGGTTTTATCTGGTTTATACCGTTTCTATCCGGTTCTATCCGTTTTAAACCGGTTTAAACCAGTTCACTCCGGTTTTATCCGGTTTAAACCGGTTTGTACCGGTTCAATCCGGTTTTATCTGGTTTAAACCGGTTTAAGCTGGTTCAATCCGGTTTTATCCAGTTTAAACCGGTTCTATCCGGTTCTATCTGGTTGAAACCGGTTTAAACCAGTTCAATCCGGTTTTCTCAGGTTAAAACCGGTTCAATCTGGTTTTATCCAGTTTAAACCGGTTTAAACCGGTTCAATCGGTTTTATCCAGTTTAAACCAGTTCTATCCGGTTTAAACCAGTTTAATCCAGTTCAATCCGGTTTTATCCGGTTTAAACCGGTCCTATCGGGTTTAAACAGGTTTAGGCCGGTTCATTCCGGTTTTATCAGTTTTAAACCGGTTTAAACTGCTTCAATCCGTTTATATTCGGTTTAAACCAGTTACAACCGGTTCAATCCGGTTTTCTCCGGTTTAAACCGGTTTAAGCCGGTTCCACCCGGTTTTCTCCGGTTTTAACCGGCTTTAACCGGTTCAATCCACTTTTATCCAGTTTAAACCGGTTCTATCTGGTTCTATCCGGTTGAAAACGGTTCAATCCGGTTTTATACGGTTTAAACCGGTTCATTCCGATTTCATCCGGTTTGAACCGTTTTAAACCGGTTTAAACCGGTTCAATCCGGTTTTAAACGGTTTAAACCGGTTCTATCCGGTTCAATCTGGTTTAAACCAGTTTAAACCGGTTCTATCCGTTTTTATCCGGTTTAAACCGGTACAATCTGGTTTTATCCGGTTTAAACCGGTTTAAACCTGTTCAATCGGTTTTATCCAGTTTAAACCGGTTCAATCCGTTTTTTCCAGTTTAAACCGGTTTAAACCAGTTCATTACGGTTTTATCGGGTTTAAACCGGTTCAATCCGGTTTTAACCGTTTCAATCTGGTTTTATCCGGTTTGAACCGGTTTAAACCGCTTCAATCCGTTTTTATCCGGTTTAAACCGGTTCTATCCGGTTCTTTCCAGTTGAAACCAGTTTCAACCGGTTCAATCGGTTTTATCCAGTTTAAACCGGTTCAATCCGTTTTTTCCAGTTTACACCGGTTTAAACCAGTTCATTCCGGTTTTATCCGGTTTAAACCGGTTCAATCCGGTTTTAACCGTTTCAATCTGGTTTTATCCGGTTTGAACCGGTTTAAACCGCTTCAATCCGTTTTTATCCGGTTTAAACCGGTTCTATCCGGTTCTATCCGGTTGAAACCGGTTTAAACCGGTTCAATCTGGTTTTATCCAGTTTAAACCGGTTTTAACCGATTCAATCCGGTTTATCCAGTATAAACTGGTTTAATCCGGTTCAATCCGGTTTTATCCGCTTTAAACCGGTTTAAACCGGTTCAATCGGTTTTTATCTGGTTTAAACCGGAATAAACCGGTTCTATCCGGTTTTATCCATTTTAAACCGGTTCAATCCGTTTTTATCCGGTTTAAACCAGTTCACTCCGGTTTTATCCGGTTTAAACCGGTTTGAACCGGTTCAATCCGGTTTTATCCGGTTTAAACTGGTTCAGTCCGATTTTATCCGGTTTAAACCAGTTCATTCCGGTTTTATCCGGTTTAAACTGGTTTGAACCGGTTCAATCCGGTTTTATCCGGTTTAAACCAGTTCACTCCGGTTTTATCCGGTTTAAACCGGTTTGTACCGGTTCAATCCGGTTTTATCCAGTTTAAACCGGTTCTATCCGGTTCTATCTGGTTGAAACCGGTTTAAACCAGTTCAATCCGGTTTTCTCAGGTTAAAACCGGTTCAATCTGGTTTTATCCGGTTTAAACCGGTTTAAACTAGTTCAATCGATTTTATCCAGTTTAAAGCAGTTCTATCCGGTTTAAACCAGTTTAATCCAGTTCAATCCGGTTTTATCCGGTTTAAACCGGTCCTATCGGGTTTAAACAGGTTTAGGCCGGTTCATTCCGGTTTTATCAGTTTTAAACCGGTTTAAACTGCTTCAATCCGTTTATATTCGGTTTAAACCGGTTACAACCGGTTCCATCTGGTTTTCTCCGGTTTAAACTGGTTTAAGCCGGTTCCACCCGGTTTTCTCCGGTTTTAACCGGCTTTAACCGGTTCAATCCGCTTTTATCCAGTTTAAACCGGTTCTATCTGGTTCTATCCGGTTGAAACCGGTTTAAACCGGTTCAATCCGTTTTTTCCGGTTTAAACCGTTTTCAACCAGTTCATTCCGGTTTTATCCGGTTTAAGCCGGATCAATCCGGTTTAAACCGTTTCAATCTGATTTTATCCGGTTTAAACCGGTTTAAACCGCTTCAATCCGGTTTTATCCGGTTTAAACCAGTTCTATCCAGTTCTATCCGGTTAAAACCGGTTTAAACCGGTTCAATCCGGTTTTATCCGGTTTAAACCGGTTTAAACCGGTTCAATCCGGTTTTATCCGGTTTAAACCGGTTCTATCCGGTTCTATCCGGTTTGAACCGGTTCAATCCGGTTTTATCCGGTTTAAACCGGTTTAAGCCGGTTCAATCCGGTTTTATCCAGTTTAAACCGGTTCTATCCGGTTCTATCCGGTTGAAACCAGTTTAAACCGGTTCAATCCGATTTTATCCGGTTTAAACCGGTTCAATCCGATTTTATCCGGTTTAAACCGGTTCATTCCGGTTTTATCCGGTTAAAACCGGTTTGAAACGTTTCATTCCGGTTTTATCCCTTTAAAACCGGTTTGAAACGGTTCAATCCGGTTTTATCCGGTTTAAACCGGTTCGATCCGTTTTTATCCGGTTTAAACCAGTTCACTCCGGTTTTATCCGGTTTAAACCGGTTCAATCTGGTTTTATCCTGTTGAAACCGGTTTTATCCGGTTTAGACCGGTTTAAACCAGTTCAATCCGGTTTTAATCGGCTAAAACTGGTTCAATCTGGTTTTATCCGATTTAAACCGCTTTAAAACGGTTTAATCCGGTTTTATCCGGTTTAAACCAGTTTGAACCTGTTCAATCCGGTTTTATCCGGTTCAAACCAGTTTAAACCGGTTCAATCCGGTTTTATCTCGTTTAGACCGGTTCTATCCGGTTCTATCCTTTTTAAATCGGATTAAACTGTTTCTGTCCTGTTCTATCCTGTTTTAACTGGATTAAACCAGTTCAATCTGGTTTTATCCTGTTTAAACCGGTTTAAACCCTTTCAATCCGTTTTTATCCGGTTTCAACCGGTTTACAGCGGTTCAATCCGGTTTTATCCGGTTTATACCGTTTCTATCCGGTTCTATCCGTTTTAAACCGGTTTAAACCAGTTCATTCCGGTTTTATCCGGTTTAAACCTGTTTGAACCGGTTCAATCCGGTCTTATCCGGTTTAAACCGGTTTAAGCCAGTTCAATCCGGTTTTATCCGGGTTAAACCGGTTCAATCAGGTTTTATCCGGTTTAAACCGGTTTAAGCCGGTTCAATCCGGTTTTATCCAGTTTAAACCGGTTCTATCCGGTTCTATCCGGTTGAAACCATTTTAAACCGGTTCAATCCGGTTTTATCCGGTTTAAACCGGTTTAAGCTGGTTCAATCTGATTTTATCCGGTTTAAACCGGTTCAATCTTGTTTTATCCGGTTTAAACCGTTTGAAACCAGTTCAATCCGGTTTTATCTGGTGTAGACCAGTTCAAACCGGTTCAATCCGGTTTTATCCAGTTTAAACCAGTTCTATCCATTTCTATCTGGTTTAAACCGGTTTAAACTGGTTCAATCCGGTTTTATACGGTTTAAACCGGTTCTATCCGTTTTAAACCGGTTTAAATCAGTTCATTCCGGTTTTATCCGGTTTAAACCGGTTTAAGCCGGTTCAATCCGGTTTTATCTGGTTTAAACCAGTTTAAGCCGGTTCAATCCGGTTTTATCCGGTTTAAACTGGTTCTATTCGTTTCCATCTGGTTTAAAAGGGTTTAAGCCGGTTCAATCCGGTTTTATACGTTTTAAACCAGTTCAATCTGATTTTATCTGGTTTAAACTGGTTCAATTTGGTTTTATCCGGTTTCAACCGGTTTGAACCGGTTCAATCCGGTTTTATCCGGTTTAAACCGGTTTAAAACGGTTTAATCCGGTTTTATCCGGTTTAAACCAGTTTGAACCGGTTCAATCCGGTTTTATCCGGTTTAAACCGGTTTAAACCGGTTCAATCCGGTTTTATCTCGTTTAGACCGGTTCTATCCGGTTCTATCCTTTTTAAATCGGATTAAACTGTTTCTGTCCTGTTCTATCCTGTTTTACCTGGATTAAACCAGTTCAATCCGGTTTTATCCTGTTTAAACCGGTTTAAACCCTTTCAATCCGTTTTTATCCGGTTTCAACCAGTTTACAGCGGTTCAATCCGGTTTTATCTGGTTTATACCGTTTCTATCCGGTTCTATCCGTTTTAAACCGGTTTAAACCAGTTCATTCCGGTTTTATCCGGTTTAAACCTGTTTGAACCGGTTCAATCCGGTCTTATCTGGTTTAAACCGGTTTAAGCCGGTTCAATCCGGTTTTATCCGGTTTAAACCGGTTCAATCAGGTTTTATCCGGTTTAAACCGGTTTAAGCCGGTTCAATCCGGTTTTCTCAGGTTACAACCGGTTCAATCTGGTTTTATCCGGTTTAAACCGGTTTAAACCGGTTCAATCGGTTTTATCCAGTTTAAACCAGTTCTATCCACTTCTATCCGTTTTAAACCGGTTTAAACCAGTTCATTCCGGTTTTATCCGTTTTAAACCGGTTTAAACCAGTTCATTCCGGTTTTATCCGGTTTAAACCGGTTTAATTCTGTTTAAACCGGTTTAAGCTGGTTCAATCCGGTTTAAAGCAGTTTGAACCGGTTCAATCCGGTTTTATCTGGTTTAAACCGGTTTAAGCCGGTTCAATCCGGTTTTATCCAGTTTAAACCGGTTCTATCCGGTTCTATCCGGTTGAAACCAGTTTAAACCGGTTCAATCCGGTTTTATCCAGTTTAAACCAGTTCTATCCATTTCTATCTGGTTTAAACCGGTTTAAACTGGTTCAGTCCGGTTTTATACCGTTTAAAACGGTTCTATCCGTTTTAAACCGGTTTAAAACAGTTCATTCCGGTTTTATCTGGTTTAAACCGGTTTAAGCCGGTTTAATCCGGTTTTATCCGGTTTAAACTGGTTCTATTCGTTTCCATCTGGTTTAAAAGGGTTTAAGCCGGTTCAATCCGGTTTTATACGTTTTAAACCAGTTCAATCTGATTTTATCTGGTTTAAACTGGTTCAATTTGGTTTTATCCGGTTTCAACCGGTTTGAACCGGTTCAATCCGGTTTTATCCGGTTTAAACCGGTTTAAAACGGTTTAATCCGGTTTTATCCGGTTTAAACCAGTTTGAACCGGTTCAATCCGGTTTTATCCGGTTTAAACCGGTTTAAACCGGTTCAATCCGGTTTTATCTCGTTTAGACCGGTTCTATCCGGTTCTATCCTTTTTAAATCGGATTAAACTGTTTCTGTCCTGTTCTATCCTGTTTTACCTGGATTAAACCAGTTCAATCCGGTTTTATCCTGTTTAAACCGGTTTAAACCCTTTCAATCCGTTTTTATCCGGTTTCAACCGGTTTACAGCGGTTCAATCCGGTTTTATCTGGTTTATACCGTTTCTATCCGGTTCTATCCGTTTTAAACCGGTTTAAACCAGTTCATTCCGGTTTTATCCGGTTTAAACCTGTTTGAACCGGTTCAATCCGGTCTTATCCGGTTTAAACCGGTTTAAGCCGGTTCAATCCGGTTTTATCCGGTTTAAACCGGTTCAATCAGGTTTTATCCGGTTTAAACCGTTTTAAGCCGGTTCAATCCGGTTTTCTCAGGTTAAAACCGGTTCAATCTGGTTTTATCCGGTTTAAACCGGTTTAAACCGGTTCAATCGGTTTTATCCAGTTTAAACCAGTTCTATCCGGTTTAAACCAGTTTAATCCAGTTCAATCCGGTTTTATCCAGTTTAAACTGGTCCTATCGGGTTTAAACAGGTTTAGGCCGGTTCATTCCGGTTTTATCAGTTTTAAACCGGTTTAAACTGCTTCAATCCGTTTATATTCGGTTTAAACCAGTTACAACCGGTTCAATCCGGTTTTCTCCGGTTTAAACCAGTTTAAGCCAGTTCCACCCGGTTTTCTCCGGTTTTAACCGGCTTTAACCGGTTCAATCCGCTTTTATCCAGTTTAAACCGGTTCTATCTGGTTCTATCCGGTTGAAACCGGTTCAATCCGGTTTTATACGGTTTAAACCGGTTCATTCCGATTTCATCCGGTTTGAACCGGTTTAAACCGGTTTAAACCGGTTCAATCCGGTTTTAAACGGTTTAAACCGGTTCTATCCAGTTCAATCTGGTTTAAACCAGTTTAAACCGGTTCTATCCGTTTTTATCCGGTTTAAACCGGTACAATCTGGTTTTATCCGGTTTAAACCGGTTTAAACCTGTTCAATCGGTTTTATCCAGTTTAAACCGGTTCAATCCGTTTTTTCCAGTTTAAACCGGTTTAAACCAGTTCATTACGGTTTTATCCGGTTTAAACCGGTTCAATCCGGTTTAAACCGTTTCAATCTGGTTTTATCCGGTTTGAACCGGTTTAAACCGCTTCAATCCGTTTTTATCCGGTTTAAACCGGTTCTATCCGGTTCTTTCCGGTTGAAACCGGTTTAAACCGGTTCAATCTGGTTTTATCCAGTTTAAACCGGTTTTAACCGATTCAATCCGGTTTATCCAGTATAAACTGGTTTAATCCGGTTCAATCCGGTTTTATCCGGTTTAAACCGGTTTAAGCTGGTTCAATCTGGTTTTATCCGGTTTAAACCGGTTCAATCTTGTTTTATCCGGTTTAAACCGTTTGAAACCAGTTCAATCCGGTTTTATCTGGTTTAGACCAGTTCAAACCGGTTCAATCCGGTTTTATCCAGTTTAAACCAGTTCTATCCATTTCTATCTGGTTTAAACCGGTTTAAACTGGTTCAATCCGGTTTTATACGGTTTAAACCGGTTCTATCCGTTTTAAACCGGTTTAAAACAGTTCATTCCGGTTTTATCCGGTTTAAACCGGTTTAAGCCGGTTCAATCCGGTTTTATCCGGTTTAAACTGGTTCTATTCGTTTCCATCTGGTTTAAAAGGGTTTAAGCCGGTTCAATCCGGTTTTATACGTTTTAAACCAGTTCAATCTGATTTTATCTGGTTTAAACTGGTTCAATTTGGTTTTATCCGGTTTCAACCGGTTTGAACCGGTTCAATCCGGTTTTATCCGGTTTAAACCGGTTTAAAACGGTTTAATCCGGTTTTATCCGGTTTAAACCAGTTTGAACCGGTTCAATCCGGTTTTATCCGGTTTAAACCGGTTTAAACCGGTTCAATCCGGTTTTATCTCGTTTAGACCGGTTCTATCCGGTTCTATCCTTTTTAAATCGGATTAAACTGTTTCTGTCCTGTTCTATCCTGTTTTACCTGGATTAAACCAGTTCAATCCGGTTTTATCCTGTTTAAACCGGTTTAAACCCTTTCAATCCGTTTTTATCCGGATTCAACCGGTTTACAGCGGTTCAATCCGGTTTTATCTGGTTTATACCGTTTCTATCCGGTTCTATCCGTTTTAAACCGGTTTAAACCAGTTCACTCCGGTTTTATCCGGTTTAAACCGGTTTGTACCGGTTCAATCCGGTTTTATCTGGTTTAAACCGGTTTAAGCTGGTTCAATCCGGTTTTATCCAGTTTAAACCGGTTCTATCCGGTTCTATCTGGTTGAAACCGGTTTAAACCAGTTCAATCCGGTTTTCTCAGGTTAAAACCGGTTCAATCTGGTTTTATCCAGTTTAAACCGGTTTAAACCGGTTCAATCGGTTTTATCCAGTTTAAACCAGTTCTATCCGGTTTAAACCAGTTTAATCCAGTTCAATCCGGTTTTATCCGGTTTAAACCGGTCCTATCGGGTTTAAACAGGTTTAGGCCGGTTCATTCCGGTTTTATCAGTTTTAAACCGGTTTAAACTGCTTCAATCCGTTTATATTCGGTTTAAACCAGTTACAACCGGTTCAATCCGGTTTTCTCCGGTTTAAACCGGTTTAAGCCGGTTCCACCCGGTTTTCTCCGGTTTTAACCGGCTTTAACCGGTTCAATCCACTTTTATCCAGTTTAAACCGGTTCTATCTGGTTCTATCCGGTTGAAAACGGTTCAATCCGGTTTTATACGGTTTAAACCGGTTCATTCCGATTTCATCCGGTTTGAACCGTTTTAAACCGGTTTAAACCGGTTCAATCCGGTTTTAAACGGTTTAAACCGGTTCTATCCGGTTCAATCTGGTTTAAACCAGTTTAAACCGGTTCTATCCGTTTTTATCCGGTTTAAACCGGTACAATCTGGTTTTATCCGGTTTAAACCGGTTTAAACCTGTTCAATCGGTTTTATCCAGTTTAAACCGGTTCAATCCGTTTTTTCCAGTTTAAACCGGTTTAAACCAGTTCATTACGGTTTTATCGGGTTTAAACCGGTTCAATCCGGTTTTAACCGTTTCAATCTGGTTTTATCCGGTTTGAACCGGTTTAAACCGCTTCAATCCGTTTTTATCCGGTTTAAACCGGTTCTATCCGGTTCTTTCCAGTTGAAACCAGTTTCAACCGGTTCAATCGGTTTTATCCAGTTTAAACCGGTTCAATCCGTTTTTTCCAGTTTACACCGGTTTAAACCAGTTCATTCCGGTTTTATCCGGTTTAAACCGGTTCAATCCGGTTTTAACCGTTTCAATCTGGTTTTATCCGGTTTGAACCGGTTTAAACCGCTTCAATCCGTTTTTATCCGGTTTAAACCGGTTCTATCCGGTTCTATCCGGTTGAAACCGGTTTAAACCGGTTCAATCTGGTTTTATCCAGTTTAAACCGGTTTTAACCGATTCAATCCGGTTTATCCAGTATAAACTGGTTTAATCCGGTTCAATCCGGTTTTATCCGCTTTAAACCGGTTTAAACCGGTTCAATCGGTTTTTATCTGGTTTAAACCGGAATAAACCGGTTCTATCCGGTTTTATCCATTTTAAACCGGTTCAATCCGTTTTTATCCGGTTTAAACCAGTTCACTCCGGTTTTATCCGGTTTAAACCGGTTTGAACCGGTTCAATCCGGTTTTATCCGGTTTAAACTGGTTCAGTCCGATTTTATCCGGTTTAAACCAGTTCATTCCGGTTTTATCCGGTTTAAACTGGTTTGAACCGGTTCAATCCGGTTTTATCCGGTTTAAACCAGTTCACTCCGGTTTTATCCGGTTTAAACCGGTTTGTACCGGTTCAATCCGGTTTTATCCAGTTTAAACCGGTTCTATCCGGTTCTATCTGGTTGAAACCGGTTTAAACCAGTTCAATCCGGTTTTCTCAGGTTAAAACCGGTTCAATCTGGTTTTATCCGGTTTAAACCGGTTTAAACTAGTTCAATCGATTTTATCCAGTTTAAAGCAGTTCTATCCGGTTTAAACCAGTTTAATCCAGTTCAATCCGGTTTTATCCGGTTTAAACCGGTCCTATCGGGTTTAAACAGGTTTAGGCCGGTTCATTCCGGTTTTATCAGTTTTAAACCGGTTTAAACTGCTTCAATCCGTTTATATTCGGTTTAAACCGGTTACAACCGGTTCCATCTGGTTTTCTCCGGTTTAAACTGGTTTAAGCCGGTTCCACCCGGTTTTCTCCGGTTTTAACCGGCTTTAACCGGTTCAATCCGCTTTTATCCAGTTTAAACCGGTTCTATCTGGTTCTATCCGGTTGAAACCGGTTTAAACCGGTTCAATCCGTTTTTTCCGGTTTAAACCGTTTTCAACCAGTTCATTCCGGTTTTATCCGGTTTAAGCCGGATCAATCCGGTTTAAACCGTTTCAATCTGATTTTATCCGGTTTAAACCGGTTTAAACCGCTTCAATCCGGTTTTATCCGGTTTAAACCAGTTCTATCCAGTTCTATCCGGTTAAAACCGGTTTAAACCGGTTCAATCCGGTTTTATCCGGTTTAAACCGGTTTAAACCGGTTCAATCCGGTTTTATCCGGTTTAAACCGGTTCTATCCGGTTCTATCCGGTTTGAACCGGTTCAATCCGGTTTTATCCGGTTTAAACCGGTTTAAGCCGGTTCAATCCGGTTTTATCCAGTTTAAACCGGTTCTATCCGGTTCTATCCGGTTGAAACCAGTTTAAACCGGTTCAATCCGATTTTATCCGGTTTAAACCGGTTCAATCCGATTTTATCCGGTTTAAACCGGTTCATTCCGGTTTTATCCGGTTAAAACCGGTTTGAAACGTTTCATTCCGGTTTTATCCCTTTAAAACCGGTTTGAAACGGTTCAATCCGGTTTTATCCGGTTTAAACCGGTTCGATCCGTTTTTATCCGGTTTAAACCAGTTCACTCCGGTTTTATCCGGTTTAAACCGGTTCAATCTGGTTTTATCCTGTTGAAACCGGTTTTATCCGGTTTAGACCGGTTTAAACCAGTTCAATCCGGTTTTAATCGGCTAAAACTGGTTCAATCTGGTTTTATCCGATTTAAACCGCTTTAAAACGGTTTAATCCGGTTTTATCCGGTTTAAACCAGTTTGAACCTGTTCAATCCGGTTTTATCCGGTTCAAACCAGTTTAAACCGGTTCAATCCGGTTTTATCTCGTTTAGACCGGTTCTATCCGGTTCTATCCTTTTTAAATCGGATTAAACTGTTTCTGTCCTGTTCTATCCTGTTTTAACTGGATTAAACCAGTTCAATCTGGTTTTATCCTGTTTAAACCGGTTTAAACCCTTTCAATCCGTTTTTATCCGGTTTCAACCGGTTTACAGCGGTTCAATCCGGTTTTATCCGGTTTATACCGTTTCTATCCGGTTCTATCCGTTTTAAACCGGTTTAAACCAGTTCATTCCGGTTTTATCCGGTTTAAACCTGTTTGAACCGGTTCAATCCGGTCTTATCCGGTTTAAACCGGTTTAAGCCAGTTCAATCCGGTTTTATCCGGGTTAAACCGGTTCAATCAGGTTTTATCCGGTTTAAACCGGTTTAAGCCGGTTCAATCCGGTTTTATCCAGTTTAAACCGGTTCTATCCGGTTCTATCCGGTTGAAACCATTTTAAACCGGTTCAATCCGGTTTTATCCGGTTTAAACCGGTTTAAGCTGGTTCAATCTGATTTTATCCGGTTTAAACCGGTTCAATCTTGTTTTATCCGGTTTAAACCGTTTGAAACCAGTTCAATCCGGTTTTATCTGGTGTAGACCAGTTCAAACCGGTTCAATCCGGTTTTATCCAGTTTAAACCAGTTCTATCCATTTCTATCTGGTTTAAACCGGTTTAAACTGGTTCAATCCGGTTTTATACGGTTTAAACCGGTTCTATCCGTTTTAAACCGGTTTAAATCAGTTCATTCCGGTTTTATCCGGTTTAAACCGGTTTAAGCCGGTTCAATCCGGTTTTATCTGGTTTAAACCAGTTTAAGCCGGTTCAATCCGGTTTTATCCGGTTTAAACTGGTTCTATTCGTTTCCATCTGGTTTAAAAGGGTTTAAGCCGGTTCAATCCGGTTTTATACGTTTTAAACCAGTTCAATCTGATTTTATCTGGTTTAAACTGGTTCAATTTGGTTTTATCCGGTTTCAACCGGTTTGAACCGGTTCAATCCGGTTTTATCCGGTTTAAACCGGTTTAAAACGGTTTAATCCGGTTTTATCCGGTTTAAACCAGTTTGAACCGGTTCAATCCGGTTTTATCCGGTTTAAACCGGTTTAAACCGGTTCAATCCGGTTTTATCTCGTTTAGACCGGTTCTATCCGGTTCTATCCTTTTTAAATCGGATTAAACTGTTTCTGTCCTGTTCTATCCTGTTTTACCTGGATTAAACCAGTTCAATCCGGTTTTATCCTGTTTAAACCGGTTTAAACCCTTTCAATCCGTTTTTATCCGGTTTCAACCAGTTTACAGCGGTTCAATCCGGTTTTATCTGGTTTATACCGTTTCTATCCGGTTCTATCCGTTTTAAACCGGTTTAAACCAGTTCATTCCGGTTTTATCCGGTTTAAACCTGTTTGAACCGGTTCAATCCGGTCTTATCTGGTTTAAACCGGTTTAAGCCGGTTCAATCCGGTTTTATCCGGTTTAAACCGGTTCAATCAGGTTTTATCCGGTTTAAACCGGTTTAAGCCGGTTCAATCCGGTTTTCTCAGGTTACAACCGGTTCAATCTGGTTTTATCCGGTTTAAACCGGTTTAAACCGGTTCAATCGGTTTTATCCAGTTTAAACCAGTTCTATCCACTTCTATCCGTTTTAAACCGGTTTAAACCAGTTCATTCCGGTTTTATCCGTTTTAAACCGGTTTAAACCAGTTCATTCCGGTTTTATCCGGTTTAAACCGGTTTAATTCTGTTTAAACCGGTTTAAGCTGGTTCAATCCGGTTTAAAGCAGTTTGAACCGGTTCAATCCGGTTTTATCTGGTTTAAACCGGTTTAAGCCGGTTCAATCCGGTTTTATCCAGTTTAAACCGGTTCTATCCGGTTCTATCCGGTTGAAACCAGTTTAAACCGGTTCAATCCGGTTTTATCCGGTTTAAACCGGTTTTATCCGGTTTAGACCAGTTTAAACCAGTTCAATCCGGTTTTAATCAGCTTAAACCGGATCAATCTGGTTTTATCCAGTTGAAACCGCTTTAAAACGGTTTTATCCGGTTTTATCCGGTTTAAACCAGTTTGAACCGGTTCAATCCGGTTTTATCCGGTTTAAACCAGTTCAATCCGGTTTAAACCGGTTTAAGCCGGTTCAATCCGGTTGTATCCAGTTTAAACCGGTTCTATCCGGTTCTATCTGGTTGAAACCAGTTTAAACCGGTTCAATCCGGTTTTATCCGGTTTAAACCGGTTCATTCCGGTTTTATCCGGTTAAAACCGGTATGAAACGGTTCGATCCGGTTTTATCCAGTTTAAACTGGTTCAGTCCGATTTTATCCGGTTTAAACCAGTTCATTCCGGTTTTATCCGGTTTAAACTGGTTTGAACCGGTTCAATCCGGTTTTATCCGCTTTAAACCGGTTTAAACCGGTTCAATCGGTTTTTATCTGGTTTAAACCGGATTAAACCCGTTCTATCCGGTTTTATCCGGTTTAAACCGGTTCAATCCGTTTTTATCCGGTTTAAACCAGTTCACTCCGGTTTTCTCCGGTTTAAACCGGTTTGAACCGGTTCAATCCAGTTTTATCTGGTTTAAACCGGTTCAATCTGGTTTTATCCTGTTGAAACCGGTTTTATCCGGTTTAGACCGGTTTAAACCAGTTCAATCCGGTTTTAATCGGCTTAAACTGGTTCAATCTGGTTTTATCCGGTTTAAACCGCTTTAAAACGGTTTAATCCGGTTTTATCCGGTATAAACCAGTTTGAACCGGTTCAATCCGGTTTTATCCGGTTTAAACCGGTTTAAACCGGTTCAATCCGGTTTTATCTCGTTTAGACCGGTTCTATCCGGTTCTATCCTTTTTAAATCGGATTAAACTGGTTCTGTCCTGTTCTATCCTGTTTTAACTGGATTAAACCAGTTCAATCCTGTTTTATCCAGTTTAAACCGGTTCTATCCGTTTCTATCTGGTTTAAACGGGTTTAAACTGGTTCAATCCGGTTTTATCCGTTTTAAACCTTTTCAATCTGATTTTATCCGGTTTAAACTGTTTCAATTTGGTTTTATCCGGTTTAAACCAGTTTGAACCAGTTCAATGCGGTTTTATCCGGTTTAAACCGGTTTAAACTGGGTCAATCCGGTTTTATCCAGTTTAAACCTGTTCTATCCGGTTCTATCCGGTTGAAACCAGTTTAAAGCGGTTCAATCCGGTTTTATCCGGTTTAAACCAGTTCAATCCGGTTTTATCCGGTTTCAACCGGTTTACAGCGGTTCAATCCGGTTTTATCCGGTTTATACCGTTTCTATCCGGTTCTATCCTTTTTAAACCGGTTTAAGCCGGTTCAATCCGGTTTTATCCGGTTTAAACCGGTTCAATCAGGTTTTATCCGGTTTAAACCGGTTTAAGCCGGTTCAATCCGGTTTTATCCAGTTTAAACCGGTTCTATCCGGTTCTATCCGGTTGAAACCATTTTAAACCGGTTCAATCCGGTTTTATCCGGTTTCAACCGGTTTAAGCTGGTTCAATCCGGTTTTATCCGGTTTAAACCGGTTCAATCTTGTTTTATCCGGTTTAAACCGTTTGAAACCAGTTCAATCCGGTTTTATCTGGTTTAGACCAGTTCAAACCGGTTCAATCCGGTTTTATCCTGTTTAAACCAGTTCTATCCATTTCTATCTGGTTTAAACCGGTTTAAACTGGTTCAGTCCGGTTTTATCCGGTTTAAACCGGTTCTATCCGTTTTAAACCGGTTTAAAACAGTCCATTCCGGTTTTATCCGGTTTAAACCGGTTTAAGCCGGTTCAAACCGGTTTTATCCGGTTTCAACCGGTTTACACCAGTTCAATCCGGTTTTATCCGGTTTAAACCGTTTCTATCCACTTCTATCCGTTTTAAACCGGTTTAAACCAGTTCATTCCGGTTTTATCCGTTTTAAACCGGTTTAAACCAGTTCATTCCGGTTTTATCCGGTTTAAACCGGTTTAATTCTGTTTAAACCGGTTTAAGCTGGTTCAATCCGGTTTAAAGCAGTTTGAACCGGTTCAATCCGGTTTTATCTGGTTTAAACCGGTTTAAGCCGGTTCAATCCGGTTTTATCCAGTTTAAACCGGTTCTATCCGGTTCTATCCGGTTGAAACCAGTTTAAACCGGTTCAATCCGGTATTATCCGGTTTAAACCGGTTTTATCCGGTTTAGACCAGTTTAAACCAGTTCAATCCGGTTTTAATCAGCTTAAACCGGATCAATCTGGTTTTATCCAGTTGAAACCGCTTTAAAACGGTTTTATCCGGTTTTATCCGGTTTAAACCAGTTTGAACCGGTTCAATCCGGTTTTATCCGGTTTAAACCAGTTCAATCCGGTTTAAACCGGTTTAAGCCGGTTCAATCCGGTTGTATCCAGTTTAAACCGGTTCTATCCGGTTCTATCTGGTTGAAACCAGTTTAAACCGGTTCAATCCGGTTTTATCCGGTTTAAACCGGTTCATTCCGGTTTTATCCGGTTTAAACCGGTATGAAACGGTTCGATCCGGTTTTATCCAGTTTAAACTGGTTCAGTCCGATTTTATCCGGTTTAAACCAGTTCATTCCGGTTTTATCCGGTTTAAACTGGTTTGAACCGGTTCAATCCGGTTTTATCCGCTTTAAACCGGTTTAAACCGGTTCAATCGGTTTTTATCTGGTTTAAACCGGATTAAACCGGTTCTATCCGGTTTTATCCGGTTTAAACCGGTTCAATCCGTTTTTATGCGGTTTAAACCAGTTCACTCCGGTTTTCTCCGGTTTAAACCGGTTTGAACCGGTTTAATCCAGTTTTATCTGGTTTAAACCGGTTCAATCTGGTTTTATCCTGTTGAAACCGGTTTTATCCGGTTTAGACCGGTTTAAACCAGTTCAATCCGGTTTTAATCGGCTTAAACTGGTTCAATCTGGTTTTATCCGGTTTAAACCGCTTTAAAACGGTTTAATCCGGTTTTATCCGGTATAAACCAGTTTGAACCGGTTCAATCCGGTTTTATCCGTTTTAAACCGGTTTAAACCGGTTCAATCTGGTTTTATCTCGTTTAGACCGGTTCTATCCGGTTCTATCCTTTTTAAATCGGATTAAACTGGTTCTGTCCTGTTCTATCCTGTTTTAACTGGATTAAACCAGTTCAATCCTGTTTTATCCAGTTTAAACCGGTTCTATCCGTTTCTATCTGGTTTAAACGGGTTTAAACTGGTTCAATCCGGTTTTATCCGTTTTAAACCTTTTCAATCTGATTTTATCCGGTTTAAACTGTTTCAATTTGGTTTTATCCGGTTTAAACCAGTTTGAACCAGTTCAATGCGGTTTTATCCGGTTTAAACCGGTTTAAACTGGGTCAATCCGGTTTTATCCAGTTTAAACCTGTTCTATCCGGTTCTATCCGGTTGAAACCAGTTTAAAGCGGTTCAATCCGGTTTTATCCGGTTTAAACCAGTTCAATCCGGTTTTATCCGGTTTCAACCGGTTTACAGCGGTTCAATCCGGTTTTATCCGGTTTATACCGTTTCTATCCGGTTCTATCCTTTTTAAACCGGTTTAAACCAGTTCATTCCGGTTTTATCCGGTTTAAACCTGTTTGAACCGGTTCAATCTGGTCATATCCGGTTTAAACCGGTTTAAGCCGGTTCAATCCGGTTTTATCCGGTTTAAACCGGTTCAATCAGGTTTTATCCGGTTTAAACCGGTTTAAGCCGGTTCAATCCGGTTTTATCCAGTTTAAACCGGTTCTATCCGGTTCTATCCGGTTGAAACCATTTTAAACCGGTTCAATCCGGTTTTATCTGGTTTCAACCGGTTTAAGCTGGTTCAATCCGGTTTTATCCGGTTTAAACCGGTTCAATCTTGTTTTATCCGGTTTAAACCGTTTGAAACCAGTTCAATCCGGTTTTATCTGGTTTAGACCAGTTCAAACCGGTTCAATCCGGTTTTATCCAGTTTAAACCAGTTCTATCCATTTCTATCTGTTTTAAACCGGTTTAAACTGGTTCCATCCGGTTTTATCCGGTTTAAACCGGTTATATCCGTTTTAAACTGGTTTAAAACAGTTCATTCCGGTTTTATCCGGTTTAAACCGGTATAAGCCGGTTCAATCCGGTTTTATCTGGTTTAAACCGGTTTAAGCCTGTTCAATCCGGTTTTATCCAGTTTAAACTGGTTCTATTCGTTTCCATCTGGTTTAAAAGGGTTTAAACAGGTTCAATCCGGTTTTATACGTTTTAAACCAGTTTAATCTGATTTTATCCAGTTTAAACTGGTTCAATTTGGTTTTATCCGGTTTCAACCGGTTTGAACCGGTTCAATCCGGTTTTATCCGGTTTAAACCGGTTTAAATCGGGTCAATCCGGTTTTATCCGGTTTAAACCTCTTCAATCCGGTTTTATCCGGTTTAAACCGGTTCTATCCGCTTGAAACCGTATTAAACCGTTTCAATCCGGTTTTATCCGGTTTAAACCGGTTCAAACTGGTTCAATCCGGTTTTATCTGGTTTAAACGGATTCTATCCGGTTTAAACCAGTTCTATCCAGTTTAAACAGGTTTAAGCCGGTTCAATCCGGTTTTATCCAGTTTAAACCGGTTCAATCCGTTTTTTCCAGTTTAATCTGGTTTAAACCAGTTCATTCCCGTTTTATCCGGTTTAAGCCGGTTCAATCCGGTTTAAACCGTTTCAATCTGGTTTTATCCGGTTTGAACCGGTTTAAGCCGCTTCAATCGGGTTTTATCCGGTTTAAACCGGTTCTATCCGGTTCTATCCGGTTGAAACCGGTTTAATCCGGTTCAATCCGGTTTGATCCGGTTTAAACCGGTTCAATCTGGTTTTATCCATTTTAAACCGGTTTTAACCGATTCAATCCGGTTTATCCAGTATAAACTGGTTTAATCCGTTTCAATCCGGTTTTATCCGGTTTAAACCGATTTAAACCGGTTCAATCCGGTTTTATCCGGTTGAAACCGGTTCTATGCTCTTTATACCAGTTTAAGCCTGTTCAATCGGGTTTTATCCGGTTTAGGCCTGTTTAAGCCGGTTCATTCCAGTTTTATCCAGTTTAAACCGGTTTAAACCCTTTCAATCCGTTTTTATCCGGTTTCAACTGGTTTACACCGGTTCAATCCGGTTTTATCCGGTTTAAACCGTTTCTCTCCACTTCTATCCGTTTTAAACCGGTTTAAACCAGTTCATTCCGGATTTATCTGGTTTAAACCTGTTTCAACCGGTTCAATCCGGTTTTATCCGGTTTAAACCGGTTTAAGCCAGTTCAATCCGGTTTTATCCGGTTTAAACCGGTTTAATTCTGTTTAAACCGGTTTAAGCTGGTTCAATCCAGTTTAAACCAGTTTGAACCGGTAAAATCCGGTTTTATCCGGTTTAAACCGATTTAGGCCGGTTCATTCGGGTTTTATCAGTTTTAAACTGGTTTAAACTGCTTCAATCCGTTTATATCCGGTTTAAACCGGTTACAACCGGTTCAATCCGGTTTTCTCCGGTTTAAACCGGTTTAAGCCGGTTCCACCCGGTTTTCTCCGGTTTTAACCGGCTTTAACCGGTTCAATCCGCTTTTATCCAGTTTAAACCGGTTCATTCCGGTTTCATCCGGTTTGAACCGGTTTAAACCGGTTTAAACCAGTTCAATCCGGTTTTAAACGGTTTTAACCGGTTCTATCCGGTTCAATCTGGTTTAAACCGGTTTAAACCGGTTCTATCCGTTTTTAACCGGTTTAAACCGGATCAATCGGTTTTATCCAGTTTAAACCGGTTCAATCCGTTTTTTCCGGTTTATCAGGTTTAAACCAGTTCATTCCGGTTTTATCCGGTTTAAACCGTTTCAATCTGGTTTTATCCGGTTTGAACCGGTTTAAACCGCTTCAATCCGTTTTTATCCGGTTTAAACCGGTTCTATCCGGTTCTATCCAGTTGAAACCGGTTAAAACCGGTTCAATCTGGTTTTATCCAGTTTAAACCGGTTTTAACCGATTCAATCGGTTTTTATCTGGTTTAAACCGGATTAAACCGGTTCTATCTGGTTTTATCCATTTTAAACCGGTTCAGTCCGTTTTTTCCGGTTTAAACCGGTTTCAACCAGTTCATTCCGGTTTTATCCGGTTTAAGCCGGATCAATCCGGTTTAAACCGTTTCAATCTGATTTTATACGGTTTTAACCTGTTTAAACCGCTTCAATCCGGTTTTCTCCGGTTTAAACCAGTTTTATCCGGTTTAGACCAGTTTAAACCAGTTCAATCCGGTTTTAATCAGATTAAACCGGTTCAATCTGGTTTTATCCAGTTTAAACCGCTTTAAAACGGTTTTATCTGGTTTTATCCGGTTTAAACCAGTTTGAACCGGTTCAATCCGGTTTTATCCGGTTTAAACCGGATTCGGTTCAATCCGGTTTAAACCGGTTTAAGCCGGTTCAATCCGGTTTTATCCAGTTTAAACCGGTTCTATCTGGTTCTATCTGGTTGAAACCAGTTTAAACCGGTTCAATCCGGTTTTATCCGGTTTAAACCGGTTCAATCCGGTTTTATCCGGTTTAAACCGGTTCATTCCGGTTTTATCCGGTTAAAACCGGTTTGAAACGGTTCGATCCGGTTTTATCCGGTTTAAACTGGTTCAGTCCGATTTTATCCGGTTTAAACCAGTTCATTCCGGTTTTATCCTGTTTAAACTGGTTTGAACCGGTTCAATCCGGTTTTATCCGTTTTAAACCAGTTCACTCCGGTTTTATCCGGTTTAAACCGGTTTGAACCGGTTCAATCCGGTTTTATCTGGTTTAAACTGGTTCAATCTGGTTTTATCCTGTTGAAACCGGTTTTATCCGGTTTAGACCGGTTTAAACCAGTTCAATCCGGTTTTAATCGGCTTAAACTGGTTCAATCTGGTTTTATCCGATTTAAACCGCTTTAAAACGGTTTAATCCGGTTTTATCCGGTTTAAACCAGTTTGAACCGGTTCAATCCGGTTTTATCCGGTTTAAACCGGTTTAAACCGGTTCAATCCGGTTCTATCCGGTTTAAACCGGTTCTATCCGGTTCTATCTGGTTTAATCCGGTTTAAACCGGTTCAATCCGGTTTTATCCGGTTTCAACCTCTTCAATCCGGTTTTCTCCAGTTTAAACCGGTTTATACCAGTTCAATCCGGTTTTATCCGCTTTAAACCGGTTCTATCCGGTTCTATCCGGTTTAAACCGGTTCTATCCGGTTCTATCTGGTTTAATCCGGTTTAAACCGGTTCAATCCGGTTTTATCCGGTTTAAACCGGATCAATCCGGTTTTATCCGGTTTAAACCGGTTTTATCCGTTTTAAACCGGTTTAATCCAGTTCAATCCGGTTTTATCCGGTTTAAACCGTTTCTATCCGGTTCTATCCGTTTTAAACCGGTTTAAACCAGTTCATTCCGGTTTTATCAGGTTTAAACCGGTTTGAACCGGTTTGAACCGGTTCAATCCGGTTTAAACCAGTTTAAGCCGGTTCAATCCTGTTTTATCAGGTTTAAACCGGTTCAATCTGATTTTATGCGGTTTAAACCAGTTTGAACCGGTTCAATCCGGTTTAATCCTGTTTAAACCGGTTTAAGCCAGTTCAATCCGGTTTAAACCAGTTTAAACCAGTTCAATCCGGTTTAAACCAGTTCAATCCTGTTTTATCCGGTTTAAACCGGTTCAATCTTGTTTTATCCGGTTTAAACCAGTTGAAACCAGGTCAATCCGATTTTATCTGGTTTAGACCAGTTCAAACCGGTTCAATCCGGTTTTACCCAGTTTAAACCGGTTCTATCCGGTTCTATCCGGTTGAAACCAGTTTAAACCGGTTCAATCCGGTTTTATCCGGTTAAAACCGGTTTTATCTGGTTGAGACCAGTTTAAACCAGTTCAATCCGGTTTTAATCAGCTTAAACCGGTTCAATCTGGTTTTAACCAGTTTAAACCGCTTTAAAACGGTTTTATCCGGTTTTATCCGGTTTAAACCAGTTTGATCCGTTTCAATCCGGTTTTATCCGGTTTAAACCGGTTCAATTTGGTTTAAACCGGTTTAAGCCGGTTCAATCCTGTTTTATCCAGTTTAAACCGGTTCTATCCGGTTCTATCTGGTTGAAACCAGTTTAAACCGGTTCAATCCGGTTTTATCCGGTTTAAACCAGTTCAATCCGGTTTTATCCGGTTTAAACCGGTTCAATCCGGTTTTATCCGGTTTAAACCGGTTCATTCCGGTTTTATCCGGTTAAAACCGGTTTGAAACGGTTCGATCCGGTTTTATCCGGTTTAAACTGGATCAGTCCGATTTTATCCGGTTTAAACCAGTTCATTCCGGTTTTATCCGGTTTAAACTGGTTTGAACCGGTTCATTCCGGTTCTATCCGTTTGAAACCGGTTTAAACCGGTTCAATCCGTTTTTATCCGGTTTAAACCGGTTCAATCCGGTTTTATCCGGTTTAAACCGGTTCTATCCGGTTCTATCCGGTTTGAACCGGTTCAATCCGGTTTTATCCGGTTTAAACCGGTTTAAGCCGGTTCAATTCGGTTTTATCCAGTTTAAACCGGTTCTATGTGGTTCTATCCTGTTGAAACCAGTTTAAACCGGTTCAATCCGTTTTTATCCGGTTTAAACCGGTTCAATCCGATTTTATCCGGTTTAAACCGGTTCATTCCGGTTTTATCCGGTTAAAACCGGTTTGAAACGTTTCATTCCGGTTTTATCCCTTTAAAACCGGTTTGAAACTGTTCAATCCGGTTTTATCCGGTTTAAACCGGTTCGATCCGTTTTTATCCGGTTTAAACCAGTTCACTCCGGTTTTATCCTGTTTAAACCGGTTTGAACCGGTTCAATCCGGTTTTATCTGGTTTAAACAGGTTCAATCTGGTTTTATCCTGTTGAAACCGGTTTTATCCGGTTTAGACCGGTTTAAACCAGTTCAATCCGGTTTTAATCGGCTTAAACTGGTTCAATCTGGTTTTATCCGGTTTAAACCGGTTCTATCCGGTTCTATCCGGTTGAAACCAGTTTAAACCGGTTCAATCCGGTTTTATCCGGTTTAAACCGGTTTTATCCGGTTTAGACCAGTTTAAACCAGTTCAATCCGGTTTTAATCAGCTTAAACCGGATCAATCTGGTTTTATCCAGTTTAAACCGCTTTAAAACGGTTTTATCCGGTTTTATCCTGTTTAAACCAGTTTGAACCGGTTCAATCCGGTTTTATCCGGTTTAAACCAGTTCAATCCGGTTTAAACCGGTTTAAGCCGGTTCAATCCGGTTGTATCCAGTTTAAACCGGTTCTATCCGGTTCTATCTGGTTGAAACCAGTTTAAACCGGTTCAATCCGGTTTTATCCGGTTTAAACCGGTTCAATCCGGTTTTATCCGGTTTAAACCGGTTCATTCCGGTTTTATCCGGTTAAAACCGGTATGAAACGGTTCGATCCGGTTTTATCCAGTTTAAACTGGTTCAGTCCGATTTTATCCGGTTTAAACCAGTTCATTCCGGTTTTTTCCGGTTTAAACTGGTTTGAACCGGTTCAATCCGGTTTTATCCGGTTTAAACCAGTTCACTCCGGTTTTTTCCGGTTTAAACCGGTTTGTACTGGTTCAATCCGGTTTTATCCGGTTTAAACCAGTTTAAGCTGGTTCAATCCGGTTTTATCCAGTTTAAACCGGTTCTATCCGGTTCTATCTGGTTGAAACCGGTTTAAACCAGTTCAATCCGGTTTTCTCAGGTTAAAACCGGTTCAATCTGGTTTTATCCGGTTTAAACCAGTTTAAACCGGTTCAATCAGTTTTATCCAGTTTAAACCAGTTCTATCCGGTTTAAACAAGTTTAATCCAGTTCAATCCGGTTTTTTCCAGTTTAAACCGGTCCTATCGGGTTTAAACAGGTTTAGGCCGGTTCATTCCGGTTTTAGCAGTTTTAAACCGGTTTAAACTGCTTCAATCCGTTTATATCCGGTTTAAACCGGTTACAACCGGTTCAATCCGGTTTTATCTCGTTTAGACCGGTTCTATCCGGTTCTATCCTTTTTAAATCGGATTAAACTGTTTCTGTCCTGTTCTATCCTGTTTTAACTGGATTAAACCAGTTCAATCTGGTTTTATCCTGTTTAAACCGGTTTAAACCCTTTCAATCCGTTTTTATCCGGTTTCAACCGGTTTACAGCGGTTCAATCCGGTTTTATCCGGTTTATACCGTTTCTATCCGGTGCTATCCGTTTTAAACCGGTTTAAACCAGTTCATTCCGGTTTTATCCGGTTTAAACCTGTTTGAACCGGTTCAATCGGTCTTATCCGGTTTAAACCGGTTTAAGCCGGTTCAATCCGGTTTTATCCGGTTTATACCGTTTCTATCCGGTGCTATCCGTTTTAAACCGGTTTAAACCAGTTCATTCCGGTTTTATCCGGTTTAAACCTGTTTGAACCGGTTCAATCGGTCTTATCCGGTTTAAACCGGTTTAAGCCGGTTCAATCTGGTTTTATCCGGTTTAAACCGGTTCAATCAGGTTTTATCCGGTTTAAACCGGTTTAAGCCGGTTCAATCCGGTTTTATCCAGTTTAAACCGGTTCTATCCGGTTCTATCCGGTTGAAACCATTTTAAACCGGTTCAATCCGGTTTTATCCGGTTTAAACCGGTTTAAGCTGGTTCAATCTGGTTTTATCCGGTTTAAACCGGTTCAATCTTGTTTTATCCGGTTTAAACCGTTTGAAACCAGTTCAATCCGGTTTTATCTGGTTTAGACCAGTTCAAACCGGTTCAATCCGGTTTTATCCAGTTTAAACCAGTTCTATCCATTTCTATCTGGTTTAAACCGGTTTAAACTGGTTCAATCCGGTTTTATCCGGTTTAAACCGGTTCTATCCGTTTTAAACCGGTTTAAAACAGTACATTCCGGTTTTATCCGGTTTAAACCGGTTTAAGCCGGTTCAAACCGGTTTTATCCGGTTTCAACCGGTTTACACCAATTCAATCCGGTTTTATCCGGTTTAAACCGTTTCTATCCACTTCTATCCGTTTTAAACCGGTTTAAACCAGTTCATTCCGGTTTTATCCGGTTTAAACCGGTTTCAACCGGTTCAATCCGGTTTTATCCGGTTTAAACCGGTTTAATTCTGTTTAAACCGGTTTAAGCTGGTTCAATCCGGTTTAAACCAGTTTGAACCGGTTCAATCCGGTTTTATCCGGTTTAAACCGGTTTAAGCCGGTTCAATCCGGTTTTATCCAGTTTAAACCGGTTCTATCCGGTTCTATCCGGTTGAAACCAGTTTAAACCGGTTCAATCCGGTTTTATCCGGTTTAAACCGGTTTTATCCGGTTTAGACCAGTTTAAACCAGTTCAATCCGGTTTTAATCAGCTTAAACCGGATCAATCTGGTTTTATCCAGTTTAAACCGCTTTAAAACGGTTTTATCCGGTTTTATCCGGTTTAAACCAGTTTGAACCGGTTCAATCCGGTTTTATCCGGTTTAAACCAGTTCAATCCGGTTTAAACCGGTTTAAGCCGGTTCAATCCGGTTTTATCCAGTTTAAACCGGTTCTATCCGGTTCTATCTGGTTGAAACCAGTTCAATCCGGTTTAAACCGGTTTAAGCCGGTTCAATCCGGTTGTATCCAGTTTAAACCGGTTCTATCCGGTTCTATCTGGTTGAAACCAGTTTAAACCGGTTCAATCCGGTTTTATCCGGTTTAAACCGGTTCAATCCGGTTTTATCCGGTTTAAACCGGTTCTATCCGGTTCTATCCGGTTTGAACCGGTTCAATCCGGTTTTATCCGGTTTAAACCGGTTTAAGCCGGTTCAATTCGGTTTTATCCAGTTTAAACCGGTTCTATGTGGTTCTATCCTGTTGAAACCAGTTTAAACCGGTTCAATCCGTTTTAATCCGGTTTAAACCGGTTCAATCCGATTTTATCCGGTTTAAACCGGTTCATTCCGGTTTTATCCGGTTAAAACCGGTTTGAAACGTTTCATTCCGGTTTTATCCCTTTAAAACCGGTTTGAAACTGTTCAATCCGGTTTTATCCGGTTTAAACCGGTTCGATCCGTTTTTATCCGGTTTAAACCAGTTCACTCCGGTTTTATCCTGTTTAAACCGGTTTGAACAGGTTCAATCCGGTTTTATCTGGTTTAAACAGGTTCAATCTGGTTTTATCCTGTTGAAACCGGTTTTATCCGGTTTAGACCGGTTTAAACCAGTTCAATCCGGTTTTAATCGGCTTAAACTGGTTCAATCTGGTTTTATCCGGTTTAAACCGGTTCTATCCGGTTCTATCCGGTTGAAACCAGTTTAAACCGGTTCAATCCGGTTTTATCCGGTTTAAACCGGTTTTATCCGGTTTAGACCAGTTTAAACCAGTTCAATCCGGTTTTAATCAGCTTAAACCGGATCAATCTGGTTTTATCCAGTTTAAACCGCTTTAAAACGGTTTTATCCGGTTTTATCCTGTTTAAACCAGTTTGAACCGGTTCAATCCGGTTTTATCCGGTTTAAACCAGTTCAATCCGGTTTAAACCGTTTTAAGCCGGTTCAATCCGGTTGTATCCAGTTTAAACCGGTTCTATCCGGTTCTATCTGGTTGAAACCAGTTTAAACCGGTTCAATCCGGTTTTATCCGGTTTAAACCGGTTCAATCCGGTTTTATCCGGTTTAAACCGGTTCATTCCGGTTTTATCCGGTTAAAACCGGTATGAAACGGTTCGATCCGGTTTTATCCAGTTTAAACTGGTTCAGTCCGATTTTATCCGGTTTAAACCAGTTCATTCCGGTTTTTTCCGGTTTAAACTGGTTTGAACCGGTTCAATCCGGTTTTATCCGGTTTAAACCAGTTCACTCCGGTTTTATCCGGTTTAAACCGGTTTGTACTGGTTCAATCCGGTTTTATCCGGTTTAAACCAGTTTAAGCTGGTTCAATCCGGTTTTATCCAGTTTAAACCGGTTCTATCCGGTTCTATCTGGTTGAAACCGGTTTAAACCAGTTCAATCCGGTTTTCTCAGGTTAAAACCGGTTCAATCTGGTTTTATCCGGTTTAAACCAGTTTAAACCGGTTCAATCGGTTTTATCCAGTTTAAACCAGTTCTATCCGGTTTAAACAAGTTTAATCCAGTTCAATCCGGTTTTTTCCAGTTTAAACCGGTCCTATCGGGTTTAAACAGGTTTAGGCCGGTTCATTCCGGTTTTAGCAGTTTTAAACCGGTTTAAACTGCTTCAATCCGTTTATATCCGGTTTAAACCGGTTACAACCGGTTCAATCCGGTTTTATCTCGTTTAGACCGGTTCTATCCGGTTCTATCCTTTTTAAATCGGATTAAACTGTTTCTGTCCTGTTCTATCCTGTTTTAACTGGATTAAACCAGTTCAATCTGGTTTTATCCTGTTTAAACCGGTTTAAACCCTTTCAATCCGTTTTTATCCGGTTTCAACCGGTTTACAGCGGTTCAATCCGGTTTTATCCGGTTTATACCGTTTCTATCCGGTGCTATCCGTTTTAAACCGGTTTAAACCAGTTCATTCCGGTTTTATCCGGTTTAAACCTGTTTGAACCGGTTCAATCGGTCTTATCCGGTTTAAACCGGTTTAAGCCGGTTCAATCCGGTTTTATCCGGTTTATACCGTTTCTATCCGGTGCTATCCGTTTTAAACCGGTTTAAACCAGTTCATTCCGGTTTTATCCGGTTTAAACCTGTTTGAACCGGTTCAATCGGTCTTATCCGGTTTAAACCGGTTTAAGCCGGTTCAATCTGGTTTTATCCGGTTTAAACCGGTTCAATCAGGTTTTATCCGGTTTAAACCGGTTTAAGCCGGTTCAATCCGGTTTTATCCAGTTTAAACCGGTTCTATCCGGTTCTATCCGGTTGAAACCATTTTAAACCGGTTCAATCCGGTTTTATCCGGTTTAAACCGGTTTAAGCTGGTTCAATCTGGTTTTATCCGGTTTAAACCGGTTCAATCTTGTTTTATCCGGTTTAAACCGTTTGAAACCAGTTCAATCCGGTTTTATCTGGTTTAGACCAGTTCAAACCGGTTCAATCCGGTTTTATCCAGTTTAAACCAGTTCTATCCATTTCTATCTGGTTTAAACCGGTTTAAACTGGTTCAATCCGGTTTTATCCGGTTTAAACCGGTTCTATCCGTTTTAAACCGGTTTAAAACAGTACATTCCGGTTTTATCCGGTTTAAACCGGTTTAAGCCGGTTCAAACCGGTTTTATCCGGTTTCAACCGGTTTACACCAATTCAATCCGGTTTTATCCGGTTTAAACCGTTTCTATCCACTTCTATCCGTTTTAAACCGGTTTAAACCAGTTCATTCCGGTTTTATCCGGTTTATACCGGTTTCAACCGGTTCAATCCGGTTTTATCCGGTTTAAACCGGTTTAATTCTGTTTAAACCGGTTTAAGCTGGTTCAATCCGGTTTAAACCAGTTTGAACCGGTTCAATCCGGTTTTATCCGGTTTAAACCGGTTTAAGCCGGTTCAATCCGGTTTTATCCAGTTTAAACCGGTTCTATCCGGTTCTATCCGGTTGAAACCAGTTTAAACCGGTTCAATCCGGTTTTATCCGGTTTAAACCGGTTTTATCCGGTTTAGACCAGTTTAAACCAGTTCAATCCGGTTTTAATCAGCTTAAACCGGATCAATCTGGTTTTATCCAGTTTAAACCGCTTTAAAACGGTTTTATCCGGTTTTATCCGGTTTAAACCAGTTTGAACCGGTTCAATCCGGTTTTATCCGGTTTAAACCAGTTCAATCCGGTTTAAACCGGTTTAAGCCGCTTCAATCCGGTTTTATCCAGTTTAAACCGGTTCTATCCGGTTCTATCTGGTTGAAACCAGTTCAATCCGGTTTAAACCGGTTTAAGCCGGTTCAATCCGGTTGTATCCAGTTTAAATCGGTTCTATCCGGTTCTATCTGGTTGAAACCAGTTTAAACCGGTTCAATCCGGTTTTATCCGGTTTAAACCGGTTCAATCCGTTTTTATCCGGTTTAAACCGGTTCATTCCGGTTTTATCCGGTTAAAACCGGTATGAAACGGTTCGATCCGGTTTTATCCAGTTTAAACTGGTTCAGTCCGATTTTATCCGGTTTAAACCAGTTCATTCCGGTTTTATCCGGTTTAAACTGGTTTGAACCGGATCAATCCGGTTTTATCCGGTTTAAACCAGTTCACTCCGGTTTTATCCGGTTTAAACCGGTTTGTACTGGTTCAATCCGGTTTTATCCGGTTTAAACCAGTTTAAGCTGGTTCAATCCGGTTTTATCCAGTTTAAACCGGTTCTATCCGGTTCTATCTGGTTGAAACCGGTTTAAACCAGTTCAATCCGGTTTTCTCAGGTTAAAACCGGTTCAATCTGGTTTTATCCGGTTTAAACCAGTTTAAACCGGTTCAATCGGTTTTATCCAGTTTAAACCAGTTCTATCCGGTTTAAACAAGTTTAATCCAGTTCAATCCGGTTTTATCCAGTTTAAACCGGTCCTATCGGGTTTAAACAGGTTTAGGCCGGTTCATTCCGGTTTTATCAGTTTTAAACCGGTTTAAACTGCTTCAATCCGTTTATATCCGGTTTAAACCGGTTACAACCGGTTCAATCCGGTTTTCTACGGTTTAAACCGGTTTAAGACGGTTCCACCCGATTTTCTCCAGTTTTAACCGGCTTTAACCGGTTCAATCCGCTTTTATCCAGTTTAAACCGGTTCTATCTGGTTCTATCCGGTTGAAACCGGTTTTAACCGGTTCAATCCGGTTTTATACGGTTTAAACCGGTTCATTCCAGTTTCATCCGGTTTGAACCGTTTTAAACCGGTTTAAACCAGTTCAATCCGGTTTTAAACGGTTTAAACCGGTTCTATCCGGTTCAATCTGGTTTAAACCGGTTTAAACCGGTTCTATCCGTTTTTATCCGGTTTAAACCGGTACAATCTGGTTTTATCCAGTTTAAACCGGTTTTAACCGATTCAATCCGTTTTATCCAGTATAAACTGGTTTAATCCGGTTCAATCCGGTTTTATCCGCTTTAAACCGGTTTAAACCGGTTCAATCGGTTTTTATCTGGTTTAAACCGGATTAAACCGGTTCTATCCGGTTTTATCCATTTTAAACCGGTTCAGTCCGTTTTTTCCGGTTTAAACCGGTTTCAACCAGTTCATTCCGGTTTTATCCGGTTTAAGCCGGATCAATCCAGTTTAAACCGTTTCAATCTGATTTTATCCGGTTTTAACCAGTTTAAACCGCTTCAATCCGGTTTTATCCGGTTTAAACCGGTTTTATCCGGTTTAGACCAGTTTAAACCAGATCAATCCGGTTTTAATCAGCTTAAACCGGTTCAATCTGGTTTTATCCAGTTTAAACCGCTTTAAAACGGTTTTATCCGGTTTTATCCGGTTTAAACCCGTTTGAACCGGTTCAATCCTGTTTTCTCCGGTTTAAACCGGTTCAATCCGGTTTAAACCGGTTTAAGCCGGTTCAATCCGGTTTTATCCAGTTTAAACCGGTTCTATCTGGTTCTATCTGGTTGAAACCAGTTTAAACCGGTTCAATCCGGTTTTATCCGGTTTAAACCGGTTCAATCCGGTTTTATCCAGTTTAAACCGGTTCATTCCGGTTTTATCCGGTTAAAACCGGTTTGAAACGGTTCGATCCGGTTTTATCCGGTTTAAACTGGTTCAGTCCGATTTTCTCCGGTTTAAACCAGTTCATTCCGGTTTTATCCGGTTTAAACTGGTTTGATCCGGTTCAATCCGGTTTTATCCAGTTTAAACCAGTTCACTCCGGTTTTATCCGGTTTAAACCGGTTTGTACCGGTTCAATCCGGTTTTATCTGGTTTAAACCGGTTTAAGCTGGTTCAATCCGGTTTTATCCAGTTTAAACCGGTTCTATCCGGTTCTATCTGGTTGAAACCGGTTTAAACCAGTTCAATCCGGTTTTCTCAGGTTAAAACCGGTTCAATCTGGTTTTATCCGGTTTAAACCGGTTTAAACTGGTTCAATCGGTTTTATCCAGTTTAAACCAGTTCTATCCGGTTTAAACCAGTTTAATCCAGTTCAATCCGGTTTTATCCGATTTAAACCGGTCCTATCGGGTTTAAACAGGTTTAGTCCCGTTCATTCCGGTTTTATCAGTTTTAAACCGGTTTAAACTGCTTCAATCCGTTTATATTTGGTTTAAACCGGTTACAACCGGTTCAATCCGGTTTTCTCCGGTTTAAACCGGTTTAAGCCGGTTCCACCCGGTTTTCTCCGGTTTTAACCGGCTTTAACCGGTTCAATCCGCTTTTATCCAGTTTAAACCGGTTCTATCTGGTTCTATCCGGTTGAAACCGGTTTAAACTGGTTCAATCCGTTTTTTCCAGTTTAAACCGGTTTCAACCAGTTCATTCCGGTTTTATCCGGTTTAAGCCAGATCAATCCAGTTTCAACCGTTTCAATCTGATTTTATCCGGTTTAAACCGGTTTAAACCGCTTCAATCCGGTTTTATCCGGTTAAAACCGGTTTGAAACGTTTCAATCCGGTTTTATCCGGTTTAAAACGGTTCATTTCGGTTTTATCCGTTTAAAACCGGTTTGAAACGGTTCAATCCGGTTTTATCTGGTTTAAACCAGTTCGATCCGTTTTTATCCGGTTTAAACCAGTTCACTCCGGTTTTATCCGGTTTATACCAGTTCAATCCGGTTTTATCCGGTTTAAACCGGTTTAAACCGGTTCAATCCGGTTTTATCCGGTTTAAACCGGTTCTATCCGGTTCTATCCGGTTTGAACCGGTTCAATCCGGTTTTATCCGGTTTAAACCGGTTTAAGCCGGTTCAATCCGGTTTTATCCAGTTTAAACCGGTTCTATCCGGTTGAAACCAGTTTAAACCGGTTCAATCCGGTTTTATCCGGTTTAAACCGGTTCAATCCGATTTTATCCGGTTTAAACCGGTTCATTCCGGTTTTATCCGGTTAAAACCGGTTTGAAACGTTTCAATCCGGTTTTATCCGGTTTAAAACGGTTCATTCCGGTTTTATCCATTTAAAACCGGTTTGAAACGGTTCAATCCGGTTTTATCTGGTTTAAACCAGTTCACTCCGGTTTTATCCGGTTTAAACCGGTTTGAACCGGTTCAATCCGGTTTTATCTGGTTTAAACCGGTTCAATCTGGTTTTATCCTGTTGAAACCGGTTTTATCCGGTTTAGACCGGTTTAAACCAGTTCAATCCGGTTTTAATCGGCTTAAACTGGTTCAATCTGGTTTTATCCGGTTTAAACCGCTTTAAAAAGGTTTAATCCGGTTTTATCCGGTTTAAACCGGTTTGAACCAGTTCAATCCGGTTTTATCCGGTTTAAACCGGTTTAAACCGGTTCAATCCGGTTTTATCTCGTTTAGACCGGTTCTATCCGGTTCTATCCTTTTTAAATCGGATTAAACTGTTTCTGTCCTGTTCTACCCTGTTTTAACTGGATTAAACCAGTTCAATCCGGTTTTATCCGGTTTATACCGTTTCTATCCGGTTCTATCCATTTTAAACCGGTTCAGTCCGTTTTTTCCGGTTTAAACCAGTTTCAACCAGTTCATTCCGGTTTTATCCGGTTTAAGCCCTATCAATCCGGTTTAAACCGTTTCAATCTGATTTTATCCGGTTTTAACCGGTTTAAACCGCTTCAATCCGGTTTTATCCTGTTTAAACCGGTTTTATCCGGTTTAGAGCAGTTTAAACCAGATCAATCCGGTTTTATTCAGCTTAAACCGGTTCAATCTGGTTTTATCCAGTTTAAACCGCTTTAAAACGGTTTTATCCGGTTTTATCCGGTTTAATCCAGTTTGAACCAGTTCAATCCGGTTTAAACCGGTTTAAGCCGGTTCAATCCGGTTTTATCCAGTTTAAACCGGTTCTATCTGGTTCTATCTGGTTGAAACCAGTTTAAACCGGTTCAATCCGGTTTTATCCGGTTTAAACCGGTTCTATCCGGTTCTATCTGGTTGAAACCAGTTTAAACCGGTTCATTCCGGTTTTATCAGGTTAAAACCGGTTTGAAACGGTTCGATCCGGTTTTATCCGGTTTAAACTGGTTCAGTCCGATTTTATCCGGTTTAAACCAGTTCATTCCGGTTTTATCCGGTTTAAACTGGTTTGAACCGGTTCAATCCGGTTTTATCCGGTTTAAACCAGTTCACTCCGGTTTTATCCGGTTTAAGCCGGTTTGTACCGGTTCAATCCGGTTTTATCCGGTTAAAACCGGTTTGAAACGTTTCAATCCGGTTTTATCCGGTTTAAACCGGTTTAAACCGCTTCAATCCGGTTTTATCTGGTTTAAACCGGTTCTATCCAGTTCTATCCGGTTGAAACCGGTTTAAACCGGTTCAATCCGGTTTTATCCGGTTTAAACCAGTTCAATCCGGTTTTATCCGGTTTAAACCGGTTTAAACCGTTTCAATCCGGTTTTATCCGGTTTAAACCGGTTTAAACCGGTTCAATCCGGTTTTATCTCGTTTAAACCGGTTCTATCCGGTTCTATCCTGTTTAAATCAGTTTAAACTGGTTCTATCCTGTTCTATCCTGTTTTAACCGGTTAAACCAGTTCAATCCGGTTTTATCCAGTTTAAACCGGTTCTATTCGTTTCCATCTGGTGTAAAAGGGTTTAAACTGGTTCAATCCGGTTTTATCCGGTTTCAACCTCTTCAATCCGGTTTTCTCCAGTTTAAACCGGTTTATACCAGTTCAATCCGGTTTTATCCGCTTTAAACCGGTTCTATCCGGTTCTATCCGGTTTAAACCGGTTCTATCCGGTTCTATCTGGTTTAATCCGGTTTAAACCGGTTCAATCCGGTTTTATCCGGTTTAAACCGGATCAATCCGGTTTTATCCGGTTTAAACCGGTTTTATCCGTTTTAAACCGGTTTAATCCAGTTCAATCCGGTTTTATCCGGTTTAAACCGTTTCTATCCGGTTCTATCCGTTTTAAACCGGTTTAAACCAGTTCATTCCGGTTTTATCAGGTTTAAACCGGTTTGAACCGGTTTGAACCGGATCAATCCGGTTTAAACCAGTTTAAGCCGGTTCAATCCTGTTTTATCAGGTTTAAACCGGTTCAATCTGATTTTATGCGGTTTAAACCAGTTTGAACCGGTTCAATCCGGTTTAATCCTGTTTAAACCGGTTTAAGCCAGTTCAATCCGGTTTAAACCAGTTTAAACCAGTTCAATCCGGTTTAAACCAGTTCAATCCTGTTTTATCCGGTTTAAACCGGTTCAATCTTGTTTTATCCGGTTTAAACCAGTTGAAACCAGGTCAATCCGGTTTTATCTGGTTTAGACCAGTTCAAACCGGTTCAATCCGGTTTTACCCAGTTTAAACCGGTTCTATCCGGTTCTATCCGGTTGAAACCAGTTTAAACCGGTTCAATCCGGTTTTATCCGGTTAAAACCGGTTTTATCTGGTTGAGACCAGTTTAAACCAGTTCAATCCGGTTTTAATCAGCTTAAACCGGTTCAATCTGGTTTTAACCAGTTTAAACCGCTTTAAAACGGTTTTATCCGGTTTTATCCGGTTTAAACCAGTTTGATCCGTTTCAATCCGGTTTTATCCGGTTTAAACCGGTTCAATTTGGTTTAAACCGGTTTAAGCCGGTTCAATCCTGTTTTATCCAGTTTAAACCGGTTCTATCCGGTTCTATCTGGTTGAAACCAGTTTAAACCGGTTCAATCCGGTTTTATCCGGTTTAAACCAGTTCAATCCGGTTTTATCCGGTTTAAACCGGTTCAATCCGGTTTTATCCGGTTTAAACCGGTTCATTCCGGTTTTATCCGGTTAAAACCGGTTTGAAACGGTTCGATCCGGTTTTATCCGGTTTAAACTGGTTCAGTCCGATTTTATCCGGTTTAAACCAGTTCATTCCGGTTTTATCCGGTTTAAACTGGTTTGAACCGGTTCATTCCGGTTCTATCCATTTGAAACCGGTTTAAACCGGTTCAATCCGTTTTTATCCGGTTTAAACCGGTTCAATCCGGTTTTATCCGGTTTAAACCGGTTCTATCCGGTTCTATCCGGTTTGAACCGGTTCAATCCGGTTTTATCCGGTTTAAACCGGTTTAAGCCGGTTCAATTCGGTTTTATCCAGTTTAAACCGGTTCTATGTGGTTCTATCCTGTTGAAACCAGTTTAAACCGGTTCAATCCGTTTTTATCCGGTTTAAACCGGTTCAATCCGATTTTATCCGGTTTAAACCGGTTCATTCCGGTTTTATCCGGTTAAAACCGGTTTGAAACGTTTCATTCCGGTTTTATCCCTTTAAAACCGGTTTGAAACTGTTCAATCCGGTTTTATCCGGTTTAATCCGGTTCGATCCGTTTTTATCCGGTTTAAACCAGTTCACTCCGGTTTTATCCTGTTTAAACCGGTTTGAACCGGTTCAATCCGGTTTTATCTGGTTTAAACAGGTTCAATCTGGTTTTATCCTGTTGAAACCGGTTTTATCCGGTTTAGACCGGTTTAAACCGGTTCAATCCGGTTTTAATCGGCTTAAACTGGTTCAATCTGGTTTTATCCGGTTTAAACCGGTTCTATCCGGTTCTATCCGGTTGAAACCAGTTTAAACCGGTTCAATCCGGTTTTATCCGGTTTAAACCGGTTTTATCCGGTTTAGACCAGTTTAAACCAGTTCAATCCGGTTTTAATCAGCTTAAACCGGATCAATCTGGTTTTATCCAGTTTAAACCGCTTTAAAACGGTTTTATCCGGTTTTATCCGGTTTAAACCAGTTTGAACCGGTTCAATCCGGTTTTATCCGGTTTAAACCAGTTCAATCCGGTTTAAACCGGTTTAAGCCGGTTCAATCCGGTTGTATCCAGTTTAAACCGGTTCTATCCGGTTCTATCTGGTTGAAACCAGTTTAAACCGGTTCAATCCGGTTTTATCCGGTTTAAACCGGTTCAATCCGGTTTTATCCGGTTTAAACCGGTTCATTCCGGTTTTATCCGGTTAAAACCGGTATGAAACGGTTCGATCCGGTTTTATCCAGTTTAAACTGGTTCAGTCCGATTTTATCCGGTTTAAACCAGTTCATTCCGGTTTTTTCCGGTTTAAACTGGTTTGAACCGGTTCAATCCGGTTTTATCCGGTTTAAACCAGTTCACTCCGGTTTTATCCGGTTTAAACCGGTTTGTACTGGTTCAATCCGGTTTTATCCGGTTTAAACCAGTTTAAGCTGGTTCAATCCGGTTTTATCCAGTTTAAACCGGTTCTATCCGGTTCTATCTGGTTGAAACCGGTTTAAACCAGTTCAATCCGGTTTTCTCAGGTTAAAACCGGTTCAATCTGGTTTTATCCGGTTTAAACCAGTTTAAACCGGTTCAATCGGTTTTATCCAGTTTAAACCAGTTCTATCCGGTTTAAACAAGTTTAATCCAGTTCAATCCGGTTTTTTCCAGTTTAAACCGGTCCTATCGGGTTTAAACAGGTTTAGGCCGGTTCATTCCGGTTTTAGCAGTTTTAAACCGGTTTAAACTGCTTCAATCCGTTTATATCCGGTTTAAACTGGTTACAACCGGTTCAATCCGGTTTTATCTCGTTTAGACCGGTTCTATCCGGTTCTATCCTTTTTAAATCGGATTAAACTGTTTCTGTCCTGTTCTATCCTGTTTTAACTGGATTAAACCAGTTCAATCTGGTTTTATCCTGTTTAAACCGGTTTAAACCCTTTCAATCCGTTTTTATCCGGTTTCAACCGGTTTACAGCGGTTCAATCCGGTTTTATCCGGTTTATACCGTTTCTATCCGGTTATATCCGTTTTAAACCGGTTTAAACCAGTTCATTCCGGTTTTATCCGGTTTAAACCTGTTTGAACCGGTTCAATCGGTCTTATCCGGTTTAAACCGGTTTAAGCCGGTTCAATCCGGTTTTATCCGGTTTATACCGTTTCTATCCGGTGCTATCCGTTTTAAACCGGTTTAAACCAGTTCATTCCGGTTTTATCCGGTTTAAACCTGTTTGAACCGGTTCAATCGGTCTTATCCGGTTTAAACCGGTTTAAGCCGGTTCAATCTGGTTTTATCCGGTTTAAACCGGTTCAATCAGGTTTTATCCGGTTTAAACCGGTTTAAGCCGGTTCAATCCGGTTTTATCCAGTTTAAACCGGTTCTATCCGGTTCTATCCGGTTGAAACCATTTTAAACCGGTTCAATCCGGTTTTATCCGGTTTAAACCGGTATTATCCGGTTTAGACCAGTTTAAACCAGTTCAATCCGGTTTTAATCAGCTTAAACCGGATCAATCTGGTTTTATCCAGTTTAAACCGCTTTAAAACGGTTTTATCCGGTTTTATCCGGTTTAAACCAGTTTGAACCGGTTCAATCCGGTTTTATCCGGTTTAAACCAGTTCAATCCGGTTTAAACCGGTTTAAGCCGGTTCAATCCGGTTTTATCCAGTTTAAACCGGTTCTATCCGGTTCTATCTGGTTGAAACCAGTTCAATCCGGTTTAAACCAGTTTAAGCCGGTTCAATCCTGTTTTATCAGGTTTAAACCGGTTCAATCTGATTTTATGCGGTTTAAACCAGTTTGAACCGGTTCAATCCGGTTTAATCCTGTTTAAACCGGTTTAAGCCAGTTCAATCCGGTTTAAACCAGTTTAAACCAGTTCAATCCGGTTTAAACCAGTTCAATCCTGTTTTATCCGGTTTAAACCGGTTCAATCTTGTTTTATCCGGTTTAAACCAGTTGAAACCAGGTCAATCCGGTTTTATCTGGTTTAGACCAGTTCAAACCGGTTCAATCCGGTTTTACCCAGTTTAAACCGGTTCTATCCGGTTCTATCCGGTTGAAACCAGTTTAAACCGGTTCAATCCGGTTTTATCCGGTTAAAACCGGTTTTATCTGGTTGAGACCAGTTTAAACCAGTTCAATCCGGTTTTAATCAGCTTAAACCGGTTCAATCTGGTTTTAACCAGTTTAAACCGCTTTAAAACGGTTTTATCCGGTTTTATCCGGTTTAAACCAGTTTGATCCGTTTCAATCCGGTTTTATCCGGTTTAAACCGGTTCAATTTGGTTTAAACCGGTTTAAGCCGGTTCAATCCTGTTTTATCCAGTTTGAACCGGTTCTATCCGGTTCTATCTGGTTGAAACCAGTTTAAACCGGTTCAATCCGGTTTTATCCGGTTTAAACCAGTTCAATCCGGTTTTATCCGGTTTAAACCGGTTCAATCCGGTTTTATCCGGTTTAAACCGGTTCATTCCGGTTTTATCCGGTTAAAACCGGTTTGAAACGGTTCGATCCGGTTTTATCCGGTTTAAACTGGTTCAGTCCGATTTTATCCGGTTTAAACCAGTTCATTCCGGTTTTATCCGGTTTAAACTGGTTTGAACCGGTTCATTCCGGTTCTATCCGTTTGAAACCGGTTTAAACCGGTTCAATCCGTTTTTATCCGGTTTAAACCGGTTCAATCCGGTTTTATCCGGTTTAAACCGGTTCTATCCGGTTCTATCCGGTTTGAACCGGTTCAATCCGGTTTTATCCGGTTTAAACCGGTTTAAGCCGGTTCAATTCGGTTTTATCCAGTTTAAACCGGTTCTATGTGGTTCTATCCTGTTGAAACCAGTTTAAACCGGTTCAATCCGTTTTTATCCGGTTTAAACCGGTTCAATCCGATTTTATCCGGTTTAAACCGGTTCATTCCGGTTTTATCCGGTTAAAACCGGTTTGAAACGTTTCATTCCGGTTTTATCCCTTTAAAACCGGTTTGAAACTGTTCAATCCGGTTTTATCCGGTTTAAACCGGTTCGATCCGTTTTTATCCGGTTTAAACCAGTTCACTCCTGTTTTATCCTGTTTAAACCGGTTTGAACCGGTTCAATCCGGTTTTATCTGGTTTAAACAGGTTCAATCTGGTTTTATCCTGTTGAAACCGGTTTTATCCGGTTTAGACCGGTTTAAACCGGTTCAATCCGGTTTTAATCGGCTTAAACTGGTTCAATCTGGTTTTATCCGGTTTAAACCGGTTCTATCCGGTTCTATCCGGTTGAAACCAGTTTAAACCGGTTCAATCCGGTTTTATCCGGTTTAAACCGGTTTTATCCGGTTTAGACCAGTTTAAACCAGTTCAATCCGGTTTTAATCAGCTTAAACCGGATCAATCTGGTTTTATCCAGTTTAAACCGCTTTAAAACGGTTTTATCCGGTTTTATCCGGTTTAAACCAGTTTGAACCGGTTCAATCCGGTTTTATCCGGTTTAAACCAGTTCAATCCGGTTTAAACCGGTTTAAGCCGGTTCAATCCGGTTGTATCCAGTTTAAACCGGTTCTATCCGGTTCTATCTGGTTGAAACCAGTTTAAACCGGTTCAATCCGGTTTTATCCGGTTTAAACCGGTTCAATCCGGTTTTATCCGGTTTAAACCGGTTCATTCCGGTTTTATCCGGTTAAAACCGGTATGAAACGGTTCGATCCGGTTTTATCCAGTTTAAACTGGTTCAGTCCGATTTTATCCGGTTTAAACCAGTTCATTCCGGTTTTTTCCGGTTTAAACTGGTTTGAACCGGTTCAATCCGGTTTTATCCGGTTTAAACCAGTTCACTCCGGTTTTATCCGGTTTAAACCGGTTTGTACTGGTTCAATCCGGTTTTATCCGGTTTAAACCAGTTTAAGCTGGTTCAATCCGGTTTTATCCAGTTTAAACCTGTTCTATCCGGTTCTATCTGGTTGAAACCGGTTTAAACCAGTTCAATCCGGTTTTCTCAGGTTAAAACCGGTTCAATCTGGTTTTATCCGGTTTAAACCAGTTTAAACCGGTTCAATCGGTTTTATCCAGTTTAAACCAGTTCTATCCGGTTTAAACAAGTTTAATCCAGTTCAATCCGGTTTTTTCCAGTTTAAACCGGTCCTATCGGGTTTAAACAGGTTTAGGCCGGTTCATTCCGGTTTTAGCAGTTTTAAACCGGTTTAAACTGCTTCAATCCGTTTATATCCGGTTTAAACCGGTTACAACCGGTTCAATCCGGTTTTATCTCGTTTAGACCGGTTCTATCCGGTTCTATCCTTTTTAAATCGGATTAAACTGTTTCTGTCCTGTTCTATCCTGTTTTAACTGGATTAAACCAGTTCAATCTGGTTTTATCCTGTTTAAACCGGTTTAAACCCTTTCAATCCGTTTTTATCCGGTTTCAACCGGTTTACAGCGGTTCAATCCGGTTTTATCCGGTTTATACCGTTTCTATCCGGTGCTATCCGTTTTAAACCGGTTTAAACCAGTTCATTCCGGTTTTATCCGGTTTAAACCTGTTTGAACCGGTTCAATCGGTCTTATCCGGTTTAAACCGGTTTAAGCCGGTTCAATCTGGTTTTATCCGGTTTAAACCGGTTCAATCAGGTTTTATCCGGTTTAAACCGGTTTAAGCCGGTTCAATCCGGTTTTATCCAGTTTAAACCGGTTCTATCCGGTTCTATCCAGTTGAAACCATTTTAAACCGGTTCAATCCGGTTTTATCCGGTTTAAACCGGTTTTATCCGGTTTAGACCAGTTTAAACCAGTTCAATCCGGTTTTAATCAGCTTAAACCGGATCAATCTGGTTTTATCCAGTTTAAACCGCTTTAAAACGGTTTTATCCGGTTTTATCCGGTTTAAACCAGTTTGAACCGGTTCAATCCGGTTTTATCCGGTTTAAACCAGTTCAATCCGGTTTAAACCGGTTTAAGCCGGTTCAATCCGGTTTTATCCAGTTTAAACCGGTTCTATCCGGTTCTATCTGGTTGAAACCAGTTCAATCCGGTTTAAACCAGTTTAAGCCGGTTCAATCCTGTTTTATCAGGTTTAAACCGGTTCAATCTGATTTTATGCGGTTTAAACCAGTTTGAACCGGTTCAATCCGGTTTAATCCTGTTTAAACCGGTTTAAGCCAGTTCAATCCGGTTTAAACCAGTTTAAACCAGTTCAATCCGGTTTAAACCAGTTCAATCCTGTTTTATCCGGTTTAAACCGGTTCAATCTTGTTTTATCCGGTTTAAACCAGTTGAAACCAGGTCAATCCGGTTTTATCTGGTTTAGACCAGTTCAAACCGGTTCAATCCGGTTTTACCCAGTTTAAACCGGTTCTATCCGGTTCTATCCGGTTGAAACCAGTTTAAACCGGTTCAATCCGGTTTTATCCGGTTAAAACCGGTTTTATCTGGTTGAGACCAGTTTAAACCAGTTCAATCCGGTTTTAATCAGCTTAAACCGGTTCAATCTGGTTTTAACCAGTTTAAACCGCTTTAAAACGGTTTTATCCGGTTTTATCCGGTTTAAACCAGTTTGATCCGTTTCAATCCGGTTTTATCCGGTTTAAACCGGTTCAATTTGGTTTAAACCGGTTTAAGCCGGTTCAATCCTGTTTTATCCAGTTTAAACCGGTTCTATCCGGTTCTATCTGGTTGAAACCAGTTTAAACCGGTTCAATCCGGTTTTATCCGGTTTAAACCAGTTCAATCCGGTTTTATCCGGTTTAAACCGGTTCAATCCGGTTTTATCCGGTTTAAACCGGTTCATTCCGGTTTTATCCGGTTAAAACCGGTTTGAAACGGTTCGATCCGGTTTTATCCGGTTTAAACTGGTTCAGTCCGATTTTATCCGGTTTAAACCAGTTCATTCCGGTTTTATCCGGTTTAAACTGGTTTGAACCGGTTCATTCCGGTTCTATCCGTTTGAAACCGGTTTAAACCGGTTCAATCCGTTTTTATCCGGTTTAAACCGGTTCAATCCGGTTTTATCCGGTTTAAACCGGTTCTATCCGGTTCTATCCGGTTTGAACCGGTTCAATCCGGTTTTATCCGGTTTAAACCGGTTTAAGCCGGTTCAATTCGGTTTTATCCAGTTTAATCCGGTTCTATGTGGTTCTATCCTGTTGAAACCAGTTTAAACCGGTTCAATCCGTTTTTATCCGGTTTAAACCGGTTCAATCCGATTTTATCCGGTTTAAACCGGTTCATTCCGGTTTTATCCGGTTAAAACCGGTTTGAAACGTTTCATTCCGGTTTTATCCCTTTAAAACCGGTTTGAAACTGTTCAATCCGGTTTTATCCGGTTTAAACCGGTTCGATCCGTTTTTATCCGGTTTAAACCAGTTCACTCCTGTTTTATCCTGTTTAAACCGGTTTGAACCGGTTCAATCCGGTTTTATCTGGTTTAAACAGGTTCAATCTGGTTTTATCCTGTTGAAACCGGTTTTATCCGGTTTAGACCGGTTTAAACCGGTTCAATCCGGTTTTAATCGGCTTAAACTGGTTCAATCTGGTTTTATCCGGTTTAAACCGGTTCTATCCGGTTCTATCCGGTTGAAACCAGTTTAAACCGGTTCAATCCGGTTTTATCCGGTTTAAACCGGTTTTATCCGGTTTAGACCAGTTTAAACCAGTTCAATCCGGTTTTAATCAGCTTAAACCGGATCAATCTGGTTTTATCCAGTTTAAACCGCTTTAAAACGGTTTTATCCGGTTTTATCCGGTTTAAACCAGTTTGAACCGGTTCAATCCGGTTTTATCCGGTTTAAACCAGTTCAATCCGGTTTAAACCGGTTTAAGCCGGTTCAATCCGGTTGTATCCAGTTTAAACCGGTTCTATCCGGTTCTATCTGGTTGAAACCAGTTTAAACCGGTTCAATCCGGTTTTATCCGGTTTAAACCGGTTCAATCCGGTTTTATCCGGTTTAAACCGGTTCATTCCGGTTTTATCCGGTTAAAACCGGTATGAAACGGTTCGATCCGGTTTTATCCAGTTTAAACTGGTTCAGTCCGATTTTATCCGGTTTAAACCAGTTCATTCCGGTTTTTTCCGGTTTAAACTGGTTTGAACCGGTTCAATCCGGTTTTATCCGGTTTAAACCAGTTCACTCCGGTTTTATCCGGTTTAAACCGGTTTGTACTGGTTCAATCCGGTTTTATCCGGTTTAAACCAGTTTAAGCTGGTTCAATCCGCTTTTATCCAGTTTAAACCTGTTCTATCCGGTTCTATCTGGTTGAAACCGGTTTAAACCAGTTCAATCCGGTTTTCTCAGGTTAAAACCGGTTCAATCTGGTTTTATCCGGTTTAAACCAGTTTAAACCGGTTCAATCGGTTTTATCCAGTTTAAACCAGTTCTATCCGGTTTAAACAAGTTTAATCCAGTTCAATCCGGTTTTTTCCAGTTTAAACCGGTCCTATCGGGTTTAAACAGGTTTAGGCCGGTTCATTCCGGTTTTAGCAGTTTTAAACCGGTTTAAACTGCTTCAATCCGTTTATATCCGGTTTAAACCGGTTACAACCGGTTCAATCCGGTTTTATCTCGTTTAGACCGGTTCTATCCGGTTCTATCCTTTTTAAATCGGATTAAACTGTTTCTGTCCTGTTCTATCCTGTTTTAACTGGATTAAACCAGTTCAATCTGGTTTTATCCTGTTTAAACCGGTTTAAACCCTTTCAATCCGTTTTTATCCGGTTTCAACCGGTTTACAGCGGTTCAATCCGGTTTTATCCGGTTTATACCGTTTCTATCCGGTGCTATCCGTTTTAAACCGGTTTAAACCAGTTCATTCCGGTTTTATCCGGTTTAAACCTGTTTGAACCGGTTCAATCGGTCTTATCCGGTTTAAACCGGTTTAAGCCGGTTCAATCTGGTTTTATCCGGTTTAAACCGGTTCAATCAGGTTTTATCCGGTTTAAACCGGTTTAAGCCGGTTCAATCCGGTTTTATCCAGTTTAAACCGGTTCTATCCGGTTCTATCCAGTTGAAACCATTTTAAACCGGTTCAATCCGGTTTTATCCGGTTTAAACCGGTTTTATCCGGTTTAGACCAGTTTAAACCAGTTCAATCCGGTTTTAATCAGCTTAAACCGGATCAATCTGGTTTTATCCAGTTTAAACCGCTTTAAAACGGTTTTATCCGGTTTTATCCGGTTTAAACCAGTTTGAACCGGTTCAATCCGGTTTTATCCGGTTTAAACCAGTTCAATCCGGTTTAAACCGGTTTAAGCCGGTTCAATCCGGTTTTATCCAGTTTAAACCGGTTCTATCCGGTTCTATCTGGTTGAAACCAGTTCAATCCGGTTTAAACCGGTTTAAGCCGGTTCAATCCGGTTGTATCCAGTTTAAACCGGTTCTATCCGGTTCTATCTGGTTGAAACCAGTTTAAACCGGTTCAATCCGGTTTTATCCGGTTTAAACCGGTTCAATCCGGTTTTATCCGGTTTAAACCGGTTCATTCCGGTTTTATCCGGTTAAAACCGGTATGAAACGGTTCGATCCGGTTTTATCCAGTTTAAACTGGTTCAGTCCGATTTTATCCGGTTTAAACCAGTTCATTCCGGTTTTATCCGGTTTAAACTGGTTTGAACCGGATCAATCCGGTTTTATCCGGTTTAAACCAGTTCACTCCGGTTTTATCCGGTTTAAACCGGTTTGTACTGGTTCAATCCGGTTTTATCCGGTTTAAACCAGTTTAAGCTGGTTCAATCCGGTTTTATCCAGTTTAAACCGGTTCTATCCGGTTCTATCTGGTTGAAACCGGTTTAAACCAGTTCAATCCGGTTTTCTCAGGTTAAAACCGGTTCAATCTGGTTTTATCCGGTTTAAACCAGTTTAAACCGGTTCAATCGGTTTTATCCAGTTTAAACCAGTTCTATCCGGTTTAAACAAGTTTAATCCAGTTCAATCCGGTTTTTTCCAGTTTAAACCGGTCCTATCGGGTTTAAACAGGTTTAGGCCGGTTCATTCCGGTTTTAGCAGTTTTAAACCGGTTTAAACTGCTTCAATCCGTTTATATCCGGTTTAAACCGGTTACAACCGGTTCAATCCGGTTTTATCTCGTTTAGACCGGTTCTATCCGGTTCTATCCTTTTTAAATCGGATTAAACTGTTTCTGTCCTGTTCTATCCTGTTTTAACTGGATTAAACCAGTTCAATCTGGTTTTATCCTGTTTAAACCGGTTTAAACCCTTTCAATCCGTTTTTATCCGGTTTCAACCGGTTTACAGCGGTTCAATCCGGTTTTATCCGGTTTATACCGTTTCTATCCGGTGCTATCCGTTTTAAACCGGTTTAAACCAGTTCATTCCGGTTTTATCCGGTTTAAACCTGTTTGAACCGGTTCAATCGGTCTTATCCGGTTTAAACCGGTTTAAGCCGGTTCAATCTGGTTTTATCCGGTTTAAACCGGTTCAATCAGGTTTTATCCGGTTTAAACCGGTTTAAGCCGGTTCAATCCGGTTTTATCCAGTTTAAACCGGTTCTATCCGGTTCTATCCAGTTGAAACCATTTTAAACCGGTTCAATCCGGTTTTATCCGGTTTAAACCGGTTTTATCCGGTTTAGACCAGTTTAAACCAGTTCAATCCGGTTTTAATCAGCTTAAACCGGATCAATCTGGTTTTATCCAGTTTAAACCGCTTTAAAACGGTTTTATCCGGTTTTATCCGGTTTAAACCAGTTTGAACCGGTTCAATCCGGTTTTATCCGGTTTAAACCAGTTCAATCCGGTTTAAACCGGTTTAAGCCGGTTCAATCCGGTTTTATCCAGTTTAAACCGGTTCTATCCGGTTCTATCTGGTTGAAACCAGTTCAATCCGGTTTAAACCGGTTTAAGCCGGTTCAATCCGGTTGTATCCAGTTTAAACCGGTTCTATCCGGTTCTATCTGGTTGAAACCAGTTTAAACCGGTTCAATCCGGTTTTATCCGGTTTAAACCGGTTCAATCCGGTTTTATCCGGTTTAAACCGGTTCATTCCGGTTTTATCCGGTTAAAACCGGTATGAAACGGTTCGATCCGGTTTTATCCAGTTTAAACTGGTTCAGTCTGATTTTATCCGGTTTAAACCAGTTCATTCCGGTTTTATCCGGTTTAAACTGGTTTGAACCGGATCAATCCGGTTTTATCCGGTTTAAACCAGTTCACTCCGGTTTTATCCGGTTTAAACCGGTTTGTACTGGTTCAATCCGGTTTTATCCGGTTTAAACCAGTTTAAGCTGGTTCAATCCGGTTTTATCCAGTTTAAACCGGTTCTATCCGGTTCTATCTGGTTGAAACCGGTTTAAACCAGTTCAATCCGGTTTTCTCAGGTTAAAACCGGTTCAATCTGGTTTTATCCGGTTTAAACCAGTTTAAACCGGTTCAATCGGTTTTATCCAGTTTAAACCAGTTCTATCCGGTTTAAACAAGTTTAATCCAGTTCAATCCGGTTTTATCCAGTTTAAACCGGTCCTATCGGGTTTAAACAGGTTTAGGCCGGTTCATTCCGGTTTTATCAGTTTTAAACCGGTTTAAACTGCTTCAATCCGTTTATATCCGGTTTAAACCGGTTACAACCGGTTCAATCCGGTTTTCTACGGTTTAAACCGGTTTAAGACGGTTCCACCCGATTTTCTCCAGTTTTAACCGGCTTTAACCGGTTCAATCCGCTTCTATCCAGTTTAAACCGGTTCTATCTGGTTCTATCCGGTTGAAACCGGTTTTAACCGGTTCAATCCGGTTTTATACGGTTTAAACCGGTTCATTCCAGTTTCATCCGGTTTGAACCGTTTTAAACCGGTTTAAACCAGTTCAATCCGGTTTTAAACGGTTTAAACCGGTTCTATCCGGTTCAATCTGGTTTAAACCGGTTTAAACCGGTTCTATCCGTTTTTATCCGGTTTAAACCGGTACAATCTGGTTTTATCCAGTTTAAACCGGTTTTAACCGATTCAATCCGTTTTATCCAGTATAAACTGGTTTAATCCGGTTCAATCCGGTTTTATCCGCTTTAAACCGGTTTAAACCGGTTCAATCGGTTTTTATCTGGTTTAAACCGGATTAAACCGGTTCTATCCGGTTTTATCCATTTTAAACTGGTTCAGTCCGTTTTTTCCGGTTTAAACCGGTTTCAACCAGTTCATTCCGGTTTTATCCGGTTTAAGCCGGATCAATCCAGTTTAAACCGTTTCAATCTGATTTTATCCGGTTTTAACTGGTTTAAACCGCTTCAATCCGGTTTTATCCGGTTTAAACCGGTTTTATCCGGTTTAGACCAGTTTAAACCAGATCAATCCGGTTTTAATCAGCTTAAACCGGTTCAATCTGGTTTTATCCAGTTTAAACCGCTTTAAAACGGTTTTATCCGGTTTTATCCGGTTTAAACCCGTTTGAACCGGTTCAATCCGGTTTTCTCCGGTTTAAACCGGTTCAATCCGGTTTAAACCGGTTTAAGCCGGTTCAATCCGGTTTTATCCAGTTTAAACCGGTTCTATCTGGTTCTATCTGGTTGAAACCAGTTTAAACCGGTTCAATCCGGTTTTATCCGGTTTAAACCGGTTCAATCCGGTTTTATCCAGTTTAAACCGGTTCATTCCGGTTTTGTCCGGTTAAAACCGGTTTGAAACGGTTCGATCCGGTTTTATCCGGTTTAAACTGGTTCAGTCCGATTTTCTCCGGTTTAAACCAGTTCATTCCGGTTTTATCCGGTTTAAACTGGTTTGATCCGGTTCAATCCGGTTTTATCCAGTTTAAACCAGTTCACTCCGGTTTTATCCGGTTTAAACCGGTTTGTACCGGTTCAATCCGGTTTTATCTGGTTTAAACCGGTTTAAGCTGGTTCAATCCGGTTTTATCCAGTTTAAACCGGTTCTATCCGGTTCTATCTGGTTGAAACCGGTTTAAACCAGTTCAATCCGGTTTTCTCAGGTTAAAACCGGTTCAATCTGGTTTTATCCGGTTTAAACCGGTTTAAACTGGTTCAATCGGTTTTATCCAGTTTAAACCAGTTCTATCCGGTTTAAACCAGTTTAATCCAGTTCAATCCGGTTTTATCCGATTTAAACCGGTCCTATCGGGTTTAAACAGGTTTAGTCCCGTTCATTCCGGTTTTATCAGTTTTAAACCGGTTTAAACTGCTTCAGTCCGTTTATATTTGGTTTAAACCGGTTACAACCGGTTCAATCCGGTTTTCTCCGGTTTAAACCGGTTTAAGCCGGTTCCACCCAGTTTTCTCCGGTTTTAACCGGCTTTAACCGGTTCAATCCGCTTTTATCCAGTTTAAACCGGTTCTATCTGGTTCTATCCGGTTGAAACCGGTTTAAACTGGTTCAATCCGTTTTTTCCAGTTTAAACCGGTTTCAACCAGTTCATTCCGGTTTTATCCGGTTTAAGCCAGATCAATCCAGTTTCAACCGTTTCAATCTGATTTTATCCGGTTTAAACCGGTTTAAACCGCTTCAATCCGGTTTTATCCGGTTAAAACCGGTTTGAAACGTTTCAATCCGGTTTTATCCGGTTTAAAACGGTTCATTCCGGTTTTATCCGTTTAAAACCGGTTTGAAACGGTTCAATCCGGTTTTATCTGGTTTAAACCAGTTCGATCCGTTTTTATCCGGTTTAAACCAGTTCACTCCGGTTTTATCCGGTTTATACCAGTTCAATCCGGTTTTATCCGGTTTAAACCGGTTTAAACCGGTTCAATCCGGTTCTATCCGGTTTAAACCAGTTCTATCCGGTTCTATCCGGTTTGAACCGGTTCAATCCGGTTTTATCCGGTTTAAACCGGTTTAAGCCGGTTCAATCCGGTTTTATCCAGTTTAAACCGGTTCTATCCGGTTGAAACCAGTTTAAACCGGTTCAATCCGGTTTTATCCGGTTTAAACCGGTTCAATCCGATTTTATCCGGTTTAAACCGGTTCATTCCGGTTTTATCCGGTTAAAACCGGTTTGAAACGTTTCAATCCGGTTTTATCCGGTTTAAAACGGTTCATTCCGGTTTTATCCATTTAAAACCGGTTTGAAACGGTTCAATCCGGTTTTATCTGGTTTAAACCAGTTCACTCCGGTTTTATCCGGTTTAAACCGGTTTGAACCGGTTCAATCCGGTTTTATCTGGTTTAAACCGGTTCAATCTGGTTTTATCCTGTTGAAACCGGTTTTATCCGGTTTAGACCGGTTTAAACCAGTTCAATCCGGTTTTAATCGGCTTAAACTGGTTCAATCTGGTTTTATCCGGTTTAAACCGCTTTAAAAAGGTTTAATCCGGTTTTATCCGGTTTAAACCAGTTTGAACCAGTTCAATCCGGTTTTATCCGGTTTAAACCGGTTTAAACCGGTTCAATCCGGTTTTATCTCGTTTAGACCGGTTCTATCCGGTTCTATCCTTTTTAAATCGGATTAAACTGTTTCTGTCCTGTTCTACCCTGTTTTAACTGGATTAAACCAGTTCAATCCGGTTTTATCCGGTTTATACCGTTTCTATCCGGTTCTATCCATTTTAAACCGGTTTAAACCAGTTCATTCCGGTTTTATCCGGTTTAAACCTGTTTGAACCGGTTCAATCCGTTCTTATCCGGTTTAAACCGGTTTAAGCCGGTTCAATCCGGTTTTATCCGGTTTAAACCGGTTTAAGCCGGTTCAATCCGGTTTTATCCGGTTTAAACTGGTTCAATCAGGTTTTATCCGGTTAAAACCGGTTTAAGCCCGTTCAATCCGGTTTTATCCAGTTTAAACCGGTTCTATCCGGTTCTATCCGGTTGAAACCATTTTAAACCGGTTCAATCCGGTTTTATCCTGTTTAAACCAGTTCTATCCATTTCTATCTGGTTTAAACCGGTTTAAACTGGTTCAATCCGGTTTTATCCGGTTTAAACCGGTTCTATCCGTTTTAAACCAGTTTAAAACAGTACATTCCGGTTTTATCCGGTTTTAACCGGTTTAAGCCGGTTCCAACCGGTTTTATCCGGTTTCAACCGGTTTACACCAGTTCAATCCGGTTTTATCCGGTTTAAACCGTTTCTATCCACTTCTATCCGTTTTAAACCGGTTTAAACCAGTTCATTCCGGTTTTATCCGGTTTAAACCGGTTTCAACCGGTTCAATCCGGTTTTATCCAGTTTAAACCGGTTTAATTCTGTTTAAACCGGTTTAAGCTGGTTCAATCCGGTTTAAACCAGGTTGAACCGGTTCAATCCGGTTTTATCCGGTTTAAACCGGTTTAAGCCGGTTCAATCCGGTTTTATCCAGTTTAAACCGGTTCTATCCGGTTCTATCCGGTTGAAACCAGTTTAAACCGGTTCATTCCGGTTTTATCAGTTTTAAACCAGTTTAAACTGCTTCAATCCGTTTATATTTGGTTTAAACCGGTTACAACCGGTTCAATCCGGTTTTCTCCGGTTTAAACCGGTTTAAGCCGGTTCCACCCGGTTTTCTCCGGTTTTAACCGGCTTTAACCGGTTCAATCCGCTTTTATCCAGTTTAAACCGGTTCTATCTGGTTCTATCCGGTTGAAACCGGTTTAAACCGGTTCAATCCGTTTTTTCCAGTTTAAACCGGTTTCAACCAGTTCATTCCGGTTTTATCCGGTTTAAGCCAGATCAATCCGGTTTAAACCGTTTCAATCTGATTTTATCCGGTTTAAACCGTTTTAAACCGCTTCAATCCGGGTTTATCCGGTTAAAACCGGTTTGAAACGTTTCAATCCGGTTTTATCCGGTTTAAACCAGTTCACTCCGGTTTTATCCGGTTTATACCAGGTCAATCCGGTTTTATCCGGTTTAAACCGGTTTAAACCGGTTCATTCCGGTTTTATCCGGTTAAAACCGGTTTGAAACAGTTCGATCTGGTTTTATCCGGTTTAAACTGGTTTGAACCGGTTCAATCCGGTTTCATCCGGTTTAAACCAGTTCACTCCGGTTTTATCCGGTTTAAACTGGTTTGTACCGGTTCAATCCGGTTTTATCTGGTTTAAACCGGTTTAAGCTGGTTCAATCCGGTTTTATCCAGTTTAAACCTGTTCTATCCGGTTCTATCTGGTTGAAACCGGTTTAAACCAGTTCTATCCGGTTTAAACCAGTTTAATCCAGTTCAATCCGGTTTTATCCGGTTTAAACCGGTTCAATCCGATTTTATCCGGTATAAACCGGTTTAAACCGCTTCAATCTGGTTTTATCCGGTTTAAACCGGTTCTATCCAGTTCTATCCGGTTGAAACCGTTTTAAACCGGTTCAATCCGGTTTTATCCGGTTTATACCAGTTCAATCCGGTTTTATCCGGTTTAAACCGGTTTAAACCGGTTCAATCCGGTTTTATCCGGTTTAAACCGGTTCTATCCGGTTCTATCCGGTTTGAACCAGTTCAATCCGGTTTTATCCGGTTTAAACCGGTTTAAGCCGGTTCAATCCGGTTTTATCCAGTTTAAACCGGTTCTATCTGGTTGAAACCAGTTTAAACCGGTTCAATCCGGTTTTATCCGGTTTAAACCGGTTCAATCCGATTTTATCCGGTTTAAACCGGTTTGAAACGTTTCAATCCGGTTTTATCCGGTTTAAAACGGTTCATTCCGGTTTTATCCATTTAAAACCGGTTTGAAACGGTTCAATCCGGTTTTATCTGGTTTAAACCAGTTCGATCCGTTTTTATCCGGTTTAAACCAGTTCACTCCGGTTTTATCCGGTTTAAACCGGTTTGAACCGGTTCAATCCGGTTTTATCTGGTTTAAACCGGTTCAATCTGGTTTTATCCTGTTGAAACCGGTTTTATCCGGTTTAGACCGGTTTAAACCAGTTCAATCCGGTTTTAATCGGCTTAAACTGGTTCAATCTGGTTTTATCCGGTTTTAACCGCTTTAAAAAGGTTTAATCCGGTTTTATCCGGTTTAAACCAGTTTGAACCAGTTCAATCCGGTTTTATCCGGTTTAAACCGGTTTAAACCGGTTCAATCCGGTTTTATCTCGTTTAGACCGGTTCTATCCGGTTCTATCCTTTTTAAATCGGATTAAACTGGTTCTGTCCTGTTCTACCCTGTTTTAACTGGATTAAACCAGTTCAATCCGGTTTTATCCTGTTTAAACCGGTTTAAACCCTTTCAATCCGTTTTTATCCGGTTTCAACCGGTTTACAGCGGTTCAATCCGGTTTTATCCGGTTTATACCGTTTCTATCCGGTTCTATCCATTTTAAACCGGTTTAAACCAGTTCATTCCGGTTTTATCCTGTTTAAACCTGTTTGAACCGGTTCAATCCGGTCTTATCCGGTTTAAACCGGTTTAAGCCGGTTCAATCCGGTTTTATCCGGTTTAAACCGGTTTAAGCCGGTTCAATCCGGTTTTATCCGGTTTAAACCGGTTCAATCAGGTTTTATCCGGTTAAAACCGGTTTAAGCCCGTTCAATCCGGTTTTATCCAGTTTAAACCGGTTCTATCCGGTTCTATCCAGTTGAAACCATTTTAAACCGGTTCAATCCGGTTTTATCCGGTTTAAACCGGTTTAAGCTGGTTCAATCGGGTTTTATCCGGTTTAAACCAGTTCTATCCGGTTCTATCCGGTTGAAACCGGTTTAATCCGGTTCAATCCGGTTTGATCCGGTTTAAACCAGTTCAATCTGGTTTTATCCGGTTTAAACCGGTTTTAACCGATTCAATCCGGTTTATCCAGTATAAACTGGTTTAATCCGTTTCAATCCGGTTTTATCCGGTTTAAACCGATTTAAACCGGTTCAGTCCGGTTTTATCCAGTTTAAACCGGTTATATCCGGTTTAAACCGGTATAAACCAGTTCAATCCGGTTTTATCCTGTTTAAACCGGTTTAAAACGGTTTTATCTGGTTTTATCCGGTTTAATCCAGTTTGAACCGGTTCAATCCGGTTTTATCCGGTTTAAACCGGATTCGGTTCAATCCGGTTTAAACCGGTTTAACCCGGTTCAATCCGGTTTTATCCAGTTTAAACCGATTCTATCTGGTTCTATCTTGTTGAAACCAGTTTAAACCGGTTCAATCCGGTTTTATCCGGTTTAAACCGGTTCAATCCGGTTTTATCCGGTTTAAACCGGTTCATTCCGGTTTTATCCAGTTAAAACCGGTTTGAAACGGTTCGATCCGGTTTTATCTGGTTTAAACTGGTTCAGTCCGATTTTATCCGGTTTAAACCAGTTCATTCCGGTTTTATCCGGTTTAAACTGGTTTGAACCGGTTCAATCCGGTTTTATCCGGTTTAAACCAGTTCACTCCGGTTTTATCCGGTTTAAACACGTTTGTACCGGTTCAATCCGGTTTTATCCGGTTTAAACCAGTTTAAGCTGGATCAATCCGCTTTTATCCAGTTTAAACCAGTTCTATCCGGTTCTATCTGGTTGAAACCGGTTTAAACCAGTTCAATCCGGTTTTCTCAGGTTAAAACCGGTTCAATCTGGTTTTATCCGGTTTAAACCGGTTTAAACTAGTTCAATCGATTTTATCCAGTTTAAACCAGTTCTATCCGGTTTAAACCAGTTTAATCCAGTTCAATCCGGTTTTATCCGGTTTAAACCGGTCCTATCGGGTTTAAACAGGTTTAGGCCGGTTCATTCCGGTTTTATCAGTTTTAAACCGGTTTAAACTGCTTCAATCCGTTTATATTCGGTTTAAACCGGTTACAACCGGTTCAATCCGGTTTTCTCCGGTTTAAACCGGTTTAAGCCGGTTCCACCCGGTTTTCTCCGGTTTTAACCGGCTTTAACCGGTTCAATCCGCTTTTATCCAGTTTAAACCGGTTCTATCTGGTTCTATCCGGTTGAAACCGGTTTAAACCGGTTCAATCCGTTTTTTCCGGTTTAAACCGTTTTCAACCAGTTCATTCCGGTTTTATCCGGTTTAAGCCGGATCAATCCGGTTTAAACCGTTTCAATCTGATTTTATCCGGTTTAAACCGGTTTAAACCGCTTCAATCCGGTTTTATCCGGTTTAAACCGGTTCTATCCAGTTCTATCCGGTTGAAACCGGTTTAAACCGGTTCAATCCGGTTTTATCCGGTTTAGACCAGTTTAAACCAGTTCAATCCGGTTTTAATCAGCTTAAACCGGTTCAATCTGGTTTTATCCAGTTTAAACCGCTTTAAAACGGTTTTATCCGTTTTTATCCGGTTTAAACCAGTTTGAACCGGTCAATCCGGTTTTATTCGGTTTAAACTGGTTCAATCCGGTTTAAACCGGTTTAAGCCGGTTCAATCCGGTTTTATCCAGTTTAAACCGGTTCTATCCGGTTCTATCTGGTTGAAACCAGTTTAAACCGGTTCAATCCGGTTTTATCCGGTTTAAACCGGTTCAATCCGGTTTTATCCGGTTTAAACCGGTTCATTCCGGTTTTATCCGGTTAAAACAGGTTTGAAACGGTTCGATCCGGTTTTATCCGATTTAAACTGGTTCAGTCCGATTTTATCCGGTTTAAACCTGTTCATTCCGGTTTTATCCGGTTTAAACTGGTTTGAACCGGTTCAATCCGGTTTTATCCGGTTTAAACCAGTTCACTCCGGTTTTATCCGATTTAAGCCGGTTTGTAGCGGTTCAATCCGGTTTTATCCGGTTTAAACCGGTTTAAGCTGGTTCAATCCGGTTTTATCCAGTTTAAACCGGTTCTATCCGGTTCTATCTGGTTGAAACCGGTTTAAACCAGTTCAATCCGGTTTTCTCAGGTTAAAACCGGTTCAATCTGGTTTTATCCGGTTTAAACCGGTTTTAACCGGTTCAATCGGTTTTATCCAGTTTAAACCAGTTCTATCCGGTTTAAACCAGTTTAATCCAGTTCAATCCGGTTTTATCCGGTTTATACCGGTCCTATCGGGTTTAAACAGGTTTAGGCCGGTTCATTCCGGTTTTATCAGTTTTAAACCGGTTTAAAATGCTTCAATCCTTTTATATTCGGTTTAAACCGGTTACAACCGGTTCAATCCGGTTTTCTCCGGTTTAAACTGGTTTAAGCCGGTTCCACCCGGTTTTCTCCGGTTTTAACCGGCTTTAACCGGTTCAATCCGCTTTTATCCAGTTTAAACCGGTTCTATCTGGTTCTATCCCGTTGAAACCGGTTTAAACCTGTTCAATCCGGTTTTATACGGTTTAAACCGATTCATTCCGGTTTCATCCGGTTTTAAACGGTTTAAATCGGTTCTATCCGGTTCAATCTGGTTTAAACCGGTTTAAACCAGTTCTATCCGTTTTTATCCGGTTTAAACCGGTACAATCTGGTTTTATCCGGTTTAAACCGGTTTAAACCGGTTCAATCGGTTTTATCCAGTTTAAACCGGTTCAATCCGTTTTTTCCAGTTTAAACCGGTTTAAACCAGTTCATTCCGGTTTTATCCGGTTTAATCCGGTTTTATCCGGTTTAAACCGTTTCAATCTGGTTTTATCCGGTTTGAACCGGTTTAAAGCGCTTCAATCCGTTTTTATCCGGTTTAAACCGGTTCTATCCGGTTCTATCCGGTTGAAACCGGTTTAAACCGGTTCAATCTGGTTTTATCCAGTTTAAACCGGTTTTAACCGATTCAATCCGGTTTATCCAGTATAAATTGGTTTAATCCGGTTCAATCCGGTTTTATCCGCTTTAAACCGGTTTAAACCGGTTCAATCGGTTTTTATCTGGTTTAAACCGGATTAATCCGGTTCTATCCGGTTTTATCCATTTTAAACCGGTTCAGTCCGTTTTTTCTGGTTTAAACCGGTTTCAACCAGTTCATTCCGGTTTTATCCGGTTTAAGCCGGATCAATCCGGTTTAAACCGTTTCAATCTGATTTTATCCGGTTTTAACCGGTTTAAACCGCTTCAATCCGGTTTTATCCGGTTTAAACCGGTTTTATCCGGTTTAGACCAGTTTAAACCAGTTCAATCCGGTTTTAATCAGCTTAAACCGGTTCAATCTGGTTTTATCCAGTTTAAACCGCTTTAAAACGGTTTTATCCGTTTTTATCCGGTTTAAACCAGTTTGAACCGGTTCAATCCGGTTTTATCCAGTTTAAACCGCTTTAAAACGGTTTTATCCGTTTTTATCCGGTTTAAACCAGTTTAAGCCGGTTCAATCCGGTTTTATCCAGTTTAAACCGGTTCTATCCGGTTCTATCTGGTTGAAACCAGTTTAAACCGGTTCAATCCGGTTTTATCCGGTTTAAACCGGTTCAATCCGGTTTTATCCGGTTTAAACCGGTTCATTCCGGTTTTATCCGGTTAAAACAGGTTTGAAACGGTTCGATCCGGTTTTATCCGGTTTAAACTGGTTCAGTCCGATTTTATCTGGTTTAAACCAGTTCATTCCGGTTTTATCCGGTTTAAACTGGTTTGAACCGGTTCAATCCGGTTTTATCCGGTTTAAACCAGCTCACTCCGGTTTTATCCGATTTAAGCCAATTTGTACCGGTTCAATCCGGTTTTATCCGGTTTAAACCGGTTTAAGCTGGTTCAATCCGGTTTTATCCAGTTTAAACCGGTTCTATCCGGTTCTATCTGGTTGAAACCGGTTTAAACCAGTTCAATCCGGTTTTCTCAGGTTAAAACCGGTTCAATCTGGTTCTATCCGGTTTAAACCAGTTTAATCCAGTTCAATCCGGTTTTATCCGGTTTATACCGGTCCTATCGGGTTTAAACAGGTTTAGGCCGGTTCATTCCGGTTTTATCAGTTTTAAACCGGTTTAAAATGCTTCAATCCGTTTATATTCGGTTTAAACCGGTTACAACCGGTTCAATCCGGTTTTCTCCGGTTTAAACCGGTTTAAGCCGGTTCCACCCGGTTTTCTCCGGTTTTAACCGGCTTTAACCGGTTCAATCCGCTTTTATCCAGTTTAAACCGGTTCTATCTGGTTCTATCCCGTTGAAACCGGTTTAAACCGGTTCTATCCGTTTTTATCCGGTTTAAACCGGTACAATCTGGTTTTATCCGGTTTAAACTGGTTTAAACCTGTTCAATCGGTTTTATCCAGTTTAAACCGGTTCAATTCGTTTTTTCCGGTTTACACCGGTTTAAACCAGTTCATTCCGGTTTTATCCGGTTTAAACCGGTTCAATCCGGTTTAAACCGTTTCAATCTGGTTTTATCCGGTTTGAACCGGTTTAAACGGCTTCAATCCGTTTTTATCCGGTTTAAACCGGTTCTATCCAGTTCTTTCCGGTTGAAACCAGTTTCAACCGGTTCAATAGGTTTTATCCAGTTTAAACCGGTTCAATCCGTTTTTTCCAGTTTAAACCGGTTTAAACCAGTTCATTCCGGTTTTATCCGGTTTAAACCGGTTCAATCCGGTTTAAACCGTTTCAATCTGGTTTTATCCGGTTTGAACCGGTTTAAACCGCTTCAATCCGTTTTTATCCGGTTTAAACCGGTTCTATCCGGTTCTATCCGGTTGAAACCGGTTTAAACCGGTTCAATCTGGTTTTATCCAGTTTAAACCGGTTTTAACCGATTCAATCCGGTTTATCCAGTAGAAACTGGTTTAATCCGGTTCAATCCGGTTTTATCCGCTTTAAACCGGTTTAAACCGGTTCAATCGGTTTTTATCTGGTTTAAACTGGAATAAACCGGTTCTATCCGGTTTTATCCATTTTAAACCGGTTCAATCCGTTTTTTCCGTTTTAAACCAATTTAAACCTGTTCATTCCGGTTTTATCCGGTTTAAGCCGGATCAATCCGGTTTAAACCGTTTCAATCTGATTTTATCAGGTTTTAACCGTTTTAAACCGCTTCAATCCGGTTTTATCCGGTTTAAACCGGTTCTATCCGGTTCTATCCAGTTGAAACCGGTTTAAACCGGTTCAATCCGGTTTTATCCGGTTGAAACTGGTTCTATGCTGTTTATACCAGTTTAAGCCTGTTCAATCGGGTTTTATCCGGTTTAGACCTGTTTAAACCGGTTCATTCCAGTTTTATCCAGTTTAAACCGGTTTAAACCCTTTCAATCCGTTTTTATCCGGTTTCAACCGGTTTACACCGGTTCAATCTGGTTTTATCCGGTTAAAACCGTTTCTCTCCACTTCTATCCGTTTTAAACCGGTTTAAACCAGTTCATTCCGGTTTTATCCGGTTTAAACCGGTTTGAACCGGTTCAATCCGGTTTTATCCGGTTTAAACCGGTTTAAGCCGGTTCAATCCGGTTTTATCTGGTTTAAACCGGTTTAATCCTGTTTAAACCGGTTTAAGCTGGTTCAATCCGGTTTTATTCAGTTTAAACCGGTTCTATCCGGTTTTATCCGGTTGAAACCAATTTATACCGGTTCAACCCGGTTTTATCCGGTTTAAACCGGTTCAATCCGGTTTTATCCGGTTTAAACCGTTTCAATCCGGTTTTATCCGGTTTAAACCGTTTCATTCCGGTTTTATCCGGTTAAAACCGGTTTGAAATGCTTCAATCCTGTTTTCTCCGGTTTAAACTGTTTCAGTCCGGTTTTATCCTGTTTAAACCAGTTCATTCCGGTTTTATCCGGTTTAAACCGGTTCAATCCGGTTTTATCCGGTTTAAACCAGTTCACTCTGGTTTTATTCGGTTTAAACCGGTTTGAACCGGTTCAATCCGGTTTTATCCGGTTTAAACCTGTTTAAGCTGGTTCAATCCGTTTTTATCCAGTTTAAACCGGTTCTATCCGGTTCTATCCAGTTGAAACCGGTTTAAACCAGTTCAATCCGGTTTTATCCAGTTAAAACCGGTTCAATCCGGTTTTATCCGGTTTAAACCTGTTTAAACCGGTTCAATCGGTTTTATCCAGTTTAAACCGGTTCTATCCTGTTTAAACCCGTTTCAGCCAGTTCAATCCGGTTTTATCCAGTTTAAACCGGTCGTATCCGGTTTAAACCGGTTTAGGCCGGTTCATTCCAGTTTTATCAGTTTTAAACCGGTTTAAAATGCTTCAATCCGTTTATATCCGGTTTCAACCGGTTCAATCCGTTTTTATCCTTTTTAAACCTGTTCATTCCGGTTCTATCCGGTTTAAACCGGTTTGAACCGGTTCAATCCGGTTTTATCTGGTTTAAACCGGTTTTATCCGGTTTAGACCAGTTCATTCCGGTTCTATCCGGTTGAAACCGGTTTGAACCGGTTCAATCCGGTTTTATCTGGTTTAAACCGGTTTTATCTGGTTTAGACCAGTTCATTCCAGTTCTATCCGGTTTAAATCGGTTTGAGCCGGTTCATGCCGGTTTTATCCGGTTTAAACCGGATACCGGTTTAAACCGGCTCTATCCAGTTTAAACAGGTTTAAGCCGGTTCAATCCGGTTTTATCCAGTTTAAACCGGTTCAATCCGTTTTTTCCAGTTTAATCCGGTTTAAACCAGTTCATTCCCGTTTTATCCGGTTTAAGCCGGTTCAATCCAGTTTAAACCGTTTCAATCTGGTTTTATCCGGTTTGAACCGGTTTAAGCCGCTTCAATCGGGTTTTATCCGGTTTAAACCGGTTCTATCCAGTTCTATCCGGTCGAAACCGGTTTAATCCGGTTCAGTCCGGTTTGATCCGGTTTAAACCGGTTCAATCTGGTTTTATCCGGTTTAAACCGGTTTTAACCGATTCAATCTGGTTTATCCAGTATAAACTGGTTTGATCCGTTTCAATCCGGTTTTGTCCGGTTTAAACCGAATTAAACCGGTTCAATTCGGTTTTATCCGGTTGAAACCGGTTCTATGCTCTTTATACCAGTTTAAGCCTGTTCAATCGGGTTTTATCCGGTTTAGGCCTGTTTAAGCCGGTTCATTCCAGTTTTATCCAGTTTAAACCGGTTTAAACCCTTTCAATCCGTTTTTATCCGGTTTCAACCGGTTTACACCGGTTCAATCCGGTTTTATCCGGTTTAAACCGTTTCTCTCCACTTCTATCCGTTTTAAACCGGTTTAAACCAGTTCATTCCGGTTTTATCCGGTTTAAACCGGTTTCAACCGGTTCAATCCGGTTTTATCCGGTTTAAACCGGTACAATCTGGTTTTATCAGGTTTAAACCGGTTTAAACCGGATCAATCGGTTTTATCCAGTTTAAACCGGTTCAATCCGTTTTTTCCGGTTTATCAGATTTAAACCAGTTCATTTCGGTTTTATCCGGTTTAAACCGTTTCAATCTGGTTTTATCCGGTTTGAACCGGTTTAAACCGCTTCAATCCGATTTTATCCGGTTTAAACCGGTTCTATCCGGTTCTATCCAGTTGAAACCGGTTTATACCGGTTCAATCTGGTTTTATCCAGTTTAAACCGGTTTTAACTGATTCAATCCGGTTTATCCAGTATAAACTGGTTTAATCCGGTTCAATCCGGTTTCATCCGCTTTAAACTGGTTTAAACCGGTTCAATCGGTTTTTATCTGGTTTAAACCGGATTAAACCGGTTCTATCCGGTTTTATCCATTTTAAACCGGTTCAGTCCGTTTTTTCCGGTTTAAACCGGTTTCAACCAGTTCATTCCGGTTTTATCCGGTTTAAGCCGGATCAATCCGGTTTAAACCGTTTCAATCTGATTTTATCCGGTTTTAACCGGTTTAAACCGCTTCAATCCGGTTTTATCCGGTTTAAACCGGTTTTATCCGGTTTAGACCAGTTTAAACCAGTTCAATCCGGTTTTAATCAGCTTAAACCGGTTCAATCTGGTTTTATCCAGTTTAAACCGCTTTAAAACAGTTTTATCGGTTTTATCCAGTTTAAACCGGTTCAATCCGTTTTTTCCAGTTTAAACCGGTTTAAACCAGTTCATTCCGGTTTTATCCGGTTTAAACCGGTTCAATCCGATTTTATCCGGTTTAAACCGGTTCAATCCGGTTTTAAACGGTTTAAACCGGTTCTATCCGGTTCAATCTGGTTTAAACCAGTTTAAACCGGTTCTATCCGTTTTTATCCGGTTTAAACCGGTGCAATCTGGTTTTATCCGGTTTAAACCGGTTTAAACCTGTTCAATCGGTTTTATCCAGTTTAAACCGGTTCAATCCGTTTTTTCCAGTTTAAACCGGTTTAAACAAGTTCATTACGGTTTTATCCGGTTTAAACCGGTTCAATCCGGTTTTAACCGTTTCAATCTGGTTTTATCCGATTTGAACCGGTTTAAACCGCTTCAATCCGTTTTTATCCGGTTTAAACCGGTTCTATCCGGTTCTTTCCGGTTGAAACCAGTTTCAACCGGTTCAATCGGTTTTATCCAGTTTAAACCGGTTCAATCCGTTTTTTCCAGTTTAAACCGGTTTAAACCAGTTCATTCCGGTTTTATCCAGTTTAAACCGGTTCAATCCGGTTTAAACTGTTTCAATCTGGTTTTATCCGGTTTGAACCGGTTTAAACCGCTTCAATCCGTTTTTATCCGGTTTAAAACGGTTCTATCCGGTTCTATCCGGTTGAAACCGGTTTAAACCGGTTCAATCTGGTTTTATCCAGTTTAAACCGGTTTTAACCGATTCAATCCGGTTTATCCAGTATAAACTGGTTTAATCCGGTTCAATCCGGTTTTATCCGCTTTAAACCGGTTTAAACCGGTTCAATCGGTTTTTATCTGGTTTAAACCGGAATAAACCGGTTCTATCCGGTTTTATCCATTTTAAACCGGTTCAATCCGTTTTTATCCGGTTTAAACCAGTTCACTCCGGTTTTATCCGGTTTAAACCGGTTTGAACCGGTTCAATCTGGTTTTATCCGGTTTAAACTGGTTCAGTCCGATTTTATCCGGTTTAAACCAGTTCATTCCGGTTTTATCCGGTTTAAACTGGTTTGAACCGGTTCAATCCGGTTTTATCCGGTTTAAACCAGTTCACTCCGGTTTTATCCGGTTTAAACCGGTTTGTACCGGTTCAATCCGGTTTTATCTGGTTTAAACCGGTTTAAGCTGGATCAATCCGGTTTTATCCAGTTTAAACCGGTTCTTTCCGGTTCTATCTGGTTGAAACCGGTTTAAACCAGTTCAATCCGGTTTTCTCAGGTTAAAACCGGTTCAATCTGGTTTTATCCGGTTTAAACCGATTTAAACTAGTTCAATCGATTTTATCCAGTTTAAAGCAGTTCTATCCGGTTTAAACCAGTTTAATCCAGTTCAATCCGGTTTTATCCGGTTTAAACCGGTCTTATCGGGTTTAAACAGGTTTAGGCCGGTTCATTCCGGTTTTATCAGTTTTAAACCGGTTTAAACTGCTTCAATCCGTTTATATTCGGTTTAAACCGGTTACAACCGGTTCCATCCGGTTTTCTCCGGTTTAAACTGGTTTAAGCCGGTTCCACCCGGTTTTCTCCGGTTTTAACCGGCTTTAACCGGTTCAATCCGCTTTTATCCAGTTTAAACCGGTTCTATCTGGTTCTATCCGGTTGAAACCGGTTTAAACCGGTTCAATCCGTTTTTTCCGGTTTAAACCGTTTTCAACCAGTTCATTCCGGTTTTATCCGGTTTAAGCCGGATCAATCCTGTTTAAACCGTTTCAATCTGATTTTATCCGGTTTAAACCGGTTTAAACCGCTTCAATCCGGTTTTATCCGGTTTAAACCAGTTCTATCCAGTTCTATCCGGTTAAAACCGGTTTAAACCGGTTCAATCCGGTTTTATCCGGTTTAAACCGGTTCAATCCGGTTTTATCCGGTTTAAACTGGTTTAAACCGGTTCAATCCGGTTTTATCCGGTTTAAACCGGTTTAAGCCGGTTCAATCCGGTTTTATCCGGTTTAAACCGGTTTAATCCTGTTTAAACCGGTTTAAGCTGGTTCAATCCGGTTTTATTCAGTTTAAACCGGTTCTATCCGGTTTTATCCGGTTGAAACCAATTTATACCGGTTCAACCCGGTTTTATCCGGTTTAAACCGGTTCAATCCGGTTTTATCCGGTTTAAACCGTTTCAATCCGGTTTTATCCGGTTTAAACCGTTTCATTCCGGTTTTATCCGGTTAAAACCGGTTTGAAATGCTTCAATCCTGTTTTTTCCGGTTTAAACTGTTTCAGTCCGGTTTTATCCTGTTTAAACCAGTTCATTCCGGTTTTATCCGGTTTAAACCGGTTCAATCCGGTTTTATCTGGTTTAAACCAGTTCACTCTGGTTTTATCCGGTTTAAACCGGTTTGAACCGGTTCAATCCGGTTTTATCCGGTTTAAACCTGTTTAAGCTGGTTCAGTCCGTTTTTATCCAGTTTAAACCGGTTCTATCCGGTTCTATCCAGTTGAAACCGGTTTAAACCAGTTCAATCCGGTTTTATCCAGTTAAAACCGGTTCAATCCGGTTTTATCCGGTTTAAACCTGTTTAAACCGGTTCAATCGGTTTTATCCAGTTTAAACCGGTTCTATCCTGTTTAAACCCGTTTCAGCCAGTTCAATCCGGTTTTATCCAGTTTAAACCGGTCGTATCCGGTTTAAACCGGTTTAGGCCGGTTCATTCCGGTTTTATCAGTTTTAAACCGGTTTAAAATGCTTCAATCCGTTTATATCCGGTTTCAACCGGTTCAATCCGGTTTTATCCGGTTTAAACCAGTTCATTCCGGTTCTATCCGGTTTAAACCGGTTTGAACCGGTTCAATCCGGTTTTATCTGGTTTAAACCGGTTTTATCCGGTTTAGACCAGTTCATTCCGGTTCTATCCGGTTGAAACCGGTTTGAACCGGTTCAATCCGGTTTTATCTGGTTTAAACCGGTTTTATCCGGTTTAGACCAGTTCATTCCAGTTCTATCCGGTTTAAATCGGTTTGAGCGGGTTCATAACGGTTTTATCCGGTTTAAACCGGATACCGGTTTAAACCGGCTCTATCCAGTTTAAACAGGTTTAAGCCGGTTCAATCCGGTTTTATCCAGTTTAAACCGGTTCAATCCGTTTTTTCCAGTTTAATCCGGTTTAAACCAGTTCATTCCCGTTTTATCCGGTTTAAGCCGGTTCAATCCGGTTTAAACCGTTTCAATCTGGTTTTATCCGGTTTGAACCGGTTTAAGCCGCTTCAATCGGGTTTTATCCGGTTTAAACCGGTTCTATCCAGTTCTATCCGGTTGAAACCGGTTTAATCCGGTTCAGTCCGGTTTGATCCGGTTTAAACCGGTTCAATCTGGTTTTATCCGGTTTAAACCGGTTTTAACCGATTCAATCTGGTTTATCCAGTATAAACTGGTTTGATCCGTTTCAATCCGGTTTTGTCCGGTTTAAACCGAATTAAACCGGTTCAATTCGGTTTTATCCGGTTGAAACCGGTTCTATGCTCTTTATACCAGTTTAAGCCTGTTCAATCGGGTTTTATCCGGTTTAGGCCTGTTTAAGCCGGTTCATTCCAGTTTTATCCAGTTTAAACCGGTTTAAACCCTTTCAATCCGTTTTTATCCGGTTTCAACCGGTTTACACCGGTTCAATCCGGTTTTATCCGGTTTAAAACGTTTCTCTCCACTTCTATCCGTTTTAAACCGGTTTAAACCAGTTCATTCCGGTTTTATCCGGTTTAAACCGGTTTCAACCGGTTCAATCCGGTTTTATCCGGTTTAAACCGGTTTAAGCCAGTTCAATCCGGTTTTATCCGGTTTAAACCGGTTTAATTCTGTTTAAACCGGTTTAAGCTGGTTCAATCCGGTTTAAACCAGTTTGAACCGGTTCAATCCGGTTTTATCCGGTTTAAACCGGTTTAGGCCGGTTCATTCGGGTTTTATCAGTTTTAAACCGGTTTAAACTGCTTCAATCCGTTTATATCCGGTTTAAACCGGTTACAACCTGTTCAATCCGGTTTTCTCCGGTTTAAACTGGTTTAAGCCGGTTCCACCCGGTTTTCTCCGGTTTTAACCGGCTTTAACCGGTTCAATTCGCTTTTATGCAGTTTAAACCGGTTCATTCCGGTTTCATCCGGTTTGAACTGGTTTAAACCGGTTTAAACCAGTTCAATCCGGTTTTAAACGGTTTAAACCGGTTCTATCCGGTTCAATCTGGTTTAAACCGGTTTAAACCGGTTCTATCCGTTTTTATCCGGTTTAAACCGGTACAATCTGGTTTTATCAGGTTTAAACCGGTTTAAACCGGATCAATCGGTTTTATCCAGTTTAAACTGGTTCAATCCGTTTTTTCCGGTTTATCAGGTTTAAACCAGTTCATTCCGGTTTTATCCGGTTTAAACCGTTTCAATCTGGTTTTATCCGGTTTGAACCGGTTTAAACCGCTTCAATCCGATTTTATCCGGTTTAAACCGGTTCTATCCGGTTCTATCCAGTTGAAACCGGTTTAAACCGGTTCAATCTGGTTTTATCCAGTTTAAACCGGTTTTAACCGATTCAATCCGGTTTATCCAGTATAAACTGGTTTAATCCGGTTCAATCCGGTTTCATCCGCTTTAAACTGGTTTAAACCGGTTCAATCGGTTTTTATCTGGTTTAAACCGGATTAAACCGGTTCTATCCGGTTTTATCCATTTTAAACCGGTTCAGTCCGTTTTTTTCCGGTTTAAACCGGTTTCAACCAGTTCATTCCGGTTTTATCCGGTTTAAGCCGGATCAATCCGGTTTAAACCGTTTCAATCTGATTTTATCCGGTTTTAACCGGTTTAAACCGCTTCAATCCGGTTTTATCCGGTTTAAACCGGTTTTATCCGGTTTAAACCGGTTTTATCCGGTTTAGACCAGTTTAAACCAGTTCAATCCGGTTTTAATCAGCTTAAACCGGTTCAATCTGGTTTTATGCAGTTTAAACCGCTTTAAAACGGTTTTATCGGTTTTATCCAGTTTAAACCGGTTCAATCCGTTTTTTCCAGTATAAACCGGTTTAAACCAGTTCATTCCGGTTCTATCCGGTTGAAACCGGTTTGAACCGGTTCAATCCGGTTTTATCTGGTTTAAACCGGTTTTATCTGGTTTAGACCAGTTCATTCCAGTTCTATCCGGTTTAAATCGGTTTGAGCCGGTTCATGCCGGTTTTATCCGGTTTAAACCGGATACCGGTTTAAACCGGCTCTATCCAGTTTAAACAGGTTTAAGCCGGTTCAATCCGGTTTTATCCAGTTTAAACCGGTTCAATCCGTTTTTTCCAGTTTAATCCGGTTTAAACCAGTTCATTCCCGTTTTATCCGGTTTAAGCCGGTTCAATCCGGTTTAAACCGTTTCAATCTGGTTTTATCCGGTTTGAACCGGTTTAAGCCGCTTCAATCGGGTTTTATCCGGTTTAAACCGGTTCTATCCAGTTCTATCCGGTTGAAACCGGTTTAATCCGGTTCAGTCCGGTTTGATCCGGTTTAAACCGGTTCAATCTGGTTTTATCCGGTTTAAACCGGTTTTAACCGATTCAATCTGGTTTATCCAGTATAAACTGGTTTGATCCGTTTCAATCCGGTTTTGTCCGGTTTAAACCGAATTAAACCGGTTCAATTCGGTTTTATCCGGTTGAAACCGGTTCTATGCTCTTTATACCAGTTTAAGCCTGTTCAATCGGGTTTTATCCGGTTTACGCCTGTTTAAGCCGGTTCATTCCAGTTTTATCCAGTTTAAACCGGTTTAAACCCTTTCAATCCGTTTTTATCCGGTTTCAACCGGTTTACACCGGTTCAATCCGGTTTTATCCGGTTTAAACCGTTTCTCTCCACTTCTATCCGTTTTAAACCGGTTTAAACCAGTTCATTCCGGTTTTATCCGGTTTAAACCGGTTTCAACCGGTTCAATCCGGTTTTATCCGGTTTAAACCGGTACAATCTGGTTTTATCAGGTTTAAACCGGTTTAAACCGGATCAATCGGTTTTATCCAGTTTAAACCGGTTCAATCCGTTTTTTCCGGTTTATCAGGTTTAAACCAGTTCATTCCGGTTTTATCCGGTTTAAACCGTTTCAATCTGGTTTTATCCGGTTTGAACCGGTTTAAACCGCTTCAATCCGATTTTATCCGGTTTAAACCGGTTCTATCCGGTTCTATCCAGTTGAAACCGGTTTATACCGGTTCAATCTGGTTTTATCCAGGTTAAACCGGTTTTAACCGATTCAATCCGGTTTATCCAGTATAAACTGGTTTAATCCGGTTCAATCCGGTTTCATCCGCTTTAAACTGGTTTAAACCGGTTCAATCGGTTTTTATCTGGTTTAAACCGGATTAAACCGGTTCTATCCGGTTTTATCCATTTTAAACCGGTTCAGTCCGTTTTTTCCGGTTTAAACCGGTTTCAACCAGTTCATTCCGGTTTTATCCGGTTTAAGCCGGATCAATCCGGTTTAAACCGTTTCAATCTGATTTTATCCGGTTTTAACCGGTTTAAACCGCTTCAATCCGGTTTTATCCGGTTTAAACCGGTTTTATCCGGTTTAGACCAGTTTAAACCAGTTCAATCCGGTTTTAATCAGCTTAAACCGGTTCAATCTGGTTTTATCCAGTTTAAACCGCTTTAAAACGGTTTTATCGGTTTTATCCAGTTTAAACCGGTTCAATCCGTTTTTTCCAGTTTAAACCGGTTTAAACCAGTTCATTCCGGTTTTATCCGGTTTAAACCGGTTCAATCCGATTTTATCCGGTTTAAACCGGTTCAATCCGGTTTTATCCGGTTTAAACCGGTTCAATCCGGTTTTAAACGGTTTAAACCGGTTCTATCCGGTTCAATCTGGTTTAAACCAGTTTAAACCGGTTCTATCCGTTTTTATCCGGTTTAAACCGGTACAATCTGGTTTTATCCGGTTTAAACCGGTTTAAACCTGTTCAATCGGTTTTATCCAGTTTAAACCGGTTCAATCCGTTTTTTCCAGTTTAAACCGGTTTAAACAAGTTCATTACGGTTTTATCCGGTTTAAACCGGTTCAATCCGGTTTTAACCGTTTCAATCTGGTTTTATCCGATTTGAACCGGTTTAAACCGCTTCAATCCGTTTTTATCCGGTTTAAACCGGTTCTATCCGGTTCTTTCCAGTTGAAACCAGTTTCAACCGGTTCAATCGGTTTTATCCAGTTTAAACCGGTTCAATCCGTTTTTTCCAGTTTAAACCGGTTTAAACCAGTTCATTCCGGTTTTATCCAGTTTAAACCGGTTCAATCCGGTTTAAACTGTTTCAATCTGGTTTTATCCGGTTTGAACCGGTTTAAACCGCTTCAATCCGTTTTTATCCGGTTTCAACCGGTTCTATCCGGTTGAAACCGGTTTAAACCGGTTCAATCTGGTTTTATCCAGTTTAAACCGGTTTTAACCGATTCAATCCGGTTTATCCAGTATAAACTGGTTTAATCCGGTTCAATCCGGTTTTATCCGCTTTAAACCGGTTTAAACCGGTTCAATCGGTTTTTATCTGGTTTAAACCGGAATAAACCGGTTCTATCCGGTTTTATCCATTTTAAACCGGTTCAATCCGTTTTTATCCGGTTTAAACCAGTTCACTCCGGTTTTATCCGGTTTAAACCGGTTTGAACCGGTTCAATCCGGTTTTATCCGGTTTAAACTGGTTCAGTCCGATTTTATCCGGTTTAAACCAGTTCATTCCGGTTTTATCCGGTTTAAACTGGTTTGAACCGGTTCAATCCGGTTTTATCCGGTTTAAACCAGTTCACTCCGGTTTTATCCGGTTTAAACCGGTTTGTACCGGTTCAATCCAGTTTTATCCGGTTTAAACCAGTTTAAGCTGGATCAATCCGGTTTTATCCAGTTTAAACCGGTTCTATCCGGTTCTATCTGGTTGAAACCGGTTTAAACCAGTTCAATCCGGTTTTCTCAGGTTAAAACCGGTTCAATCTGGTTTTATCCGGTTTAAACCGGTTTAAACTAGTTCAATCGATTTTATCCAGTTTAAAGCAGTTCTATCCGGTTTAAACCAGTTTAATCCAGTTCAATCCGGTTTTATCCGGTTTAAACCGGTCCTATCGGGTTTAAACAGGTTTAGGCCGGTTCATTCCGGTTTTATCAGTTTTAAACCGGTTTAAACTGCTTCAATCCGTTTATATTCGGTTTAAACCGGTTACAACCGGTTCCATCCGGTTTTCTCCGGTTTAAACTGGTTTAAGCCGGTTCCACCCGGTTTTCTCCGGTTTTAACCGGCTTTAACCGGTTCAATCCGCTTTTATCCAGTTTAAACCGGTTCTATCTGGTTCTATCCGGTTGAAACCGGTTTAAACCGGTTCAATCCGTTTTTTCCGGTTTAAACCGTTTTCAACCAGTTCATTCCGGTTTTATCCGGTTTAAACCGGTTTAAGCCGGTTCAATCCGGTTTTATCCGGTTTAAACCGGTTTAATCCTGTTTAAACCGGTTTAAGCTGGTTCAATCCGGTTTTATTCAGTTTAAACCGGTTCTATCCGGTTTTATCCGGTTGAAACCAATTTATACCGGTTCAACCCGGTTTTATCCGGTTTAAACCGGTTCAATCCGGTTTTATCCGGTTTAAACCGTTTCAATCCGGTTTTATCCGTTTTAAACCGTTTCATTCCGGTTTTATCCGGTTAAAACCGGTTTGAAATGCTTCAATCCTGTTTTTTCCGGTTTAAACTGTTTCAGTCCGGTTTTATCCTGTTTAAACCAGTTCATTCCGGTTTTATCCGGTTTAAACCGGTTCAATCCGGTTTTATCCGGTTTAAACCAGTTCACTCTGGTTTTATCCGGTTTAAACCGGTTTGAACCGGTTCAATCCGGTTTTATCCGGTTTAAACCTGTTTAAGCTGGTTCAATCCGTTTTTATCCAGTTTAAACCGGTTCTATCCGGTTCTATCCAGTTGAAACCGGTTTAAACCAGTTCATTCCGGTTCTATCCGGTTTAAACCGGTTTGAACCGGTTCAATCCGGTTTTATCTGGTGTAAACCGGTTTTATCCGGTTTAGACCAGTTCATTCCGGTTCTATCCGGTTGAAACCGGTTTGAACCGGTTCAATCCGGTTTTATCTGGTTTAAACCGGTTTTATCCGGTTTAGACCAGTTCATTCCAGTTCTATCCGGTTTAAATCGGTTTGAGCCGGTTCATGCCGGTTTTATCCGGTTTAAACCGGTTCAATCCGTTTTTTCCAGTTTAATCCGGTTTAAACCAGTTCATTCCCGTTTTATCCGGTTTAAGCCGGTTCAATCCGGTTTAAACCGTTTCAATCTGGTTTTATCCGGTTTGAACCGGTTTAAGCCGCTTCAATCGGGTTTTATCCGGTTTAAACCGGTTCTATCCAGTTCTATCCGGTTGAAACCGGTTTAATCCGGTTCAGTCCGGTTTGATCCGGTTTAAACCGGTTCAATCTGGTTTTATCCGGTTTAAACCGGTTTTAACCGATTCAATCTGGTTTATCCAGTATAAACTGGTTTGATCCGTTTCAATCCGGTTTTGTCCGGTTTAAACCGAATTAAACCGGTTCAATTCGGTTTTATCCGGTTGAAACCGGTTCTATGCTCTTTATACCAGTTTAAGCCTGTTCAATCGGGTTTTATCCGGTTTAGGCCTGTTTAAGCTGGTTCATTCCAGTTTTATCCAGTTTAAACCGGTTTAAACCCTTTCAATCCGTTTTTATCCGGTTTCAACCGGTTTACACCGGTTCAATCCGGTTTTATCCGGTTTAAACCGTTTCTCTCCACTTCTATCCGTTTTAAACCGGTTTAAACCAGTTCATTCCGGTTTTATCTGGTTTAAACCGGTTTCAACCGGTTCAATCCGGTTTTATCCGGTTTAAACCGGTTTAAGCCAGTTCAATCCGGTTTTATCCGGTTTAAACCGGTTTAATTCTGTTTAAACCGGTTTAAGCTGGTTCAATCCGGTTTAAACCAGTTTGAACCGGTTCAATCCGGTTTTATCCGGTTTAAACCGGTTTAGGCCGGTTCATTCGGGTTTTATCAGTTTTAAACCGGTTTAAACTGCTTCAATCCGTTTATATCCGGTTTAAACCGGTTACAACCGGTTCAATCCGGTTTTCTCCGGTTTAAACTGGTTTAAGCCGGTTCCACCCGGTTTTCTCCGGTTTTAACCGGCTTTAACCGGTTCAATTCGCTTTTATGCAGTTTAACCGGTTCATTCCGGTTTCATCCGGTTTGAACCGGTTTAAACCGGTTTAAACCAGTTCAATCCGGTTTTAAACGGTTTAAACCAGTTCTATCCGGTTCAATCTGGTTTAAACCGGTTTAAACCGGTTCTATCCGTTTTTATCCGGTTTAAACCGGTACAATCTGGTTTTATCAGGTTTAAACCGGTTTAAACCGGATCAATCGGTTTTATCCAGTTTAAACTGGTTAAATCCGTTTTTTCCGGTTTATCAGGTTTAAACCAGTTCATTCCGGTTTTATCCGGTTTAAACCGTTTCAATCTGGTTTTATCCGGTTTGAACCGGTTTAAACCGCTTCAATCCGATTTTATCCGGTTTAAACCGGTTCTATCCGGTTCTATCCAGTTGAAACCGGTTTAAACCGGTTCAATCTGGTTTTATCCAGTTTAAACCGGTTTTAACCGATTCAATCCGGTTTATCCAGTATAAACTGGTTTAATCCGGTTCAATCCGGTTTCATCCGCTTTAAACTGGTTTAAACCGGTTCAATCGGTTTTTATCTGGTTTAAACCGGATTAAACCGGTTCTATCCGGTTTTATCCATTTTAAACCGGTTCAGTCCGTTTTTTTCCGGTTTAAACCGGTTTCAACCAGTTCATTCCGGTTTTATCCGGTTTAAGCCGGATCAATCCGGTTTAAACCGTTTCAATCTGATTTTATCCGGTTTTAACCGGTTTAAACCGCTTCAATCCGGTTTTATCCGGTTTAAACCGGTTTTATCCGGTTTAGACCAGTTTAAACCAGTTCAATCCGGTTTTAATCAGCTTAAACCGGTTCAATCTGGTTTTATGCAGTTTAAACCGCTTTAAAACGGTTTTATCGGTTTTATCCAGTTTAAACCGGTTCAATCCGTTTTTTCCAGTTTAAACCGGTTTAAACCAGTTCATTCCGGTTTTATCCGGTTTAAACCGGTTCAATCCGATTTTATCCGGTTTAAACCGGTTCAATCCGGTTTTAAACGGTTTAAACCGGTTCTATCCGGTTCAAACTGGTTTAAACCAGTTTAAACCGGTTCTATCCGTTTTTATCCGGTTTAAACCGGTACAATCTGGTTTTATCCGGTTTAAACCGGTTTAAACCTGTTCAATCGGTTTTATCCAGTTTAAACCGGTTCAATCCGTTTTTTCCAGTTTAAACCAGTTTAAACAAGTTCATTACGGTTTTATCCGGTTTAAACCGGTTCAATCCGGTTTTAACCGTTTCAATCTGGTTTTATCCGGTTTGAACCGGTTTAAACCGCTTCAATCCGTTTTTATCCGGTTTAAACCGGTTCTATCCGGTTCTTTCCGGTTGAAACCAGTTTCAACCGGTTCAATCGGTTTTATCCAGTTTAAACCGGTTCAATCCGTTTTTTCCAGTTTAAACCGGTTTAAACCAGTTCATTCCGGTTTTATCCAGTTTAAACTGGTTCAATCCGGTTTAAACTGTTTCAATCTGGTTTTATCCGGTTTGAACCAGTTTAAACCGCTTCAATCCGTTTTTATCCGGTTTAAACCGGTTCTATCCGGTTCTATCCGGTTGAAACCGGTTTAAACCGGTTCAATCTGGTTTTATCCAGTTTAAACCGGTTTTAACCGATTCAATCCGGTTTATCCAGTATAAACTGGTTTAATCCGGTTCAATCCGGTTTTATCCGCTTTAAACCGGTTTAAACCGGTTCAATCAGTTTTTATCTGGTTTAAACCGGAATAAACCGGTTCTATCCGGTTTTATCCATTTTAAACCGGTTCAATCCGTTTTTATCCGGTTTAAACCAGTTCACTCCGGTTTTATCCGGTTTAAACCGGTTTGAACCGGTTCAATCCGGTTTTATCCGGTTTAAACTGGTTCAGTCCGATTTTATCCGGTTTAAACCAGTTCATTCCGGTTTTATCCGGTTTAAACTGGTTTGAACCGGTTCAATCCGGTTTTATCCGGTTTAAACCAGTTCACTCCGGTTTTATCCGGTTTAAACCGGTTTGTACCGGTTCAATCCAGTTTTATCCGGTTTAAACCAGTTTAAGCTGGATCAATCCGGTTTTATCCAGTTTAAACCGGTTCTATCCGGTTCTATCTGGTTGAAACCGGTTTAAACCAGTTCAATCCGGTTTTCTCAGGTTAAAACCGGTTCAATCTGGTTTTATCCGGTTTAAACCGGTTTAAACTAGTTCAATCGATTTTATCCAGTTTAAAGCAGTTCTATCCGGTTTAAACCAGTTTAATCCAGTTCAATCCGGTTTTATCCGGTTTAAACCGGTCCTATCGGGTTTAAACAGGTTTAGGCCGGTTCATTCCGGTTTTATCAGTTTTAAACCGGTTTAAACTGCTTCAATCCGTTTATATTCGGTTTAAACCGGTTACAACCGGTTCCATCCGGTTTTCTCCGGTTTAAACTGGTTTAAGCCGGTTCCACCCGGTTTTCTCCGGTTTTAACCGGCTTTAACCGGTTCAATCCGCTTTTATCCAGTTTAAACCGGTTCTATCTGGTTCTATCCGGTAGAAACCGGTTTAAACCGGTTCAATCCGTTTTTTCCGGTTTAAACCGGTTTCAACCAGTTCATTCCGGTTTTATCCGGTTTAAGCCGGATCAATCCGGTTTAAACCGTTTCAATCTGATTTTATCCGGTTTAAACCGGTTTAAGCCGGTTCAATCTGGTTTTATCCAGTTTAAACCGGTTCTATCCGGTTCTATCCGGTTGAAACCATTTTAAACCGGTTCAATCCGGTTTTATCCGGTTTAAACCGGTTTAAGCCGGTTCAATCCGGTTTTATCCGGTTTAAACCGGTTTAATCCTGTTTAAACCGGTTTAAGCTGGTTCAATCCGGTTTTATTCAGTTTAAACCGGTTCTATCCGTTTTTATCCGGTTGAAACCAATTTATACCGGTTCAACCCGGTTTTATCCGGTTTAAACCGGTTCAATCCGGTTTTATCCGGTTTAAACCGTTTCAATCCGGTTTTATCCGGTTTAAACCGTTTCATTCCGGTTTTATCCGGTTAAAACCGGTTTGAAATGCTTCAATCCTGTTTTTTCCGGTTTAAACTGTTTCAGTCCGGTTTTATCCTGTTTAAACCAGTTCATTCCGGTTTTATCCGGTTTAAACCGGTTCAATCCGGTTTTATCCGGTTTAAACCAGTTCACTCTGGTTTTATCCGGTTTAAACCGGTTTGAACCGGTTCAATCCGGTTTTATCCGGTTTAAACCTGTTTAAGCTGGTTCAATCCAGTTTAAACCGGTTCTATCCGGTTCTATCCAGTTGAAACCGGTTTAAACCAGTTCAATCCGGTTTTATCCAGTTAAAACCGGTTCAATCCGGTTTTATCCGGTTTAAACCTGTTTAAACCGGTTCAATCGGTTTTATCCAGTTTAAACCGGTTCTATCCTGTTTAAACCCGTTTCAGCCAGTTCAATCCGGTTTTATCCAGTTTAAACCGGTCGTATCCGGTTTAAACCGGTTTAGGCCGGTTCATTCCGGTTTTATCAGTTTTAAACCGGTTTAAAATGCTTCAATCCGTTTATATCCGGTTTCAACCGGTTCAATCCGGTTTTATCCGGTTTAAACCAGTTCATTCCGGTTCTATCCGGTTTAAACCGGTTTGAACCGGTTCAATCCGGTTTTATCTGGTTTAAACCGGTTTTATCCGGTTTAGACCAGTTCATTCCGGTTCTATCCGGTTGAAACCGGTTTGAACCGGTTCAATCCGGTTTTATCTGGTTTAAACCGGTTTTATCCGGTTTAGACCAGTTCATTCCAGTTCTATCCGGTTTAAATCGGTTTGAGCGGGTTCATGCCGGTTTTATCCGGTTTAAACCGGATACCGGTTTAAACCGGCTCTATCCAGTTTAAACAGGTTTAAGCCGGTTCAATCCGGTTTTATCCAGTTTAAACCGGTTCAATCCGTTTTTTCCAGTTTAATCCGGTTTAAACCAGTTCATTCCCGTTTTATCCGGTTTAAGCCGGTTCAATCCGGTTTAAACCGTTTCAATCTGGTTTTATCCGGTTTGAACCGGTTTAAGCTGCTTCAATCGGGTTTTATCCGGTTTAAACCGGTTCTATCCAGTTCTATCCGATTGAAACCGGTTTAATCCGGTTCAGTACGGTTTGATCCGGTTTAAACCGGTTCAATCTGGTTTTATCCGGTTTAAACCGGTTTTAACCGATTCAATCTGGTTTATCCAGTATAAACTGGTTTGATCCGTTTCAATCCGGTTTTGTCCGGTTTAAACCGAATTAAACCGTTTCAATTCGGTTTTATCCGGTTGAAACCGGTTCTATGCTCTTTATACCAGTTTAAGCCTGTTCAATCGGGTTTTATCCGGTTTAGGCCTGTTTAAGCCGGTTCATTCCAGTTTTATCCAGTTTAAACCGGTTTAAACCCTTTCAATCCGTTTTTATCCGGTTTCAACCGGTTTACACCGGTTCAATCCGGTTTTATCCGGTTTAAACCGTTTCTCTCCACTTCTATCCGTTTTAAACCGGTTTAAACCAGTTCATTCCGGTTTTATCCGGTTTAAACCGGTTTCAACCGGTTCAATCCGGTTTTATCCGGTTTAAACCGGTTTAAGCCAGTTCAATCCGGTTTTATCCGGTTTAAACCGGTTTAATTCTGTTTAAACCGGTTTAAGCTGGTTCAATCCGGTTTAAACCAGTTTGAACCGGTTCAATCCGGTTTTATCCGGTTTAAACTGGTTTAGGCCGGTTCATTCGGGTTTTATCAGTTTTAAACCGGTTTAAACTGCTTCAATCCGTTTATATCCGGTTTAAACCGGTTACAACCGGTTCAATCCGGTTTTCTCCGGTTTAAACTGGTTTAAGCCGGTTCCACCCGGTTTTCTCCGGTTTTAACCGGCTTTAACCGGTTCAATTCGCTTTTATGCAGTTTAAACCGGTTCATTCCGGTTTCATCCGGTTTGAACCGGTTTAAACCGGTTTAAACCAGTTCAATCCGGTTTTAAACGGTTTAAACCGGTTCTATCCGGTTCAATCTGGTTTAAACCGGTTTAAACCGGTTCTATCAGTTTTTATCCGGTTTAAACCGGTACAATCTGGTTTTATCAGGTTTAAACCGGTTTAAACCGGATCAATCGGTTTTATCCAGTTTAAACGGGTTCAATCCGTTTTTTCCGGTTTATCAGGTTTAAACCAGTTCATTCCGGTTTTATCCGGTTTAAACCGTTTCAATCTGGTTTTATCCGGTTTGAACCGGTTTAAACCGCTTCAATCCGATTTTATCCGGTTTAAACCGGTTCTATCCGGTTCTATCCAGTTGAAACCGGTTTAAACCTGTTCAATCTGGTTTTATCCAGTTTAAACCGGTTTTAACCGATTCAATCCGGTTTATCCAGTATAAACTGGTTTAATCCGGTTCAATCCGGTTTCATCCGCTTTAAACTGGTTTAAACCGGTTCAATCGGTTTTTATCTGGTTTAAACCGGATTAAACCGGTTCTATCCGGTTTTATCCATTTTAAACCGGTTCAGTCCGTTTTTTTCCGGTTTAAACCGGTTTCAACCAGTTCATTCCGGTTTTATCCGGTTTAAGCCGGATCAATCCGGTTTAAACCGTTTCAATCTGATTTTATCCGGTTTTAACCGGTTTAAACCGCTTCAATCCGGTTTTATCCGGTTTAAACTGGTTTTATCCGGTTTAGACCAGTTTAAACCAGTTCAATCCGGTTTTAATCAGCTTAAACCGGTTCAATCTGGTTTTATCCAGTTTAAACCGCTTTAAAACGGTTTTATCGGTTTTATCCAGTTTAAACCGGTTCAATCCGTTTTTTCCAGTTTAAACCGGTTTAAACCAGTTCATTCCGGTTTTATCCGGTTTAAACCGGTTCAATCCGATTTTATCCGGTTTAAACCGGTTCAATCCGGTTTTAAACGGTTTAAACCGGTTCTATCCGGTTCAATCTGGTTTAAACCAGTTTAAACCGGTTCTATCCGTTTTTATCCGGTTTAAACCGGTACAATCTGGTTTTATCCGGTTTAAACCGGTTTAAACCTGTTCAATCGGTTTTATCCAGTTTAAACCGGTTCAATCCGTTTTTTCCAGTTTAAACCGGTTTAAACAAGTTCATTACGGTTTTATCCGGTTTAAACCGGTTCAATCCGGTTTTAACCGTTTCAATCTGGTTTTATCCGGTTTGAACCGGTTTAAACCGCTTCAATCCGTTTTTATCCGGTTTAAACCGGTTCTATCCGGTTCTTTCCGGTTGAAACCAGTTTCAACCGGTTCAATCGGTTTTATCCAGTTTAAACCGGTTCAATCCGTTTTTTCCAGTTTAAACCGGTTTAAACCAGTTCATTCCGGTTTTATCCAGTTTAAACTGGTTCAATCCGGTTTAAACTTTTTCAATCCGTTTTTATCCGGTTTAAACCGGTTCTATCCGGTTCTATCCGGTTGAAACCGGTTTAAACCGGTTCAATCTGGTTTTATCCAGTTTAAACCGGTTTTAACCGATTCAATCCGGTTTATCCAGTATAAACTGGTTTAATCCGGTTCAATCCGGTTTTATCCGCTTTAAACCGGTTTAAACCGGTTCAATCGGTTTTTATCTGGTTTAAACCGGAATAAACCGGTTCTATCCGGTTTTATCCATTTTAAACCGGTTCAATCTGTTTTTATCCGGTTTAAACCAGTTCACTCCGGTTTTATCCGGTTTAAACCGGTTTGAACCGGTTCAATCCGGTTTTATCCGGTTTAAACTGGTTCAGTCCGATTTTATCCGGTTTAAACCAGTTCATTCCGGTTTTATCCGGTTTAAACTGGTTTGAACCGGTTCAATCCGGTTTTATCCGGTTTAAACCAGTTCACTCCAGTTTTATCCGGTTTAAACCAGTTTAAGCTGGATCAATCCGGTTTTATCCAGTTTAAACCGGTTCTATCCGGTTCTATCTGGTTGAAACCGGTTTAAACCAGTTCAATCCGGTTTTCTCAGGTTAAAACCGGTTCAATCTGGTTTTATCCGGTTTAAACCGGTTTAAACTAGTTCAATCGATTTTATCCAGTTTAAAGCAGTTCTATCCGGTTTAAACCAGTTTAATCCAGTTCAATCCGGTTTTATCCGGTTTAAACCAGTCCTATCGGGTTTAAACAGGTTTAGGCCGGTTCATTCCGGTTTTATCAGTTTTAAACCGGTTTAAACTGCTTCAATCCGTTTATATTCGGTTTAAACCGGTTACAACCGGTTCCATCCGGTTTTCTCCGGTTTAAACTGGTTTAAGCCGGTTCCACCCGGTTTTCTCCAGTTTTAACCGGCTTTAACCGGTTCAATCCGCTTTTATCCAGTTTAAACCGGTTCTATCTGGTTCTATCCGGTTGAAACCGGTTTAAACCGGTTCAATCCGTTTTTTCCGGTTTAAACCGGTTTCAACCAGTTCATTCCGGTTTTATCCAGTTTAAGCCGGATCAATCCGGTTTAAACCGTTTCAATCTGATTTTATCCGGTTTAAACCGGTTTAAACCGCTTCAATCCGGTTTTATCCGGTTTAAACCAGTTCTATCCAGTTCTATCCGGTTAAAACCGGTTTAAACCGGTTCAATCCGGTTTTATCCGGTTTAAACCGGTTCAATCCGGTTTTATCCGGTTTAAACTGGTTTAAACCGGTTCAATCCGGTTTTATCCGGTTTAAACCGGTTCTATCCGGTTCTGTCCGGTTTGAACCGGTTCAATCCGGTTTTATCCGGTTTAAACCGGCTTAAGCCGGTTCAATCCGGTTTTATCCAGTTTAAACCGGTTCTATCCGGTTCTATCCGGTTGAAACCAGTTTAAACCGGTTCATTCCGGTTTTATCCGGTTAAAACCGGTTTGAAACGTTTCATTCCGGTTTTATCCCTTTAAAACCGGTTTGAAACGGTTCAATCCGGTTTTATCCGGTTTAAACCGGTTCGATCCGTTTTTATCCGGTTTAAACCAGTTCACTCCGGTTTTATCCGGTTTAAACCGGTTCAATCTGGTTTTATCCTGTTGATACCGGTTTTATCCGGTTTAGACCGGTTTAAACCAGTTCAATCCGGTTTTAATCGGCTAAAACTGGTTCAATCTGGTTTTATCCGATTTAAACCGCTTTAAAACGGTTTAATCCGGTTTTATCCGGTTTAAACCAGTTTGAACCGGTTCCATCCGGTTTTATCCGGTTTAAACCGGTTTAAACCGGTTCAATCCGGTTTTATCTCGTTTAGACCGGTTCTATCCGGTTCTATTCTTTTTAAATCGGATTAAACTGTTTCTGTCCTGTTCTATCCTGTTTTAACTGGATTAAACCAGTTCAATCTGGTTTTATCCTGTTTAAACCGGTTTAAACCCTTTCAATCCGTTTTTATCCGGTTTCAACCGGTTTACAGCGGTTCAATCCGGTTTTATCCGGTTTATACCGTTTCTATCCGGTACTATCCGTTTTAAACCGGTTTAAACCAGTTCATTCCGGTTTTATCCGGTTTAAACCTGTTTGAACCGGTTCAATCCGGTCTTATCCGGTTTAAACCGGTTTAAGCTGGTTCAATCTGGTTTTATCCGGTTTAAACCGGTTCAATCTTGTTTTATCCGGTTTAAACCGTTTGAAACCAGTTCAATCCGGTTTTATCTGGTTTAGACCAGTTCAAACCGGTTCAATCCGGTTTTATCCAGTTTAAACCAGTTCTATCCATTTCTATCTGGTTTAAACCGGTTTAAACTGGTTCAATCCGGTTTTATACGGTTTAAACCGGTTCTATCCGTTTTAAACCGGTTTAAAACAGTTCATTCCGGTTTTATCCGGTTTAAACCGGTTTAAGCCGGTTCAATCCGGTTTTATCTGGTTTAAACCAGTTTAAGCCGGTTCAATCCGGTTTTATCCGGTTTAAACTGGTTCTATTCGTTTCCATCTGGTTTAAAAGGGTTTAAGCCGGTTCAATCCGGTTTTATACGTTTTAAACCAGTTCAATCTGATTTTATCTGGTTTAAACTGGTTCAATTTGGTTTTATCCGGTTTCAACCGGTTTGAACCGGTTCAATCCGGTTTTATCCGGTTTAAACCGGTTTAAAACGGTTTAATCCGGTTTTATCCGGTTTAAACCAGTTTGAACCGGTTCAATCCGGTTTTATCCGGTTTAAACCGGTTTAAACCGGTTCAATCCGGTTTTATCTCGTTTAGACCGGTTCTATCCGGTTCTATCCTTTTTAAATCGGATTAAACTGTTTCTGTCCTGTTCTATCCTGTTTTACCTGGATTAAACCAGTTCAATCCGGTTTTATCCTGTTTAAACCGGTTTAAACCCTTTCAATCCGTTTTTATCCGGTTTCAACCGGTTTACAGCGGTTCAATCCGGTTTTATCTGGTTTATACCGTTTCTATCCGGTTCTATCCGTTTTAAACCGGTTTAAACCAGTTCATTCCGGTTTTATCCGGTTTAAACCTGTTTGAACCGGTTCAATCCGGTCTTATCCGGTTTAAACCGGTTTAAGCCGCTTCAATCCGGTTTTATCCGGTTTAAACCGGTTCAATCAGGTTTTATCCGGTTTAAACCATTTTAAGCCGGTTCAATCCGGTTTTCTCAGGTTAAAACCGGTTCAATCTGGTTTTATCCGGTTTAAACCGGTTTAAACCGGTTCAATCGGTTTTATCCAGTTTAAACCAGTTCTATCCGGTTTAAACCAGTTTAATCCAGTTCAATCCGGTTTTATCCAGTTTAAACTGGTCCTATCGGGTTTAAACAGGTTTAGGCCGGTTCATTCCGGTTTTATCAGTTTTAAACCGGTTTAAACTGCTTCAATCCGTTTATATCCGGTTTAAACCGGTTACAACCGGTTCAATCCGGTTTTCTCCGGTTTAAACCGGTTTAAGCCGGTTCCACCCGGTTTTCTCCGGTTTGAACCGGCTTTAACCGGTTCAATCCGCTTTTATCCAGTTTAAACCGGTTCTATCTGGTTCTATCCGGTTGAAACCGGTTTAAACCGGTTCAATCCGGTTTTATACGGTCTAAACCGGTTCATTCCGGTTTCATCCAGTTTGAACCGGTTTAAACCGGTTTAAACCAGTTCAATCCGGTTTTAAACGGTTTAAACCGGGTCTATCCGGTTCAATCTGGTTTAAACCGGTTTAAACCGGTTCTATCCGTTTTTATCCGGTTTAAACCGGTACAATCTGGTTTTATCCAGTTTAAACCGGTTTTAACCGATTCAATCCGGTTTATCCAGTATAAACTGGTTTAATCTGGTTCAATCCGCTTTTATCCGCTTTAAACCGGTTTAAACCGTTTCAATCGGTTTTTATCTGGTTTAAACCGGATTAAACCGGTTCTATCCGGTTTTATCCATTTTAAACCGGTTCAGTCCGTTTTTTCCGGTTTAAACCGGTTTCAACCAGTTCATTCCGGTTTTATCCGGTTTAAGCCGGATCAATCCGGTTTAAACCGTTTCAATCTGATTTTATCCGGTTTTAACCGGTTTAAACCGCTTCAATCCGGTTTTATCCGGTTTAAACCGGTTTTATCCGGTTTAGAGCAGTTTAAACCAGTTCATTCCGGTTTTATCCGGTTTAAACTGGTTTGAACCGGTTCAATCCGATTTTATCCGGTTTAAACCAGTTCACTCCGGTTTTATCCGGTTTAAACCGGTTTGTACCGGTTCAATCCGGTTTTATCTGGTTTAAACCGGTTTAAGCTGGTTCAATCCGGTTTTATCCAGTTTAAACCGGTTCTATCCGGTTCTATCTGGTTGAAACCGGTTCAAACCAGTTCAATCCGGTTTTCTCAGGTTAAAACCGGTTCAATCTGGTTTTATCCAGTTTAAACCGGTTTAAACCGGTTCAATCGGTTTTATCCAGTTTAAACCAGTTCTATCCGGTTTAAACCAGTTTAATCCAGTTCAATCCGGTTTTATCCGGTTTAAACCGGTCCTATCGGGTTTAAACAGGTTTAGGCCGGTTCATTCCGGTTTTATCAGTTTTAAACCGGTTTAAACTGCTTCAATCCGTTTATATTCGGTTTAAACCAGTTACAACCGGTTCAATCCGGTTTTCTCCGGTTTAAACCAGTTTAAGCCGGTTCCACCCGGTTTTCTCCGGTTTTAACCGGCTTTAACCGGTTCAATCCGCTTTTATCCAGTTTAAACCGGTTCTATCTGGTTCTATCCGGTTCAAACCGGTTTAAACCGGTTCAATCCGTTTTTTCCAGTTTAAACCGGTTTCAACCAGTTCATTCCGGTTTTATCCGGTTTAAGCCGGATCAATCCGGTTTAAACCGTTTCAATCTGATTTTATCTGGTTTAAACCGGTTTAAACCGCTTCAGTCCGGTTTTATCCGGTTTAAACCGGTTCTAGCCGGTTCTATCCGGTTTGAACCGGTTCAATCCGGTTTTATTCGGTTTAAACCGGTTTAAGCCGGTTCAATCCTGTTTTATCCAGTTTAAACCGGTTCTATCCGGTTCTATCCGGTTGAAACCAGTTTAAACTGGTTCAATCCGGTTTTATCCGGTTTAAACCGGTTCAATCCGATTTTATCCGGTTTAAACCGGTTCATTCCGGTTTTATCTGGTTAAAACCGGTTTGAAACGTTTCAATCCGGTTTTATCCGGTTTAAAACGGTTCATTCCGGTTTTATCCGTTTAAAACCGGTTTGAAACGGTTCAATCCGGTTTTATCCGGTTTAAACCAGTTCGAACCGTTTTTATCCGGTTTAAACCAGTTCACTCCGGTTTTATCCGGTTTAAACCGGTTTGAACCGGTTCAATCCGGTTTTATCTGGTTTAAACCGGTTCAATCTGGTTTTATCCTGTTGAAACCGGTTTTATCCGGTTTAGACCAGTTTAAACCAGTTCAATCCGGTTTTAATCGGCTTAAACTGGTTCAATCTGGTTTTATCCAGTTTAAACCGCTTTAAAAAGGTTTAATCCGGTTTTATCCGGTTTAAACCAGTTTGAACCAGTTCAATCCGGTTTTATCTGGTTTAAACCGGTTTAAACCGGTTCAATCCGGTTTTATCTCGTTTAGACCGGTTCTATCCGGTTCTATCCTTTTTAAATCGGATTAAACTGTTTCTGTCCTGTTCTACCCTGTTTTACCTGGATTAAACCAGTTCAATCCGGTTTTATCCTGTTTAAACCGGTTTAAAACCTTTCAATCCGTTTTTATCCGGTTTCAACCGGTTTACAGCGGTTCAATCCGGTTTTATCCGGTTTATACCGTTTCTATCCGGTTCTATCCGTTTTAAACCGGTTTAAACCAGTTCATTCCGGTTTTGTCCGGTTTAAACCTGTTTGAACCGGTTCAATCCGGTATTATCCGGTTTAAACCGGTTTAAGCCGGTTCAATCCGGTTTTATCCGGTTTAAACCGGTTCAATCAGGTTTTATCCAGTTTAAACCGGTTTAAGCCGGTTCAATCCGGTTTTATCCAGTTTAAACCGATTATATCCGGTTCTATCCGGTTGAAACCATTTTAAACCAGTTCAATCCGGTTTTATCCGGTTTATACCTGTTTGAACCGGTTCAATCCGGTCTTATCCGGTTTAAACCGGTTTAAGCCGGTTCAATCCGGTTTTATCCGGTTTAAACCGGTTCAATCAGGTTTTATCCGGTTTAAACCGGTTTAAGCCGGTTCAATCCGGTTTTATCCAGTTTAAACCGGTTCTATCCGGTTCTATCTGGTTGAAACCGGTTTAAACCAGTTCAATCCGGTTTTCTCAGGTTAAAACCGGTTCAATCTGGTTTTATCCGGTTTAAACCGGTTTAAACCGGTTCAATCGGTTTTATCCAGTTTAAACCAGTTCTATCCGGTTTAAACCAGTTTAATCCAGTTCAATCCGGTTTTATCCGGTTTAAACCGGTCCTATCGGGTTTAAACAGGTTTAGGCCGGTTCATTCCAGGTTTTATCAGTTTTAAACCGGTTTAAACTGCTTCAATCCGTTTATATTCGGTTTAAACCAGTTACAACCGGTTCAATCCGGTTTTCTCCGGTTTAAACCGGTTTAAGCCGGTTCCACCCGGTTTTCTCCGGTTTTAACCGGCTTTAACCGGTTCAATCCGCTTTTATCCAGTTTAAACCGGTTCTATCTGGTTCTATCCGGTTGAAACCGGTTCAATCCGGTTTTATACGGTTTAAACCGGTTCATTCCGATTTCATCCGGTTTGAACCGGTTTAAACCGGTTTAAACCGGTTCAATCCGGTTTTAAACGGTTTAAACCGGTTCTATCCGGTTCAATCTGGTTTAAACCAGTTTAAACCGGTTCTATCCGTTTTTATCCGGTTTAAACCGGTACAATCTGGTTTTATCCGGTTTAAACCGGTTTAAACCTGTTCAATCGGTTTTATCCAGTTTAAACCGGTTCAATCCGTTTTTTCCAGTTTAAACCGGTTTAAACCAGTTCATTCCGGTTTTATCCGGTTTAAACCGGTTCAATCCGGTTTAAACCGTTTCAATCTGGTTTTATCCGGTTTGAACCGGTTTAAACCGCTTCAATCCGTTTTTATCCGGTTTATACCGGTTCTATCCGGTTCTTTCCGGTTGAAACCAGTTTCAACCGGTTCAATCGGTTTTATCCAGTTTAAACCGGTTCAATCCGTTTTTTCCAGTTTAAACTGGTTTAAACCAGTTCATACCGGTTTTATCCGGTTTAAACCGGTTCAATCCGGTTTAAACTGTTTCAATCTGGTTTTATCCGGTTTGAACCGGTTTAAACCGCTTCAATCCGTTTTTATCCGGTTTAAACCGGTTCTATCCGGTTCTATCCGGTTGAAACCGGTTTAAACCGGTTCAATCTGGTTTTATCCAGTTTAAACCGGTTTTAACCGATTCAATCCGGTTTATCCAGTATAAACTGGTTTAATCCGGTTCAATCCGGTTTTATCCGCTTTAAACCGGTTTAAACCGGTTCAATCGGTTTTTATCTGGTTTAAACCGGAATAAACCGGTTCTATCCGGCTTTATCCATTTTAAACCGGTTCAATCCGTTTTTATCCGGTTTAAACCAGTTCACTCCGGTTTTATCCGGTTTAAACCAGTTTGAACCGGTTCAATCCGGTTTTATCTGTTTTAAACCGGTTCAATCTGGTTTTATCCTGTTGAAACCGGTTTTATCCGGTTTAGACCGGTTTAAACCAGTTCAAACCGGTTTTAATCGGCTTAAACTGGTTCAATCTGGTTTTATCCGGTTTAAACCGCTTTAAAACGGTTTAATCCGGTTTTATCCGGTTTAAACCAGTTTGAACCGGTTCAATCCGGTTTTATCCAGTTTAAACCGGTTTAAACCGGTTCAATCCGGTTTTATCTCGTTTAGACAGGTTCTATCCGGTTCTATCCTTTTTAAATCGGATTAAACTGTTTCTATCCTGTTCTATCCTGCTTTAACTGGATTAAACCAGTTCAATCCGGTTTTATCCTGTTTAAACCGTTTTAAACCCTTTCAAACCGTTTTTATCCGGTTTCAACCGGTTTACAGCGGTTCAATCCGGTTTTATCCGGTTTATACCGTTTCTTTCCGGTTCTATCCGTTTTAAACCGGTTTAAACCAGTTCATTCCGGTTTTATCCGGATTAAACCTGTTTGAAACGGTTCAATCCGGTCTTATCCGGTTTAAACCGGTTTAAGCCGGTTCAATCCGGTTTTATCCGGTTTAAACTGGTTCAATCAGGTTTTATCCGGTTTAAACCGGTTTAAGCCGGTTCAATCCGGTTTTATCCAGTTTAAACCGGTTCTATCCGGTTCTATCCGGTTGAAAACATTTTAAACCGGTTCAATCCGGTTTTATCCGGTTTAAACCGGTTCTATCCGGTTCTATCCGGTTTGAACCGGTTCAATCCGGTTTTATCCGGTTTAAAACGGTTTAAGCCGGTTCAATCCGGTTTTATCCAGTTTAAACCGGTTCTATCCGGTTCTATCCGGTTGAAACCAGTTTAAACCGGTTCAATCTGGTTTTATCCGGTTTCAACCGGTTCAATCCGATTTTATCCGGTTTAAACCGGTTCATTCCGGTTTTATCCGGTTAAAACCGGTTTGAAACGTTTCATTCCGGTTTTATCCCTTTAAAACCGGTTTGAAACGGTTCAATCCGGTTTTATCCGGTTTAAACCGGTTCGATCCGTTTTTATCCGGTTTAAACCAGTTCACTCCGGTTTTATCCGGTTTAAACCGGTTCAATCTGGTTTTATCCTGTTGAAACCGGTTTTATCCGGTTTAGACCGGTTTAAACCAGTTCAATCCGGTTTTAATCGGCTAAAACTGGTTCAATCTGGTTTTATCCGATTTAAACCGCTTTAAAACGGTTTAATCCGGTTTTATCCGGTTTAAACCAGTTTGAACCGGTTCAATCCGGTTTTATCCGGTTTAAACCGGTTTAAACCGGTTCAATCCGGTTTTATCTCGTTTTGACCGGTTCTATCCGGTTCTATCCTTTTTAAATCGGATTAAACTGTTTCTGTCCTGTTCTATCCTGTTTTAACTGGATTAAACCAGTTCAATCTGGTTTTATCCTGTTTAAACCGGTTTAAACCCTTTCAATCCGTTTTTATCTGGTTTCAACCGTTTTACAGCGGTTCAATCCGGTTTTATCCGGTTTATACCGTTTCTATCCGGTTCTATCCGTTTTAAACCGGTTTAAACCAGTTCATTCCGGTTTTATCCGGTTTAAACCTGTTTGAACCGGTTCAATCCGGTCTTATCCGGTTTAAACCGGTTTAAGCCGGTTCAATCCGGTTTTATCCGGGTTAAACCGGTTCAATCAGGTTTTATCCGGTTTAAACCGGTTTAAGCCGGTTCAATCCGGTTTTATCCAGTTTAAACCGGTTCAATCCGGTTTTATCCGGTTTAAACCGGTTTAAGCTGGTTCAATCTGGTTTTATCCGGTTTAAACCGGTTCAATCTTGTTTTATCCGGTTTAAACCATTTGAAACCAGTTCAATCCGGTTTTATCTGGTTTAGACCAGTTCAAACCGGTTCAATCCGGTTTTATCCAGTTTAAACCAGTTCTATCCATTTCTATCTGGTTTAAACCGGTTTAAACTGGTTCAATCCGGTTTTATACGTTTTAAACCGGTTCTATCCGTTTTAAACCGGTTTAAAACAGTTCATTCCGGTTTTATCCGGTTTAAACCGGTTTAAGCCGGTTCAATCCGATTTTATCTGGTTTAAACCAGTTTAAGCCGGTTCAATCCGGTTTTATCCGGTTTAAACTGGTTCTATTCGTTTCCATCTGGTTTAAAAGGGTTTAAGCCGGTTCAATCCGGTTTTATACGTTTTAAACCAGTTCAATCTGATTTTATCTGGTTTAAACTGGTTCAATTTGGTTTTATCCGGTTTCAACCGGTTTGAACCGGTTCAATCCGGTTTTATCCGGTTTAAACCGGTTTAAAACGGTTTAATCCGGTTTTATCCGGTTTAAACCAGTTTGAACCGGTTCAATCCGGTTTTATCCGGTTTAAACCGGTTTAAACCGGTTCAATCCAGTTTTATCTCGTTTAGACCGATTCTATCCGGTTCAATCCTTTTTAAATCGGATTAAACTGTTTCTGTCCTGTACTATCCTGTTTTACCTGGATTAAACCAGTTCAATCCGGTTTTATCCTGTTTAAACCGGTTTAAACCCTTTCAATCCGTTTTTATCCGGTTTCAACCGGTTTACAGCGGTTCAATCCGGTTTTATCTGGTTTATACCGTTTCTATCCGGTTCTATCCGTTTTAAACCGGTTTAAACCAGTTCATTCCGGTTTTATCCGGTTTAAACCTGTTTCAACCGGTTCAATCCGGTCTTATCCAGTTTAAACCGGTTTAAGCCGGTTCAATCCGGTTTTATCCGGTTTAAACCGGTTCAATCAGGTTTTATCCGGTTTAAACCGGTTTAAGCCGGTTCAATCCGGTTTTCTCAGGTTACAACCGGTTCAATCTGGTTTTATCCGGTTTAAACCGGTTTAAACCGGTTCAATCGGTTTTATCCAGTTTAAACCAGTTCTATCCGGTTTAAACCAGTTTAATCCAGTTCAATCCGGTTTTATCCAGTTTAAACTGGTCCTATCGGGTTTAAACAGGTTTAGGCCGGTTCATTCCGGTTTTATCAGTTTTAAACCGGTTTAAACTGCTTCAATCCGTTTATATCCGGTTTAAACCGGTTACAACCGGTTCAATCCGGTTTTCTCCGGTTTAAACCGGTTTAAGCCAGTTCGACCCGGTTTTCTCCGGTTTGAACCGGCTTTAACCGGTTCAATCCGCTTTTATCCAGTTTAAACCGGTTCTATCTGGTTCTATCCGGTTGAAACCGGTTTAAACCGGTTCAATCCGGTTTTATACGGTTTAAACCGGTTCATTCCGGTTTCATCCAGTTTGAACCGGTTTAAACCGGTTTAAACCAGTTCAATCCGGTTTTAAACGGTTTAAACCGGTTCTATCCGGTTCAATCTGGTTTAAACCGGTTTAAACCGGTTCTATCCGTTTTTATCCGGTTTAAACCGGTACAATCTGGTTTTATCCAGTTTAAACCGGTTTTAACCGATTCATTCTGGTTTATCCAGTATAAACTGGTTTAATTCGGTTCAATCCGGTTTTATCCGCTTTAAACCGGTTTAAACCGGTTCAATCGGTTTTTATCTGGTTTAAACCGGATTAAACCGGTTCTATCCGGTTTTATCCATTTTAAACAGGTTCAGTCCGTTTTTTCCGGTTTAAACCGGTTTCAACCAGTTCATTCCGGTTTTATCCGGTTAAAGCCGGATCAATCCGGTTTAAACCGTTTCAATCTGATTTTATCCGGTTTTAACCGGTTTGAACCGCTTCAATCCGGTTTTATCCGATTTAAACCGGTTTTATCCGGTTTAGAGCAGTTTAAACCAGTTCATTCCGGTTTTATCCAGTTTAAACTGGTTTGAACCGGTTCAATCCGGTTTTATCCGGTTTAAACCAGTTCACTCCGGTTTTATCCGGTTTAAACCGGTTTGTACCGGTTCAATCCGGTTTTATCTGGTTTAAACCGGTTTAAGCTGGTTCAATCCGGTTTTATCCAGTTTAAACCGGTTCTATCCGGTTCTATCTGGTTGAAACCGGTTTAAACCAGTTCAATCCGGTTTTCTAAGGTTAAAACTGGTTCAATCTGGTTTTATCCGGTTTAAACCGGTTTAAACTGGTTCAATCGGTTTTATCCAGTTTAAACCAGTTCTATCCGGTTTAAACCAGTTTAATCCAGTTCAATCCGGTTTTATCCGGTTTAAACCGGTCCTATCGGGTTTAAACAGGTTTAGTCCGGTTCATTCCGGTTTTATCAGTTTTAAACCGGTTTAAACTGCTTCAATCCGTTTATATTTGGTTTAAACCGGTTACAACCGGTTCAATCCGGTTTTCTCCGGTTTGAACCGGTTTAAGCCGGTTCCACCCGGTTTTCTCCGGTTTTAACCGGCTTTAACCGGTTCAATCCACTTTTATCCAGTTTAAACCGGTTCTATCTGGTTCTATCCGGTTGAAACCGGTTTAAACCGGTTCAATCCGTTTTTTCCAGTTTAAACCGGTTTCAACCAGTTCATTCCGGTTTTATCCGGTTTAAGCCGGATCAATCCGGTTTAAACCGTTTCAATCTGATTTTATCTGGTTTAAACCGGTTTAAACCGGTTCAATCCGGTTTTATCTCGTTTAGACCGGTTCTTTCCGGTTCTATCCTTTTTAAATCGGATTAAACTGTTTCTGTCCTGTTCTACCCTGTTTTACCTGGATTAAACCAGTTCAATCCGGTTTTATCCTGTTTAAACCGGTTTAAACCCTTTCAATCCGTTTTTATCCGGTTTCAACCGGTTTACAGCGGTTCAATCCGGTTTTATCCGGTTTATACCGTTTCTATCCGGTTCTATCCGTTTTAAACCGGTTTAAACCAGTTCATTCCGGTTTTATCCGGTTTAAACCTGTTTGAACCGGTTCAATCCGGTCTTATCCGGTTTAAACCGGTTTAAGCCGGTTCAATCCGGTTTTATCCGGTTTAAACCGGTTCAATCAGGTTTTATCCGGTTTAAACCGGTTTAAGCCGGTTCAATCCGGTTTTATCCAGTTTAAACCGATTATATCCGGTTCTATCCGGTTGAAACCATTTTAAACCCGTTCAATCCGGTTTTATCCGGTTTACACCTGTTTGAACCGGTTCAATCCGGTCTTATCCGGTTTAAACCGGTTTAAGCCGGTTCAATCCGGTTTTATCCGGTTTAAACCGGTTCAATCAGGTTTTATCCGGTTTAAACCGGTTTAAGCCGGTTCAATCCGGTTTTATCCAGTTTAAACCGGTTCTATCCGGTTCTATCTGGTTGAAACCGGTTTAAACCAGTTCAATCCGGTTTTCTCAGGTTAAAACCGGTTCAATCTGGTTTTATCCGGTTTAAACCGGTTTAAACCGGTTCAATCGGTTTTATCCAGTTTAAACCAGTTCTATCCGGTTTAAACCAGTTTAATTCAGTTCAATCCGGTTTTATCCGGTTTAAACCGGTCCTATCGGGTTTAAACAGGTTTAGGCCGGTTCATTCCGGTATTATCAGTTTTAAACCGGTTTAAACTGCTTCAATCCGTTTATATTCGGTTTAAACAAGTTACAACCGGTTCAATCCGGTTTTCTCCGGTATAAACCGGTTTAAGCCGGTTCCACCCGGTTTTCTCCGGTTTTAACCGGCTTTAACCGGTTCAATCCGCTTTTATCCAGTTTAAACCGGTTCTATCTGGTTCTATCCGGTTGAAACCGGTTCAATCCGGTTTTATACGGTTCAAACCGGTTCTATCCGGTTCAATCTGGTTTAAACCAGTTTAAACCGGTTCTATCCGTTTTTATCCGGTTTAAACCGGTACAATCTGGTTTTATCTGGATTAAACCGGTTTAAACCTGTTCAATCGGTTTTATCCAGTTTAAACCGGTTCAATCCGTTTTTTCCAGTTTAAACCGGTTTAAACAAGTTCATTCCGGTTTTATCCGGTTTAAACCGGTTCAATCCGGTTTAAACCGTTTCAATCTGGTTTTATCCGGTTTGAACCGGTTTAAACCGCTTCAATCCGTTTTTATCCGGTTTAAACCGGTTCTATCCGGTTCTTTCCGGTTGAAACCAGTTTCAACCGGTTCAATCGGTTTTATCCAGTTTAAACCGGTTCAATCCGTTTTTTCCAGTTTAAACCGGTTTAAACCAGTTCATACCGGTTTTATCCGGTTTAAACCGGTTCAATCCGGTTTAAACTGTTTCAATCTGGTTTTATCCGGTTTGAACTGGTTTAAACCGCTTCAATCCGTTTTTATCCGGTTTAAACCGGTTCTATCCGGTTCTATCCGGTTGAAACCGGTTTAAACCGGTTTAATCTGGTTTTGTCCAGTTTAAACCGGTTTTAACCGATTCAATCCGGTTTATCCAGTATAAACTGGTTTAATCCGGTTCAATCCGGTTTTATCCGCTTTAAACCGGTTTAAACCGGTTCAATCGGTTTTTATCTGGTTTAAACCGGAATAAACCGGTTCTATCCGGTTTTATCCATTTTAAACCGGTTCAATCCGTTTTTATCCGGTTTAAACCAGTTCACTCCGGTTTTATCCGGTTTAAACCGGTTTGAACCGGTTCAATCCGGTTTTATCTGTTTTAAACCGGTTCAATCTGGTTTTATCCTGTTGAAACCGGTTTTATCCGGTTTAGACCGGTTTAAACCAGTTCAAACCGGTTTTAATCGGCTTAAACTGGTTCAATCTTGTTTTATCCGGTTTAAACCGCTTTAAAACGGTTTAATCCGGTTTTATCCGGTTTAAACCAGTTTGAACCGGTTCAATCCGGTTTTATCCAGTTTAAACCGGTTTAAACCCTTTCAATCCGTTTTTATCCGGTTTCAACCGGTTTACAGCGGTTCAATCCGGTTTTATCCGGTTTATACCGTTTCTTTCCGGTTCTATCCGTTTTAAACCGGTTTAAACCAGTTCATTCCGGTTTTATCCGGATTAAACCTGTTTGAACCGGTTCAATCCGGTCTTATCTGGTTTAAACCGGTTTAAGCCGGTTCAATCCGGTTTTATCCGGTTTAAACTGGTTCAATCAGGTTTTATCCGGTTTAAACCGGTTTAAGCCGGTTCAATCCGGTTTTATCCAGTTTAAACCGGTTCTATCCGGTTCTATCCGGTTGAAACCATTTTAAACCGGTTCAATCCGGTTTTATCCGGTTTCAACCGGTTTAAGCTGGTTCAATCCGGTTTTATCCGGTTTAAACCGGTTCAATCTTGTTATATCCGGTTTAAACCGTTTGAAACCAGTTCAATCCGGTTTTATCTGGTTTAGACCAGTTCAAACCGGTTCAATCCGGTTTTATCCAGTTTAAACCAGTTCTATCCATTTCTATCTGGTTTAAACCGATTTAATCTGGTTCAATCCGGTTTTATCCGGTTTAAACTGGTTCTATCCGTTTTCAACCGGTTTAACACAATTCATTCCGTTTTTATCCGGTTTAAACCGGTTTAAGCCGGTTCAATCCGGTTTTATCTGGTTTAAACCGGTTTATGCCGGTTCAATCCGGTTTTATCCGGTTTAAACTGGTTCTATTCGTTTCCATCTGGTTTAAAAGGGTTTAAACTGGTTCAGTCCGGTTTTATACGTTTTAAATCAGTTCAATCTGATTTTATCCGGTTTAAACTGGTTCAATTTGGTTTTATCCGGTTTCAACCGGTTTGAACCGGTTCAATCCGGTTTTATCCGGTTTAAACCGGTTTAAACCGGTTCAATTCGGTTTTATCCGGTTTAAACCTCTTCAATCCGGTTTTCTCCAGTTTAAACCTGTTTATACCAGTTCAATCCGGTTTTATCCGCTTTAAACCGGTTTAAACCGGTTCAATCGGTTTTTATCTGGTTTAAACCGGATTAAACCGGTTCTATCCGGTTTTATCCATTTTAAACCGGTTCAATCCGTTTTTTCCGGTTTAAACCGGTTTAAACCAGTTCATTCCGGTTTTATCCGGTTTAAGCCGGATCAATCCGGTTTAAACCGTTTCAATCTGGTTTTATCCGGTTTTAAACGGTTTAAACCGCTTCAATCCGGTTTTATCCGGTTTAAACCGGTTCTATCCATTTCTATCCGGTTGAAACTGGTTTAAACCGGTTCAATCCTGTTTTATCCGGTTTAAACCGGTTTAAACCGGTTCAATCCGGTTTTATCCGGTTTAAACCGGTTCTATCCGGTTATATCCGGTTTGAACCGGTTCAATCCGATTTTACCTGGTTTAAACCGGTTTAAGCCGGTTCAATCCGGTTTTATCCGGTTTAAACCAGTTCTATCCGGTTCTATCCGGTTGAAACCAGTTTAAACCGGTTCAATCTGGTTTTATCCGGTTTAAACCGGTTCAATCCAATTTTATCCGGTTTAAACCGGTTCATTCCGGTTTTATCCGGTTAAGACCGGTTTGAAACGTTTCAATCCTGTTTTATCCGGTTTAAAACGGTTCATTCCGGTTTTATCCGTTTAAAACCGGTTTGAAACGGTTCAATCCAGTTTTAACTGGTTTAAACCGGTTCAATCTGGTTTTATCCTGTTGAAACCGGTTTTATCCGGTTTAGACCGGTTTAAACCAGTTCAATCCGGTTTTAATCGGCTTAAACTGGTTCAATCTGGTTTTATCCGGTTTAAACCGCTTTAAAACGGTTTAATCCGGTTTTATCCGGTATAAACCAGTTTGAACCGGTTCAATCCGGTTTTATCCGGTTTAAACCGGTTTAAACCGGTTCAATCCGGTTTTATCTCGTTTAGACCGGTTCTATCCGGTTCTATCCTTTTTAAATCGGATTAAACTGGTTCTGTCCTGTTCTATCCTGTTTTAACTGGATTAAACCAGTTCAATCCGGTTTTATCTGGTTTAAACCGGTTCTATCCGTTTCTATCTGGTTTAAACGGGTTTAAACTGGTTCAATCCGGTTTTATCCGTTTTAAACCTTTTCAATCTGATTTTATCCGGTTTAAACTGTTTCAATTTGGTTTTATCCGGTTTAAACCAGTTTGAACCAGTTTAATGCGGTTTTATCCGGTTTAAACCGGTTTAAACTGGGTCAATCCGGTTTTATCCAGTTTAAACCTGTTCTATCCGGTTCTATCCGGTTGAAACCGGTTTAAAGCGGTTCAATCCGGTTTTATCCGGTTTAAACCAGTCCAATCCGGTTTTATCCGGTTTCAACCGGTTTACAGCGGTTCAATCCGTTTTTATCCGGTTTATACAATTTCTATCCGGTTCTATCCTTTTTAAACCGGTTTAAACCAGTTCATTCCGGTTTTATCCGGTTTAAACCTGTTTGAACCGGTTCAATCTGGTCATATCCGGTTTAAACCGGTTTAAGCCGGTTCAATCCGGTTTTATCCGGTTTAAACCGGTTCAATCAGGTTTTATCCGGTTTAAACCGGTTTAAGCCGGTTCAATCCGGTTTTATCCAGTTTAAACCGGTTCTATCCGGTTCTATCCGGTTGAAACCATTTTAAACCGGTTCAATCCGGTTTTATCCGGTTTCAACCGGTTTAATCTGGTTCAATCCGGTTTTATCCGGTTTAAACCGGTTCAATCTTGTTTTATCCGGTTTAAACCGTTTGAAACCAGTTCAATCCGGTTTTATCTGGTTTAGACCAGTTCAAACCGGTTCAATCCGGTTTTATCCAGTTTAAACCAGTTCTATCCATTTCTATCTGTTTTAAACCGGTTTAAACTGGTTCCATCCGGTTTTATCCGGTTTAAACCGGTTATATCCGGTTCTATCCGGTTGAAACCATTTTAAACCGGTTCAATCCGGTTTTATCCGGTTTCAACCGGTTTAATCTGGTTCAATCCGGTTTTATCCGGTTTAAACCGGTTCAATCTTGTTTTATCCGGTTTAAACCGTTTGAAACCAGTTCAATCCGGTTTTATCTGGTTTAGACCAGTTCAAACCGGTTCAATCCGGTTTTATCCAGTTTAAACCAGTTCTATCCATTTCTATCTGTTTTAAACCGGTTTAAACTGGTTCCATCCGGTTTTATCCAGTTTAAACCAGTTCTATCCATTTCTATCTGTTTTAAACCGGTTTAAACTGGTTCAATCCGGTTTTATACGGTTTAAACCGGTTCTATCCGTTTTAAAACGGTTTAAAACAGTTCATTCCGGTTTTATCCGGTTTAAACCGGTTTAAGCCGGTTCAATCCGGTTTTATCTGGTTTAAACCAGTTTAAGCCGGTTCAATCCGGTTTTATCCGGTTTAAACTGGTTCTATTCGTTTCCATCTGGTTTAAAAGGGTTTAAGCCGGTTCAATCCGGTTTTATACGTTTTAAACCAGTTCAATCTGATTTTATCTGTTTTAAACTGGTTCAATTTGGTTTTATCCGGTTTCAACCGGTTTGAACCGGTTCAATCCGGTTTTATCCGGTTTAAACCGGTTTAAAAAGGTTTAATCCGGTTTTATCCGGTTTAAACCAGTTTGAACCTGTTCAATCCGGTTTTATCCGGTTTAAACCGGTTTAAACCGGTTCAATCCGGTTTTATCTCGTTTAGACCGGTTCTATCCGGTTCTATCCTATTTAAATCGGATTAAACTGTTTCTGTCCTGTTCTATCCTGTTTTAACTGGATTAAACCAGTTCAATCCGGTTTTATCCTGTTTAAACCGGTTTAAACCCTTTCAATCCGTTTTTATCCGGTTTCAACCGGTTTAAGCCGGTTCAATCCGGTTTTATCTGGTTTATACCGTTTCTATCCGGTTCTATCCGTTTTAAACCGGTTTAAACCAGTTCATTCCGGTTTTATCCAGTTTAAACCTGTTTGAACCGGTTCAATCCGGTCTTATCCGGTTTAAACCGGTTTAAGCCGGTTCAATCCGGTTTTATCCGGTTTAAACCGGTTCAATCAGGTTTTATCCGGTTTAAACCGGTTTAAGCCGGTTCAATCCGGTTTTCTCAGGTTAAAACCGGTTCAATCTGGTTTTATCCGGTTTAAACCGGTTTAAACCGGTTCAATCGGTTTTATCCAGTTTAAACCAGTTCTATCCGGTTTAAACCAGTTTAATCCAGTTCAATCCGGTTTTATCCAGTTTAAACTGGTCCTATCGGGTTTAAACAGGTTTAGGCCGGTTCATTCCGGTTTTATCCGGTTTAAACCGGTTCTATCCGGTTCTATCCGGTTGAAACCATTTTAAACCGGTTCAATCCGGTTTTATCCAGTTTAAACCGGTCCTATCGGGTTTAAACAGGTTTAGGCCGGTTCATTCCGGTTTTATCAGTTTTAAACCGATTTAAACTGCTTCAATCCGTTTATATCCGGTTTAAACCGGTTACAACCGGTTCAATCCGGTTTTCTCCGGTTTAAACCGGTTTAAGCCGGTTCCACCCGGTTTTCTCCGGTTTTAACCGGCTTTAACCGGTTCAATCCGCTTTTATCCAGTTTAAACCGGTTCTATCTGGTTCTATCCGGTTGAAACCGGTTTAAACCGGTTCAATCCGGTTTTATACGGTTTAAACCGGTTCATTCCGGTTTCATCCAGTTTGAACCGGTTTAAACCGGTTTAAACCAGTTCAATCCGGTTTTAAACGGTTTAAACCGGTTCTATCCGGTTCAATCTGGTTTAAACCGGTTTAAACCGGTTCTATCCGTTTTTATGCGGTTTAAACCGGTACAATCTGGTTTTATCCAGTTTAAACCGGTTTTAACCGATTCAATCCGGTTTATCCAGTATAAACTGGTTTAATCCGGTTCAATCCGGTTTTATCCGCTTTAAACCGGTTTAAACCGGTTCAATCGGTTTTTATCTGGTTTAAACCGGATTAAACCGGTTCTATCCGGTTTTATCCATTTTAAACCGGTTCAGTCCGTTTTTTCCGGTTTAAACCAGTTTCAACCAGTTCATTCCGGTTTTATCCGGTTTAAGCCGGATCAATCCGGTTTAAACCGTTTCAATCTGATTTTATCCGGTTTTAACCGGTTTAAACCGCTTCAATCCGGTTTTATCCTGTTTAAACCGGTTTTATCCGGTTTAGAGCAGTTTAAACCAGATCAATCCGGTTTTAATCAGCTTAAACCGGTTCAATCTGGTTTTATCCAGTTTAAACCGCTTTAAAACGGTTTTATCCGGTTTTATCCGGTTTAAACCAGTTTGAACCGGTTCAATCCGGTGTTATTCGGTTTAAGCCGGTTCAATCCGGTTTAAACCGGTTTAAGCCGGTTCAATCCGGTTTTATCCAGTTTAAACCGGTTCTATCTGGTTCTATCTGGTTGAAACCAGTTTAAACCGGTTCAATCCGGTTTTATCCGGTTTAAACCGGTTCTATCCGGTTCTATCTGGTTGAAACCAGTTTAAACCGGTTCATTCCGGTTTTATCAGGTTAAAACCGGTTTGAAACGGTTCGACCCGGTTTTATCCGGTTTAAACTGGTTCAGTCCGATTTTATCCGGTTTAAACCAGTTCATTCCGGTTTTATCCGGTTTAAACTGGTTTGAACCGGTTCAATCCGGTTTTATCCGGTTTAAACCAGTTCACTCCGGTTTTATCCAGTTTAAGCCGGTTTGTACCGGTTCAATCCGGTTTTATTCGGTTAAAACTGGTTTGAAACGTTTCAATCCGGTTTTATCCGGTTTAAACCGGTTTAAACCGCTTCAATCCGGTTTTATCTGGTTTAAACCGGATCTATCCAGTTCTATCCGGTTGAAACCGGTTTAAACCGGTTCAATCCGGTTTTATCCGGTTTAAACCAGTTCAATCCGGTTTTATCCGGTTTAAACCGGTTTAAACCGGTTCAATCCGGTTTTATCCGGTTTAAACCGGTTCTATCCGGTTCTATCCGGTTTGAACCGGTTCAATCCGGTTTTATCCGGTTTAAACCGTTTTAAGCCAGTTCAATCCAGTTTTATCCTGTTTTATCCGGTTCTATCCGGTTGAAACCAGTTTAAACCGGTTCAATCCGGTTTTATCCGGTTTAAACCGGTTCAATCCGATTTTATCCGGTTTAAACCGGTTCATTCCGGTTTTTTCCGGTTAAAACCGGTTTGAAACGTTACAATCCGGTTTTATCCGGTTTAAACCGGTTTAAACCGGTTCAATCCGGTTTTATCTCGTTTAAACCGGTTCTATCCGGTTCTATCCTGTTTAAATCAGTTTAAACTGGTTCTATCCTGTTCTATCCTGTTTTAACCGGTTAAACCAGTTCAATCCGGTTTTATCCAGTTTAAACCGGTTCTATTCGTTTCCATCTGGAGTAAAAGGGTTTAAACTGGTTCAATCCGGTTTTATCCGGTTTCAACCTCTTCAATCCGGTTTTCTCCAGTTTAAACCGGTTTATACCAGTTCAATCCGGTTTTATCCGCTTTAAACCGGTTCTATCCGGTTCTATCCGGTTTAAACCGGTTCTATCCGGTTCTATCTGGTTTAATCCGGTTTAAACCGGTTCAATCCGGTTTTATCCGGTTTAAACCGGATCAATCCGGTTTTATCCGGTTTAAACCGGTTTTATCCGTTTTAAACCGGTTTAATCCAGTTCAATCCGGTTTTATCCGGTTTAAACCGTTTCTATCCGGTTCTATCCGTTTTAAACCGGTTTAAACCAGTTCATTCCGGTTTTATCAGGTTTAAACCGGTTTGAACCGGTTTGAACCGGTTCAATCCGGTTTAAACCAGTTTAAGCCGGTTCAATCCTGTTTTATCAGGTTTAAACCGGTTCAATCTGATTTTATGCGGTTTAAACCAGTTTGAACCGGTTCAATCCGGTTTAATCCGGTTTAAACCGGTTTAAGCCAGTTCAATCCGGTTTAAACCAGTTTAAACCAGTTCAATCCGGTTTAAACCAGTTCAATCCTGTTTTATCCGGTTTAAACCGGTTCAATCTTGTTTTATCCGGTTTAAACCAGTTGAAACCAGGTCAATCCGGTTTTATCTGGTTTAGACCAGTTCAAACCGGTTCAATCCGGTTTTATCCAGTTTAAACCGGTTCTATCCGGTTCTATCCGGTTGAAACCAGTTTAAACCGGTTCAATCCGGTTTTATCCGGTTAAAACCGGTTTTATCTGGTTGAGACCAGTTTAAACCAGTTCAATCCGGTTTTAATCAGCTTAAACCAGTTCAATCTGGTTTTAACCAGTTTAAACCGCTTTAAAACGGTTTTATCCGGTTTTATCCGGTTTAAACCAGTTTGATCCGTTTCAATCCGGTTTTATCCGGTTTAAACCGGTTCAATGTGGTTTAAACCGGTTTAAGCCGGTTCAATCCTGTTTTATCCAGTTTAAACCGGTTCTATCCGGTTCTATCTGGTTGAAACCAGTTTAAACCGGTTCAATCCGGTTTTATCCAGTTTAAACCAGTTCAATCCGGTTTTATCCGGTTTAAACCGGTTCAATCCGGTTTTATCCGGTTTAAACCGGTTCATTCCGGTTTTATCCGGTTAAAACCGGTTTGAAACGGTTCGATCCGGTTTTATCCGGTTTAAACTGGTTCAGTCCGATTTTATCCAGTTTAAACCAGTTCATTCTGGTTTTATCCGGTTTAAACTGGTTTGAACCGGTTCATTCCGGTTCTATCCGTTTGAAACCGGTTTAAACCGGTTCAATCCGTTTTTATCCGGTTTAAACCGGTTCAATCCGGTTTTATCCGGTTTAAACCGGTTCTATCCGGTTCTATCCGGTTTGAACCGGTTCAATCCGGTTTTATCCGGTTTAAACCGGTTTAAGCCGGTTCAATCCGGTTTTATCCAGTTTAAACCGGTTCTATGTGGTTCTATCCTGTTGAAACCAGTTTAAACCGGTTCAATCCGGTTTTATCCGGTTTAAACCGGTTCAATCCGATTTTATCCGGTTTAAACCGGTTCATTCCGGTTTTATCCGGTTAAAACCGGTTTGAAACGTTTCATTCCGGTTTTATCCCTTTAAAACCGGTTTGAAACTGTTCAATCCGGTTTTATCCGGTTTAAACCGGTTCGATCCGTTTTTATCCGGTTTAAACCAGTTCACTCCGGTTTTATCCTGTTTAAACCGGTTTGAACCGGTTCAATCCGGTTTTATCTGGTTTAAACAGGTTCAATCTGGTTTTATCCTGTTGAAACCAGTTTTATCCGGTTTAGACCGGTTTAAACCAGTTCAATCCGGTTTTAATCGGCTTAAACTGGTTCAATCTGGTTTTATCCGATTTAAACCGCTTTAAAACGGTTTAATCCGGTTTTATCCGGTTTAAACCAGTTTGAACCGGTTCAATCCGGTTTTATCCGGTTTAAACCGGTTTAAACCGGTTCAATCCGGTTTTATCTCGTTTAGAACGGTTCTATCCGGTTCTATCCTTTTTAAATCGGATTAAACTGTTTCTGTCCTGTTCTATCCTGTTTTAACTGGATTAAACCAGTTCAATCTGGTTTTATCCTGTTTAAACCGGTTTAAACCCTTTCAATCCGTTTTTATCTGGTTTCAACCGGTTTACAGCGGTTCAATCTGGTTTTATCCGGTTTATACCGTTTCTATCCGGTTCTATCCGTTTTAAACCGGTTTAAACCAGTTCATTCCTTTTTTATCCGGTGTAAACCTGTTTGAACCGGTTCAATCCGGTCTTATCCGGTTTAAACCGGTTTAAGCCGGTTCAATCCGGTTATATCCGGTTTAAACCGGTTCAATCAGGTTTTATCCGGTTTAAACCGGTTTAAGCCGGTTCAATCCGGTTTTATCCAGTTTAAACCGGTTCTATCCGGTTCTATCCGGTTGAAACCATTTTAAACCGGTTCAATCCGGTTTTATCCGGTTTAAACCGGTTTAAGCTGGTTCAATCTGGTTTTATCCGGTTTAAACCGGTTCAATCTTGTTTTATCCGGTTTAAACCGTTTGAAACCAGTTCAATCCGGTTTTATCTGGTTTAGACCAGTTCAAACCGGTTCAATCCGGTTTTATCCAGTTTAAACCAGTTCTATCCATTTCTATCTGGTTTAAACCGGTTTAAACTGGTTCAATCCGGTTTTATCCGGTTTAAACCGGTTCTATCCATTTTAAACCTGTTTAAACCAGTTCATTCCGGTTTTATCCGGTTTAAACCTGTTTGAACCGGTTCAATCCGGTCTTATCCGGTTTAAACCGGTTTAAGCCGGTTCAATCCGGTTTTATCCGGTTTATACCGTTTCTATCCGGTGCTATCCGTTTTAAACCGGTTTAAACCAGTTCATTCCGGTTTTATCCGGTTTAAACCTGTTTGAACCGGTTCAATCGGTCTTATCCGGTTTAAACCGGTTTAAGCCGGTTCAATCTGGTTTTATCCGGTTTAAACCGGTTCAATCAGGTTTTATCCGGTTTAAACCGGTTTAAGCCCGTTCAATCCGGTTTTATCCAGTTTAAACCGGTTCTATCCGGTTCTATCCGGTTGAAACCATTTTAAACCGGTTCAATCCGGTTTTATCCGGTTTAAACCGGTTTAAGCTGGTTCAATCTGGTTTTATCCGGTTTAAACCGGTTCAATCTTGTTTTATCCGGTTTAAACCGTTTGAAACCAGTTCAATCCGGTTTTATCTGGTTTAGACCAGTTCAAACCGGTTCAATCCGGTTTTATCCTGTTTAAACCAGTTCTATCCATTT